>NC_069110.1:13990108-14303858 GCF_947172395.1 Bicyclus anynana | reverse complement strand
GCTCTGTAAAAAAACGCTCTACTACTATTATTTATATTATTTTTCTTTCGATTCGATTTCTTATACTCGTTCTAATGTAAGTAGACGGAGAGCCAGCGCAACCAGACCTTCGTCATTTTATTAAAACTGAAAATTTGTCAGCTCATGCTCCAATAAGTACCGTAACTATGGAATTTCGACTGTGGTGGCTTTGGGAGATAGCAGGTTTCAAGGATCCAGACCCTCAACCCATGTATAAAGAATATATATTTTTTTTATATTTTTATCGGCATAATATAAGAAACTAGCTGACGCCGCGCGATTTCACCCGCGTGGTTTCCGTTCCCGTAGGAATATGGGGATAATATAAAGCCTATAGCCTTCCTCGATAAATGGGCTATCTAACACTGAAAGAATTTTTCAAATCGAACCAGTAGGTCCTGAGATTAGCGCGTTCAATCAAACAAACAAACAAACAAACTCTTCAGCTTTATAATATTAGTATAGATGATATTCCCCATTCGCCAGACACTTGGCTTCATAGCAACCCTTCACTAGAGGTCCTTTAAGTTTCAAATTAAACAGTGTTTTTTGAAGGCTTGCAACGTAGCTAAGTGACTAGCGACTGTAAATATAATTTGTCATATTATGACAACATGAAAAAATTACACTTTGTATATGGACGGTGGAGGGTCTGGATCCTTAAAACCTGCTACCACCCAAAGCTACCACAGTCCAAACTTCTTGATTGGCTACCGTACCTACTTATGGTAGGAACATGAGCTGACAAACTTTCTGCTTTTATAAAATGATGAAGTTCTGGGGTTTATGGGCTCTTAGACTAAAAGTTATATTATTAATGAGTAAAAAACTTTTAATAAATTTTAAATGTAAAACTTTAAATGAATTTTTAATAATAAATACTTTCAAAATTATTCTGTCGATCTTATCTATACTAATAACTGAAGAGTTTGTTTGTTTGATTGAACACACTAATCTCGATTTGAAAAATTCTTTCAGTGTTCGATAGCCCATTTATCGAGGAATGCTATAGGCTATATATTATCTCCATATTCCTACAGGAACGGGAACCACGCGGGTGAAATAATTTAATGCCTGGACAAATCGTCCACGATTAATGTGCACTTTTCATTTATAGCATGTCTTGTGTACTAGATGTTATTATTTCAATAAATAAAATGAAGCCTTAATTGAATTTCTGATCCAGTTTGAATTACTCGTGGCAGTCTAGCTGCAGTTTTTTTTTTGTTACACAGATCCATAAAATCTACTCGTAGCTAGGACATCCAGTTCTTGATCATAAGAAAATTTTAAAACCTCATTGTGTGATAAATAAATGATTTATTAACTATGTAATAATGATGATTGCAAAATATGTATTATGAAACATAGATAGAAACATGCAATTAAGGGTTATGTTTTTTTTTTCAGAGTATGATTGCAGGCGCGCTATGTATGTAGAAGACATTACTAAGGCCAATTCGATTTTTGTTTTGTCTGTTATCCTCTTGGTTTTGTCTTTTATTAACGTATTCATGGCAGCTGCATCGATTTCAGGTAAGTCATTCTTTATTTTGTACCTTACTATGTAAGCAGCTTGTGTGAGTAAGTAATGTGAAAGATTTGACGACCTCTCTGGCGCATTTGGTAGTGTTGTGGTTCACAATAGAGAAGTCGGGATTAGATTCACAGCATGAGCTGGCTTAGGATTTAATATTGTCCAAATTGGCTCAAATCTGCTATGGTGGTAGGCTACAGGTAGGGTTGCCACGTCGCCAAGCCCAATATCCGGAGAGACTAGTCAGTTTGGCTGGATATTAGGGTGAAAAGGCCGGGCACTGATGGACACTTAATTGAGGATTTTGTCTCTGTAGTACGACAAAAAAATGTAAGGCTGTTTTGACTATTATATAAATATTTTTAAATTCTAATAAAATAAAATCAAACCGCTATTAGTAATTCATTTTTAATAGTTATTAATTATTCAAATAAAATCATGAGTAAAAATTAAGTTCTAGAAATGTAAAAAGACTAGTAAAAGCCGGACGCCGTCTTTTTTGGCCAGACACGCCAAAAAATATATAAAAGCCTAACTATGCCTAGCTTTATCCTCCTGGCAACGCTAGCTGCGGGCGTGACTACTTATCATCATACCGGTAAAGATGTATCATAAAGCGGTTTAGCGTTCTGGTACGCGTTAAAACCGTCAAAATATGGGTAAATTAATCTTGTATCAAGTATACCCGCTTTCATCAGTGTGTCTAGTGGGAGTTTCCAATGCTTACTGCCAGAAGGCCCCCAGAGGAGTTGATACTGTGACGTTCACGTTAACGTAAATGCGAATTTCTAAGGAATTGAAACAGAGTCATCTAATGGCGCTACTGCAGAACTGTTTCAATTCCATATAAATTCGCGTTTACGATAACGCGATAGCAACCTTATGAAAATATCAAAATCTCCCACTAGGCACACTGAACTGCATTGTTGGTTGGTTGATGAAGTGGTTCATTGTATTTTTGAAATGAAGTACCTTACCCGATTCCACGTGCTAAAACCTACGCTTTTAGCACGTGGAATCGGGTCCGAAAATATTGTAATAAGTTTTTCCAATATAAAAAGAATACCCAAGCGTTACACGATACTAAATTAATTATATTAATCTTCAAGGATTATCTATTAATAAATTAATCTGATTGGAGTTTACTCCTTAAGAATAATCCTTAAGAAATATTTTTAAATAGCCACCGGTATGAAAAAAATATGGACAGTAAAATTTGATGATTTTACTGATTTCACTTTACAGGCGTGAGTATTGAGACGTACATAGTGTACGGTGCGGGGAAACATTATTATTATTATAGCTTTATTTCCACTTAACAGTATTACAATACATATTAACAATAAATTTTAAAGTATTTCTGTTATTTTGTTATGTGGCCCCCTATGGGTAAAAGCCTCCTTCCATTTTTCCCTATCTTTGGCCATATGCATCCAGTTTTTTCCTGCTGTTTTTATTATGTCATCGACCCATCTCTTTTTCTGTCTTCCTACGTTTCTTTTGCCAATTGGGCCCTGCCATTTAGTTGTTTGTTAAGTCCATCTCTTATCTTTATATCTTAACAAGTGTCCAGCCCAGTTCCATTTTTGTTTTAAACTGAAAAGAAGCGCATCTGTTAATTTAGTTTACATTCTGCAGGGCAACATACACCTATTTAAACAGTCGATCTGAAAGAGTATTTCATTCGAGCGTCGGAGCTGACACACACTTTTTTGTTTTAATTTATGAATGTTCAACTTTGCTTGCAAACAAATCCCAACGTACTTTCATTCCTTGAAGGTTGATAGAATTAATATGACTTTCAGACACTCGCCACCGAAAGGGTTAATGGATCTCTTCTCTTCGGCCTTTCCTCGGTTTTATTATTTTTTTTAATTCTTTACTAGTTAATTCTTGACTACAATATCTCATTATGGTAAGTGATGCAGTGTAAGATAGAATCAGGCTAACATATTAGGAGTTGGATGAAAATTCGTACCCCTATCGGTTTCTACGATATCGTACCGGAACGCTTGGCGGTACGTCTTTGGCGGTAACTAGCCACGGCCGAAGCCTCCTACCAGCCAGACCTGAACCCAGGACCTCCGTCTAGTAAATCCACTGCGCAAACCACTGCGCCACGGAGGCCGTCAATACTCAGCTAGTAATTAGTGTTTATTTCTAAAATTATACAGGATTTATTATTGACTCGCAGACGCCCGTGACTTCGTCCGCGTGGATTTAATTTTTTCACAAATCCCGCCGGAACTACGCATGTTATTATACATATAAATATTCATCTTTAATCATTCTATCTATTTAAAAAACCGCATTAAAATCCGTTGCGTAGTTTTAAAGCTTTAAGCATAGATATACATAGGGACAGAGAAAGTGACTCTATTTAAAATTACGTATAAAATAAATAATGATAAACTAAATACCAAATGATCTGGGAATCATTTAAAAACATAAAATTTATGAACTGGTATTTAATTTCACTACATTATACTATGTAAACATAAAATTTATGAACTGGTATTTAATTTCACTACATTATACTATGTAGTGAAATTAAATACCAGTTCATAAATTTTATGTTTTTAAATGATTCCCAGATCATTTGGTATTTAGTTTATCATTATTTATTTTATACGTAATTTTAAACAATAAATATTTATATATTAAACTGTATCAAACATATAAATAAAATTGATAACAGTGTTTGTCTGTGATTTCAATATACGAGTATGTAACTGTGTTTTCTCAAGTAGGTAATAATTATCACAATGCCAAATACGGACTGTGATAGCCCAGTGGATATGACCTCTGCCTCCGATTCCGGAGGGTGTGAGTTCGAATCCGGTCCGGGGCATGCACCTCCAACTTTTCAGTTGTGTGCATTTTAAGAAATTAAATATCACGTGTCTCAATCGGTGAAGGAAAACATCGTGAGGAAACCTGCATACCAGAGAATTATCTTAATTCTCTGCGTGTGTGAAGTCTGCCAATCCGCATTGGGCCAGCGTGGTAGACTATTGGCCTAACCCCTCTCATTCTGAGAGGAGACGCGAGCTCAGCAGTGAGCCAAATATGGGTTGATGACGACGAAGTACGGACAACCGTTTTATAAAATTTTGTCTTTCGGATTAACCGCGCTTTGAAACGGCTGAATCGATTTTAATGAGACATTCAGTGAAATGTCCCATTATCAACTTTTATCTCGAAAAATCATAAGAAACAAAAATCTTAAGAAGAAAAATATATTTATATATACTACTATATATAAGTACTAGCGGACACCCGCCACTATGTCCACGTCAAATTCAGATTTTTATATATCCCGTGGGAATCATGATTATTTCCGGGATAAAAGTTGCTGTATAACCTCTAACTTCCGGTGAACGTCCTATTAAAATCGGTTTGCACATCTTAAAATTAGTTATATTGAGGTCACAGACGGACACTTCAATTTTATTTATATGTATGTATTGATTTTATTCAGTCAGTTACTTGAATTTAATATTTCAGTGGTAAGCCGTGGAAAGCCTGTGAAGAATTACGATGTCCCTATTTATGTGTACGTGGCCACGAACTTTGCAATGTTCGTTGTCGATCTCACTTTCTCAGTTCACTTTGGAATGGACCATGAAACTATGAAAGGGAAGCTGGTATGTATTTGATACAGATAACTATCATCATCATCATCATCATTAACATCATCATCATATCAGCCGATGGAAGTCCACTGTAGGACATAGCCCTTTTGTAAGGACTTGCGAACATCACGATCCTGAGCCGCCTGCAATCATCGCTGTGACTCGCTATTAATTCATTCCTTTATATGTGAGAGTTGTGGTAAAATTTGATATATCTTAGGATCGAATTCTGTGTCGTGTGGATTGTCTTCCTACTCCTAACAAGTTAGCCCTATACCATCTAAGATTACATCATCACTTATCATCAGGTGAGTTTGTGGTCAATGGCTAACTTGTAAAGAGTAAAAGAAAAAAATAATAATGAAGCTCTTAAATTAAAAAAAAAAACTTCGGGCACTTCAATTTTATTGAAATGTATATAGTTCACAAATAGTTTTTTTATATCCGTCCGTTATTATTTGCAGGACAATCATAGTGCAGGATCACTTTTGAACTACGAAAACGACATGATTCGACTTGGGGCAATGTTGTTTATGACCATCGCCCTAAAGGGATACATTGGTCATCTGATTAATATTGTGCTTTTAATTCTACTAATGTATTACATCATCCAGTACCAGCAAAGGGTCTATGAAGAAGACGTAAGTTTTTACAGTTTGTTTACCACGATAAAGGATCATAAGTTTGAAGTATGTGTATGTCTGTGGAATCATAGCTTCTAAAAATAATCTGGCATAATTTCGAAATAAACGCATTTTTCTTTCTTTCTTTCTAAGCAAATGGTCAGATTATGACGCGTTTTTTGTTTGATCATATGTTGAGCATTCGATGAACCTATTCGAAGATTCGGCGTTTTTTATTATCATTATCGTTATCAACCCATTATCGGCTCACTGCTGAGCTCGAGTCTCCTCTCAGAATGAGAGAGGTTAGGCCAAAAGTCCACCACCACGCTGGCCCAATGCGGATTGGCAGATTTCACACACGCAGAAAATTAAGAAAATTCTCTGGTATGCAGGTTTCCTCACGATGTTTTTTTTTCACCGTTTGAGACGTTATATTTAATTTCTTAAAATGCACACAACTGGAAAGTTGGAGGCGCATGCCCCGGACCGGATTCGAACCCACTCCCTCCGGAATTGGAGGCAGAGTTCATATCCACTGGGCTATCACGGCTATCGTTTTTTATTATGATAAAAACATTTGGTAAACTATTGAGAGTAAATTTTCAATTTGAAAGTTTTGACTTTTAGCTTTTTAGCATTTTAGCGTACTTAACTACTTAGTCATGAAATAAGGCACGTTTGATTTATCTTAATCATCATCATCATCATCATCATCATCATTATTATCAGCCGATAATAATAATGATGAGCACTGCTGAGCATAGGCCTCTTGCATGGACTTCCAAACAAAACGGTCTCGAGCCGCCAGCATCCAGCGGCTCCCTGCAACCCGCTTGATGTCTTCGGTCCACCTAGTGGGGGGTCGACCAACACTGCGCTTTCCGGTGCGAGGTCGCCATTCCAGCACCGTCATAGCCCAGCGTCCATCGGCTCTTCGAACTGTGTGCCCTCTGCCCCTTCGCGATTCGCTGAGCTATGTCAGTGATCAGCCGTGATAGCCCAGTGGATATGACCTCTGCCTCCGATTTCGGAGGGTGTGGGTTCGAATCCGGTCCGGGGCATGCACCTCCAACTTTTCAGTTGTGTGCTTTTTAAGAAATTAAATGTCACGTGTCTCAATCGGTGAAGGAAAACATCGTGAGGAAACCTGCACACCAGAGAATTTCTTAATTCTCTGCGTGTGAAGTCTGCCAATCCGCATTGGGCCGTGGTGGACTATTGGCCTAACCCCTCTCATTCTGAGAGGAGACTCGAGCTCAGCAGTGAGCCGTATATGGGTTGTTAACGACGACGACGACGATGTCAGTGACTTTGGTTCGTCTGCGGATCTCCTCATTTTCTAACTATAATTTTAATTTTTCTTACTACATTTTTTTTAAATAATATCGCTCATTTAATATTTTTCAGCTCGCTCTTCGCAGCTTGGGCGTAATTAACGCCTTTGAGTGAGTATTCACGTAAATACTTATTATAATATGAAAAAAAAAAATCTTTATTAACCAAAAATAGATACATTATATACAACATAGTATTTCATTGCCTGTGGTCTCCACACTAGATTGATCTGTATCGTGGAGACCAAAAGAAGTTAGTGTATATTTTAGAATAGATTTACGATGCATTACAAATTTCAGGTCTTCAAATGGTTTTGAGGAAACCTACAGCCCGCAACGGGCAACAAACTTGACTTCGTTTTACTCCCGCCGGTAAGGAAATTTTATATAAACACATTATGAATTTAATAGCGTGCACATGAAACAGTCATGTGACTCACATCACTTGATGCTTAGTGATTACATCCCATTACCGAGTACTAGCTTTCTTTTTTGAAATTGCAAAGCTATTAATCGACGCCTCCCGTGACCAGAAGGCTGGCCTATATTTAAGCCAGAGAATTAGTATTGCTATACAACGTGACAATACTGCCAGTCTTCTGGGCACATTACAATGAACGTCGATTCGGACGAATTCTACGACGCCTGAGTCTATATTATTTAAATTTAGTATATAACCTTTATTATTTTTATAATATCTAGTTAATATAATATTGATAGATACGTACTTTTAATATTATTGTAAAATTAAACAAGTACATCCCATTTAAATTTTTTGTCGATTAGTCTATGTTTGAGATCAGGGACATAGTTCATTACTCTTAGAAACAACTAATCGATATGATGATGATGTTGATGATGATGATGATGATGATAGTTATCTGTATCAAATACATACCAGCTTTCCTTTAATCTCCACTAGCATGTACGTAATATAAATAGTGCTGTAGATCTCTCATTTCAAAATTAATTTACACCAAATACTGCATGCGCCCTTTATACTCGATTACGGTAAAGGATTTTGTAATACAAAAGTTTGCTTTACAATCGTGCTTGATGAAAACCAATAATAAAATCTAGGTTGCAGCGTGTCTACCTAAAAAATCCTACTAGATTCAATTTATAATTTTTATATTATTATCTACATTGAACCTGTTTCGTTCTGCTAGTTAAAAGTACAACTAACTATCAACAAAATATTCTACCAAAAAGGTTCAGTTTGACTACGCCGTCGAATTAATAAAGACGGGAATATGAATAACAAATATATTCACAACGACTGGAACATTCGATAATAATTCCATACTGAGTTCGGAATAACCTTTATTTCTTTTATTTTCTACAAGTTAGTCCTTGACTACAATCTCACCTGATGATAAGTGATGATGCAATCTAAGATGGAAGCGGGCTACCTCGTTATCAGTAGGATGAAATCCACACTCCTTTCGGTTACTACACGACATCGCACCGGAACGCTAAATCGCTTGGCGGTACGTCTTGCCGGTAGGGTGGCAACAGCCACGGCCGTAGCCACCCACCAGCCAGACCTGAACCAATTAAGAAAACCTCAATCGACCCAGCCGGCGATCGAACCTAGGGCCTCCGTCGTCTAAATCCACCGCGCATACCACTGTGCCTCGGCGATATCCTTGAGTTGAATTGTTTGGCATTTTTAGTCCATCGATGAACGGGCTAAACAGCATCGACGAAGAATCACCACGCCAGGCACCAATGAGAGAAACCTCCTTTATAGATAACCTGCCCCTGCCAAGGTAAGTATTCTTTGAAATACGTTGTAATCTATACTAATATTATAAACGCGAAAGTAAGTCTGTCTGTCTGTATTGATCCCTAAAATAAAAAGAAAAGGGGGTGAAATAGGGGTTAAAATTTTTTTATAGAGTCATTCATTTTAAGAGTTATAGTAATAAAAATTTGTGCATAATTTGACATAAGAAATTTTTGAAATTCAACCTCTAAACAGGGTTTGGTTTTTGTGGGGCTTAAACAGGGGTTGAACTTTTTTATGACAGTCTCATTTTTCAAATCAAGTTATGTTTACGGTAATAGATAAATAGATGAGGATTAAAAGCTTACACTAACTATTATTAGCAGAAGTAGTCACGGCGTCCCGTAGTCAATACATATAAATAACAGTGTCTATCTGTGATTTTAAAATATCAAATCTATTTACAAATCAGTTTTGCCGTTCCAGAGAAATTCCCGGACATACAGACAGATAGACAAAAGATTTAAAAAAACTTGATTGTGTTTTAGTATCGCGTAAATAACAGAAGCACTTGAGAAAACACAGTTATCTTAAAGTAGGCAATTGAACAAACTCCATGGAACGCCTTATAAATTTTATTCTAGCATAAACCGAAGACCGACTTTAGATTACACACTACGAATATATACAATACATATATATTGTATATATTCGTAGTCCATCGGTAGTTTTTGCACAATCCAATGTATAAAAATATAAACAAACAGTATGGAAAATTTTGTACTTTTAAAAAAATATTAATTTGAATTTCACTTTGAATTGGCAATGTCAGTACCAGTACATTTGTACAATGTTTGAAACGTAAAATTAACTGGCGTTTCGACAGTTCACGAAATACGTGCGTAATGTTCGCCTATTTCACAATACGTAGATTTATAATAATCCTACCTATAGCATCAAATAGTCGGCAGATGGTAAATACATAAACTTCTGTAAGCAGTTAGTTCATAGATAAAGCTTGACTGAGTTTTTTAAAGAACAGTTTCAATGATAAAGATTTAAGGTAATGTAAGGTATAAATAACAATGAAACCTTATTTTCTAGAGCATTTTTGAGTCAGCGTTTAGTTAAAAAAAAGTAAATACTAAAACTTTTATCTATACATATTATAAAATAAATATTTCCTCTGCTGTTCGTTATAAACTTAAACTATATTAAACAAATTATCATGTAGTTTAGATGAAGTGAATTATGAAAAAATAAATATGACGATAATGTTGAAAATATTGGAATAACTCAAGCCACTTATAAGCTTTCATCGCTTCGATATAAATTAAAAAAGATGCATGATGGGAATAGTCCACCACGCTGGCCCCATGCGGATTCAGACTTCACACACGCAGAGAATTAAGAAAATTTTCTGGTATGCAGGTATGATATTTAATTTTATAAAATGCACACAACTGAAAAGTTGGAGGTGCATGCTCCTGACTGGAACCGAACCCACACCCTCCGGAATCGGAGGCAGAGGTCTTATCCACTAGGGTATCACGGCACTTTAAATATTGCAATTTTTAGATATTATTATCTCAAGATCTATTTGAGCTGTAGTTATGAAATTTGGGATTCTAGATAAGCTAACAGAATTATATGTATTAACCAAATTTCATGTTTTAATGTTAAATAGATTACGACATTATTGTCAGTGGTTCTCTAGAATTTGCCTTTTATAAGGATACTTTAAAAATATTTTACATTATTAAAACGTGGTGTACGTATTGAAAGTTTTCATCGATTATCTCAAGGGTGTCTGCTAATTTTTATAGTAAAATCATGATATTTTATTCTGACATTCTTAAATACCTTTTATGAAACCTTATAAATGTGACTAAACGATTTGTGGTAACAGTCTTCTTTAAATTTATTTAACGTCGGGGTACGTGGGTAGTTTTCCTCAGTGAGCTTCAGGAATAAGTCTCGTGGGCTGATTCATTCGCAATAAATTAATCATCCATTTTATATTTATTTAGATGAGAATTTACAATCTTTTAAATATATGAATGTGAAGAGTCATTCACCATGAAATCTCGAAAACCACTTGAGTACAAAGATAAAATTTGGCAGGTAGGTAGTTTGCAGTTAAGAGTAGTAGACGTCCGCTATGAATGAATTTTGTGAGAGCCGGATTAATACGTTCGCTGCGGCACTGATTCTCTGTACTTTCTCCTGGTGCGGTACGGGGTTTTTTGACCTCGTACTAAACTTTCTGTGGTGTTGCACGAGGTCCATCGACCTCGTAGCTCTTGAAGATGCTAAAATCCTTTTTTTAGCTTCAATATGATGTAGTTAAAGGAATTTATTTTTGATAATGCTAAATAAAAAACCAACTGATCTATGTTTGAAGGCGTACATCAGCGGATTTGTTTGTTTAGAGTATATAAGCAAAAGAAAATAAAGGTCAAATGACAACTTATAGCACTGAATTAAAGCAGTTTTGCAACTCAATTGGTCAATTGACCTCGTACCACAACCAACTTGCTAAGAAGGTCTACAGGCGGCCGAAAAAGAACGGTCGTGTGCTAGTACACCAACTCTCGCAGTGAGTCTAATCTCCATATTTCCTTTCCTTTATGGAGGGAGGCCTAGCCCTGTATTGGGCCATTATAATAGGCTGAAATATAATGTTTTTCTAATCTCGAGAACTGATGAATCGGTTTTGAGAAATTTTGTATACAGATAGGAATTAATGTCTCTTTCTTTCAGAAACGGCGACAAAACATATTTACACACTTATATTATAAAGGCGAAAGTTTATGTGTGTGTATGTTTGTCCCTCCTTTACGCTGCGGCTACTGAAGCGATTTGGCTGATATATGAATGGAAATAGATTTTACGCTGGATTAACATATAGGCTACTTTTCATCCCGAAAAATCCAAGGTTCCCGCGGGATTTGTGAAAAACTGAATTCTATGCGGACGAAGTAGTTTTTAATATGCGAGAAGATCTTTAACTCGTACAAGTTACCTTGGCTGAGTTTGTTGTGCTGTGATAGCCCAGTGGATATGACCTCTGCCTTCGATTCGGAGGGTGTAGGTTCGAATCCGGTTCGGGGCGTGCACCTCAATTTTCAGAAATTAAATATCACGTGTTTCAAACAGTGACTAGACTGTATTAGGAGTAATTCAATGGTAACTTACTATAAAAATTGTAATTTAAATTTTCAGTCCGCCAAAGCAATTCGAAGATCCATGGGTGCCAATGTACCGCTACGATCCAAGGCCTGGACCTCTGAGAAGGTATATTTCCATCTGATTTATATAATATATCATAGTCAGTGGCGTGCACAGGGTTTTTACTAGGGTATGCGCTATAGGTATAAAGTGGAAAATTGCTATCGCTATATTATATACACAGGTTCGTAATGAGTTCTCAGGGTAGGCAGGGCATTTTTGCATCTATGGTGTGCACGTCATTGATCATAGTTGCTTACCTGCCTCCTTGGTCCAGCAGAAATCCTGATCGCATATATGTAAAATTAAAGTTATTAAATGAAACAGCACGATGTGTTTTCATCACGAAACTGTAAGTTACATAAAATGTTATGACAGGTGAAAGGCTCATTGTCAGCTTAAGGGCCCTATTCACACATCTGCCGCAGGGGCAATCTAGGGTGCACGGCGGTTGTGGCGATATCGGGAGTATCTCTACACACTTGCCTGCCGTGCAGTGTTCCAGAATAAGCCGAGCTGAGCACACGTATTGAGAATGGCACCCATATTATCGACCACTCAAAAGATTGGAGTAGCCATGGCGCTTTCTGTGGTGCTACCTCAAAAAAAAGGAAAAGGAGATACTGGGTGAAGAAATGGCTACAGAAAAGAAGTCAGTTATGCCACATGAATATTTTAAAGTACACATTTTGATTCTACGCTGTTTGTACGTGCACTCCGTGTAACAGCTGCTGACAAACTGACTGAGAAATTGCCCCAATCGCGCTACACACGCACCGACGGCAGGGACGACTTAGGGATCAAGGATAGTCTCGCGCCCCTGCCGCCCTGCCGCAGGGCCATCCTCCCAAATTCCCCGGCATGCCTACACACGTCAGAATTAAGGATGCAATTAAGGGTCATCCCCACTCCTACACCCTAGATTGCCCCTGCGGCAGATGTGTGAGTAGGGCCTTTTACAGATTGCAATCCAATGGCATTTACTGAATGTCTGAAATAAAAGTCGTTATTAAGTCTAGCAAACAAAAAACCTCGGATACATGTAATCGAAGGATTATTAAAATTATTAATTTTAAGTACTTTTATTTTTTGGGGAAAATTGGGTAAAAACCGCAATAGACAGAAAAGCGTGGGGAAAATTGGAGGAGGCCTTTACTTGTAGTGAGGTCCATATTGAATGAAACGAAATATATATATTTCAACTTATTTTTATGTGGGTATAAGTTTATATAATGTGCCATTATTTACGAGTAATATGAAATCGTAACTTCTATCAATGGGGATGATGACTAGGTTTGAATATATTGATTTTTATGATACATTCGGGTAAATAAGGTCAATGTTGACTAATTTATACATAAAAAGCAAAGATTGACTAGATATTTACAAAATAAATGAGATTATAAAATTTCAAATCTATTAAAAATCTTTTATCGTAATTACTTGAAAATTAATACAGTTTTAGCTTCCTTACATTAAAAGTGACATTTTTTAATAAATGAACTATAAACATAAACGCACAAATAACAAAGATATTATTAATTTTGTTTGAACGCACATACAAATATAACGATCATTACATTACCTACGACGTCATAAGTTCGTGCCATTTTGTAAGGGGCGTTTTTCAGGGATCCGCGGCAGCGCCGCAAATCTGACCCTTTCAATCCCTGTAGCTCCGAAAGTAATGATCGCAGACTAAATTACTTTTACTAAATTGCTCTACTATTAGCATACTCTTAATTTATATACAATTTAAAAAACTGTCATCATCCCTATTGTAAAAAGTTTTGTAACTTCATGCATGCACATTATGTAATACCTGCTTAATTATTCTATATTACATTTAGATTGTAAGATTCGATAAGGAAATAAAAGGCTATGTTATTATTATTATTATTGTTTTTTTTTCAAATAAATTTTCATTTTCAGTGGACAATCCAATTTGGCGTACAACAGTAGCGACCCTAACCGTTTGAACATTATGATGAAAGAGAGCTCCACATCTGAGTAAGTAATTGTTTGTGACCATTAGTTATATCTTACTTTTGCTTACTAATTAATTCACTAACATTGACGTATGCTAAGTCGACAAACTACGAAATTGAGATTCTATGTAACAAATGTCATCCGGTACCTACAGACAACCTTTGGATATCATACAGTAGGTAGATGACATTGCTCAGTTGACTTATTTTAATAGTTTGTTAATAAAGACATCATCATCAATTTATTAATTCACCATCATTACCATCATCATCATCATGCTCTCCTTCATATTCTTCTTCATAATCATAATAATCATTGACAGCCCATGGACGTCCACTGTTGGACATACGCCTCTTGTATAGACATCCAAACACCACGATTTCGAGCCCCATACAGTGGCTCCCACCGGGTGGCGAAGAAAACACAAACATAGTTTTAAAGAAAATACTAAATCATTTGTACTTATATATACTTATCAACTTAAGAGCAATTTTTATAGAGCATAGATAATTTATATTATCATCAAACACAGGTCTTGCTTGGCTACGCTGTCCGTTAGTAACGGTAAGTATGTTACACGGTCACTGCAGCAGTATTGGCTTAAGATACGAATTTTAGAAATATACAGGGTGCTCGGGAGTATTCCCCATAACTCTAGGGTTATATCCTTTACCGAAAATTAATTAAAAATATTCAAGGAACTTGTGTTTTAAAATTAATATTTTTGTGGTAAGTAATATTACTTTTGTAAATAGATCTTAAAATGTGTCCTTTATACGCATCCTTATAATTATATCGTAGTAAGTTTTTCATATTTTAAAATGCAAAGATAGATAAAAGCGTATGTAACATGGATAGTCGGCTCCTTGAAGTTGTGGGAAATAGTCCCGAGCACCCTGTATATCCTCATGTATTATTTATTAGCGATATGAAATAAATAATAGGTAATATTCATAGTGACACATTGCAAATCGGTTGTCTAGTTAAAATGCAACCGGATTCTTCGTCCGCGTGGAAATCAATGTAAACTTTCAAGCCCTATTACACCACTTTAGGGGTTGAATTTAAAAAAAATTGAATCACATTTTTTATTAAAAAAGTTTTGTTAATAAATTAACAAAATTTTAACCCCCTATTTCACCCCCTTTCGATTTTATAAAAAGTATCATAAAACCTGCTCCGTATTATGTTCTCTAACTGTGCTAAGTTTCATTTGAATTCATTCAGTAGTTTCAGCGTGATGCCCGGTCAACAAAAAATACGGACAGACAGACAAGAAAAAAAATATTTTTGGCTTCAGTATCGTTTTATTATAAGTATTTATTTATAAGTATATAAGTGACTTCAAATGAAACTTAGCACGGTTTAAGATCATATTACGGAGAATATTATAGGATACTTTATTGCGAAAACAAAATATGAAGGGGGTGAAATAGGGGTTGAAAGTTTGTATGGTAAGTCCTTCATTTTTAGAGTTACAATTTTAAAAATTTGTTCATAAATCATACAAATATACGAAATATAAAATTTTTACTAATTTTAATTAACGCCTATTGGTGAAATAGGAAAGTTTACATTCGTTTCCACGCGAACGGAGTCGCGGGCGTCCGCTAGTACTAAATAAATGCATGAATAAACTCGTAGATAGCACATAAGCTAAATATACGAGAGAGTTTATGTTATAGGAGAACTATCTAGAATACGAAACAGCTCTACTGAAAAATCATCTCTAATGATATGGGACTTACGACGACTTACTTACTTACGTCATCATTATCAACCCATATTCGGCTGACTGCAGAGCTCGAGTTTCCTCTTAGAATGAGAGGGGATAGGCCAATAGTCCACCACGCTGGCCCAATGCGGATTGGCAGACTTGAAATACGCATAGAATTAAGAAAATTCTCTGGTTGAAAATTCTTGGTTTCCTTACGATGTTTTCCTTCACCGTTTGAGACACGTGGCATTTGAATTCTTAAAAAACACACAACTGAAAAGTTGAAGGTGCATGCCCCCGACCGGGCTATCACGGCTCTTATTTACTTACGTGTGAAAGCCAAAATTTGTAAAATTTAATCCACAATCTCACTTAATCTAGTGCTTCCGTGAGAAAAAAAAACATGTAACAAAAACCGCTAAAGAGATTTTTGGGATTTGCCGCTCGCCTATTGGGCCTCCAAACTGATTTTGATGCAGGGCACCTCCAAGGCACGCTATGCCTCTGTCTACAATACAAGATTTTAGGTATCAACGTCTGTTTAATGTAGAGGCGCGGCGGCAAGGCATCACCCCGCGCGTGATTACAGTGATCAGTTTAGCATACTCTATGTACGACCTGCGCGTACCATCATCGTATTTGATGGACGTCATAAAAATTGCATCAGACTATGCTATCATTAGCCCAGTGGATTACCTCTGCCACCGATTCCGGAGGGTGTGGGTTCGAATCCAGTCCGGGGGAATGCACCTCCAACTTTTCAGTTGCGTGGATTTTCAGAAATTAAATATCACGTGTCTCAAAAAAAGTGCGTGAGGAAACCTGCATACCAGAGAATTTTCTTAATTCTCTGCGTGTGTGTAGTCTGCCTATCCGCATTGGGCCTGATAGACTTTGGCTTAACCCCTCTCTTTCTGAGAGGAGACTCGAGCTCATCAGTGTTGATGACCAATAAGTAGACAATTGCATTTAGACAATAAGTAACTAATACTCATAACTGTTTCACAGCCGGATTCGCGATAGTTCCAATTCGTGGCTGCACAACTCCGGAGCCGCGCGCCCCTTTTCATATCTTGAGGACCCCAAAAGGCCCGTACCAGTAAAGTCACCGTCAGCTGCAGTTCCGGAACCCCAGTGGCGCCGCGACGCGTGGCCCCCGGCGCCGCCAGTCCCGGACCCTGACTATAGTCCCCCACCAAGGAGACTCAAATCGGCCCTTAAATCTAATTATATTTAATTGATATAAAATATTATAATCCGAGTATTTACACGCTTGCCTATCTAGCTACTTGCGAATTTTCTGAATGGCGATTGTAATATAATAGTAGGGGAGCCTGGGATACTAGATTTGCAGTTACTAAAGCGTCATGGGGGTAGATTAGATTTGGTAGATTGGATGATAAAAAGAATAAATGGTTATATACTTTTTTCGCTTTCAGAGGTGGTGAAATAAACTACAGACTTTTAGGGGTTTAATTTTGTAACTTGACGCTCGAACCGTCTGATTTTCAAAATGCACACTTTTTAGCTATCAACTCACCTACCTTATCTTAATATGACGTGATGGTTGAGTATTTCTGTAGTTATTTTTTTTTTTTTTTGGTTGCCCTAAACGTACCCACCAATATTGAGAGTTCATACTTGGTGGAGGTACTGAACAATGTGCAAGGTATACTCCCATATGCACATCTGCCGCGCTCGAGTAACTGCAAAAAAAACCCCTCTTCGGCTCCCCTACTATAGCTTGGCAACTTCGTTCGTAACACTCCCGATGTGTTGCGCGGGCCAGGGGGCGTGTAGCGATGAATGAAAAACCCACGACTGATGTACCTCACTTCCCCTCACGCACGATTTCACACCCGCGCAGTCTTTCCCCCCGTCGCCCGTATATCATGGGAGTGTCATCAACGAACTTGCCAGACTATATAACTTAGGTGTCTAGAGTTTAACTTCGGTAATTTTAGGAAATGATAATTTTTTGTCGGTTAGTCCGATAATTATGTATTCGTGTACTAAGCGCTCGGCATATATCTTGAACAAAAACCGGCGTTCTAAAGGAAAGTTAAAGGAAAGTTCGCGCAGGTACACTAAGTATATGACAATGGACAAAGCGGACTGATTTACCAACAGCAGGCGCGCGCGCGCGCTCTGTATTTCCCCGCGTTCCCTTCGCCCCACCAAAGACACCGACAAATCGACTACTGCACATTTAAATGGATTGTTCAAGATGTTTGCCGAGAATAGGCTACTTGCCAGCTTTGTAAACAGTGTTTAAACTGAATTTTGGAAGTATTATAAGTTATATTTTATTTTGTCCCGTCAATAATAACCAGTAAAAAAATTAATATAAATGAAAAAATATCTACGCAAAATTTTTGCCGCCGAAACACAACACATTAGCAAGTGACGTCATTCATAGAGATAACAGCGTGATTGGCGTTTGCAGTGATGTGATATGTCACGTCACCGCAAACGCCAATCACAAACGGATGCCTTGTAGCGAATAACAGTTGTCTTAGTTTATGATTGGCGTTTGCGGTGACGTGATAAAAATACAATTTTGTTTTGAAAAAATATTACAATAAAAAAATATATTATTCTCACAAATCAAAATGTGATTAGCGTTTCTAGGCATCTAAACTGCCTAATATATGCAAAATATCTTCTTAGTTATAAACAGTAGGCGAGTAGCCTATTATATATGTAACTTCTTTAGATATTTGAAATCAAATGACTCAGGAATTTAGCTTTCCTGCACGATGTGAAATAGGTTCGGGGTAATTTAGGTACACCTACCGCTTGAAGTTAGATCGGGACATCATAAAATGCGTTGTCATATTTGTACCTATGTGTTAGATAAGTATTACTAGTTCATCATCATCATCATATCAGCCGATGGACGTCCAAAGACCTTTTGTAGGGATTTCCAACATCACGATAATGAGCCGCCTGCATCCCTGCGACTCGCTTGTTGTCAGTCCATCTGGTGGGGGGTCTACCAACACTGCGCTTCGTCTGCGCAGTGCGGGGTCGCCATTCCAGCACTTTTGGACCCCAACGTCCATCGGCTCTTCGAACTATGTGCCCCGCCCGTTGCCACTTCAACTTCGCGACTCGTTGAGCTACGTCGGTGACTTTGGTTCTTCTGCGGATCTCCTCATTTCTGATTCGGTCACGCAGAGATACTCCGAGCATAGCTCGTTCCATCGCCCGCTGTGTGACTCTGAGCCTTCTTATGAGGCCCATAGTTAGCGACCAAGTATTACTTACTAATTTTTAGATTTATTAATACATTCTTGATTTTCAAAAGTAAATACTTACTTACTGTCATTTCGACTGGTATGTTCCTATTGTACCTATACGCCGCTTTATTTGCTTGTCGCTCACGGGAATAAGTACCTACTTAAATTTTTCTTTTCGTGAAAAATTAATGAGATTAATGAGAATTCAAGAAAATAATTACGACTCATAAGACATCAAATATTTTGACACCTTGAAATATATTTAATAAAGTAAACCTGTTACAAAGTGTTATGGCGTTTCGGAACATCGTACACATAGAGGAAGTAGTAGGTATGATGCGAAATACATCATTTTAGGTAGGTATCATCGGGAGTGTAGGGGCGCGACGGCGGTGCATCAACCCACGCGCGTCTTTCTATCCCAAAGTCGCCTCAGAGCGGGGCACACGGCAGCGGTTCGGCACCGGACTTGCAACCACGGAAATGAGGCGGGGAAGGTGAATGCGTTGCGACGTCGGAGCGGCACCGCTCAGTTGTTTATGCGTCACAACATTACTTTATTAACAGACTTTCCAACACTACTACGGCGCCGCTGCGAACTAACAACGTTGCGGCGCCGCAACTTATCGTGCGCCCCGCTCTATGCGTCTGGCTTTTAGCCGTTTAGCGTACTATATGTATAATTAGAAAGTATTATAAACAAAAAAAATACTACATCTTAAGTATTGTAACCATTCAACTTATAGATACGTCATCATCGATTTAAATGTAAAATTTTAAATTATTTATTAAATAAAGTAGTGACGAATTGTAAATGTTTTATTTGTCCCAAGTCCCAACCGTTGTTGACACTCTAAAATTGACAAATAGAACAAAAACATTAAGCGAACATAGCCGCACGTTAAATCTAGTATTAAGTATTTTGACAACCATGACGGTATTTGAATAGATATAATATAGACACAGAAAACATAATATGATATAGGTAAGAGCTATAGGTAAATAAAACGTTTCGCTAATAATTTTGTTCGAACTGAATTGCGTAAAAAATACTACTCTCAGCTTTGTACATAGTACGCGAAGTCTAAAAGTAAAAAGCTACAGCTTACAAATTGGGTTGCCCAAAAAAGACAACTATCTAGCTATCACTGCATTTGTATGTGGAGATTTCAACATTAATACACTAGAAGTTAGTAGTGTTTCCCTGAGGTTCGAAGACTTGATAACTAGTCATAATCTAATAGCAATCCGTCAACCAACTAGACTGATCAGTGGTAAATGTATTGATAACATACTGGATAATATACATAAAGGTAGTAAAGCAGAAGTACTGGACTTGGCAATATCAGATCACTGCGCTTGTTAGATTAGCCCCTGGCAACGTACTGCCAAGTACCTAGGCGTTACCTTCGATAACCGCATGAGCTTCTCCATGCACGTTAACAAAGCGAGAAAAAAGGCCGCATACGTAATGCACCGCCTTTACGCTATGATAAATAAGAAAAGTAAATTGTCCCTCCGCTCAAAGCTAACGCTTTATAAAACTACGATCCGTCCGATCTTAACCTACGCTAGTGTAGTGTTTGCCCACCGTCCCAAAGCGACCCTTAGGCCGCTTCAAACCCTACAGAATCGTTTTCTGCGTCAAATCACGGGCGCGCCGTGGTTTTTACGCAATAATGACCTCCATAGAGATCTAGAATTACCGACAATAGCTAAGTACATGAAACAGCTCTCTCAAAACTATTTTGACAGAGCTGCCATCCATCCCAACCAACTAGTGGTTGAGGCCTGCAATTACACTCCCAACCTAAACGCTAACTGCAAGCAGAGGCGTCCCAAGAACGTTCTTTACGATCCAGACGATGACATAACAACCGACAATGCTTCCCAGGTAACACAATCACAAGCTACACAGCGTCTTCGCCGGCGAAGACGAGGTCCCCGATATCTAACGTCACCCGGACGTGGGTTTTCTAACTCACGATCTTGGGGGCGTCCGGACTGATTCACTCAGGTCACGGTTACCTCCTCCAGAATGGCCTTCTAAGCCGAGGTCCGAGTCTCATAGGAGACGCCCTTAGAGAGCCGTTCCGTCCTCAATCTTTCTTTCAGCCTTCGGGTCACATCAGGCGATGCTTCTGCGCTCGCCCAACCCCCCCGGTGACGCCGTAGTGGTTCCGCAGGGAGCTATCGGCACCTACTCAGACAGAAAAAAAAAAAAAAAAAAATGTTAGATTAGAGTAGCTGTAGTTAGCTATAGTGTTCTATATAATAAAATATCAATTGAAATATTGGAAGTTAAAGTCAGGATACTTAAATTCACCAATTAATAACTTGTAATACTGTAACTAGAAAGTGTATATTATTCTCTCAATAATAATATTACTATTAGACCTATAAATACCTTGAAATGACAGTAGCACTTTGTATTGAGGCAGGGAATATGAAACAGGTAGTGAAGGAACGCTTCTTTGGCCGCCACTTTTGGCATTCTAAAGTGGACTCAAACCGAACTGGATTCCCTGGACTGTAAAGTCCACAAACTGCTGACGTCATACCGGATGCATCACCCCCGTTCATCTGTTATGAGATTGTACCTCCCTCGCAAGTGTGGAGGACGTGGCTTCTTAAACGGCAAGAACCTCCATAATCGTGAGGTGTGCAATCTCAGAGATCATTTTCTCAAGATGAATGTGAGTATGTATCAGGATGTCGTTGCAGTGGATAAGGGACTTACCCCGCTATCCCTAGGCAAAGAGAACTGGTGCAAGCTGAGGTGCTCAGATCGTGTGGCAATATGGAAGAGCAAGGAGTTGCATGGACGATTCTACAAGGCCCTTACTGGGCCGGATGTAGATCAAATAACATCTGTATCTTGGTTGCAATTCGGTGACCTCTTTGGGGAAACCGAGGGTTTTGTCTGTGCAATTATTCCCATTTTTCTCATGACAGTTCTACTTTTTCATTCCATATTCCATATTCTTTTTCTTCTTTTAAAAACGTCCAACGACATTCCAACTGGCCATGTTACACATGTACAGGCCTTCATGGCATAAACCTTACCCAAGTGCAGTACTTGACGTTTCCTACTGCCGCCATAAGATGGCACTATTATTATCTAATCTCCGATATATTTATGAAGTAGTCAAGTTTGTAGTTAATAACAAAAAAATATTTATACCTTATGAAATTAAACGCGACAATAATAAACTTAGATGCGAACAACATAAAACTACTCTGTACCATAATAGTTTACTCATTGTGGCAGTAAGAATTTATAATAAGTTACCAAAAGAAATTAGGAAAGAAAAGAATATAAATTGCTTTAAAAATAATTTATATAAATACCTAACTCAACAGGCATTCTACAGTGTAAATGAGTATTTAAGTTGATATTATTATTGTAAAGTATATTTTAATTGTAAAGATGTAAATTTTAAATGGTGAAATTATCATTTGAATCATTAAATACGTAATTTATAATTTGCATGCCTAATTGGTAAGATACATTTACCATCTAAATCTATCGACCACCTGTATAAATAATGCATGTATCTACAAAGAAATAAATTGATTGATTGATTTTAAATGAACGCGGTAAAATTACAAATACATCGACTATCGTCTGAAAACTGTTTAAAGCATAGATTTACGAGTCGGTACAGAGTATAATTATATAGTTTACAACATGTTTTTTTGATTGGAAATTGCTCGGGTATTGCACGATTAGGTAAATGTCCCAAAAAAAACATTCTTTTTAATTAAATTAATTTGTAGCCTTAACAATATTTCGTTTTTGATTACGCTCAAAAGAGCTTCAACCCAAAACTCTCAGTCATTAAGAAGTCAAATCATTAATCAATACTTTTAGACTCTTTAGTCTTTGGCCTTTTTGGAACTATATTTAAAAATATTGCTTGGGGTTGGGATTAAGCAGTCGATTCACAATCATGACTTCTAAAGCCCTAGCTTTCCTTACGGCAGCGTACACGGACACTGAAGGTGAGGAAGACGTAGAGGATGGACAGACGGCAGATATGGAGGCGGCCATATCTACAAAATCTTCGCCTGCTAGCCTGCAGAACACGGAAAAAAACAAACGGTCTTGGTCGGCGCTCCCAACATTTCGAAGCCTAGTTTCATACACAGACGACCCGAATGTCTCCGAAGAGGAAGATTTGTCGCTCAGTACTGAGAACCAAGACGACCTAAGGAGATTCTTCATGGACACAAACACAAACGAAGCAACACCATGCTCAGATGCTCAAGACTCAGACTCTGGAGTCGAAATACCACCTGAGCCGCCGGGCAAGTGTTCCCAAGAGCTGCAAGATACCATAGCCAAGTACCACCACCGCATGGTGACAGAAGGCTTGGATTTGAATAAACTCATCCAAGAGAAGAAAAGCTTCCGGAATCCCAGCCTCTATGAAAAACTTATCGAATTCTGTGACATAAATGAGGTAGACACCAATTATGCACCCGAGATATATGACCCATGGAAATGGGGAAAGGAATCTTACTATGATGAGCTGGCAAAAGCTCAGGATGCTGCAATGCAGAAACGTAAAAAGGAAAAAAGAGAAAGATTATTAAAGAAGCGTCTCATCAGGGGAGTAGCTAAGAAATCTCATAGTGATGACAAGAAGCAGAAGTCTAAGTGGGATCAAGCAGCGCCTAATGTGGCAGCCAATGTTATTATAAGTGAGCCTGGCTTACTGGTACCACCTCTGCCCTCCAACATCAAACGCACCAACATCAACCCACCGACATCTACATATGTGCCAAAAACAAAAAAATCTAAAGTTACAGAAAAATAAACTACTGGCAATGCTATTATTATTTATAAACTGAATGTTGTGATTCCTTTCTTATAAATTAGATTGTAAGCAATTCATATATACCTTTGCTATAACTTTCCTATTTAAAATAAATTGTTTAATTTGATGTTTAAGACAATTTGCCTTTTATTTACAAAACTCAACTGGTCTTTAAAATTGAGATAATTTGGTGAAGACAAAGAAGTAGATACAAATCCTCAACTGAATTTGTATTTACCTACAGTTCTCTTTTGGATCATCTATTCTTCCACAGATGTGAAGTTTATCTGTACAATATGTACAGATAAACTCCCATGATGAAACAAAGTCCCCTGCCGTGTCTCTCTGTTCACTGTAAACTCAAAGACTACTAGACTATGAAACACATATGTGAAAAACAGAAGGTCATGTGGATAAAGCAACAGTTCAATAAAAAAATTCCCATTAGGATACAGATATAAAATATAGCTTAAAGCACTCAGGGATAGTGTAGCTTCCCAAAAGTAAAAGAATTTTTAAAATTGGTTTAGTAGTTTCAGAGCCTATTTAATGAAAACAAACAAACAATCAAATAATTTCTCTCTATAATATTAATGTACATATAATAATGTTCTGTGCTGTATAAAGTGTGATTCTTTCTTTCTTATTTTTTTACAATGATTTTATAAAGAGAGATGAATGTTTTAGCATTCCACAGATTCATTGTGCAGGTGTCAGGCCCATCTTTTTTATTAGAATAGACTGAAAATCTCTATTCTGTTAATCGCTAATCCCTGATATGGGTGATTCTACAATAAGAGGTAATTTGTGCAACAATCAGCTTAAAACAGAGTTTGTATTCATTATACTATTTTTTACAAATAATCACATCTAAATATAAATACTTTAATAAATAACAATGTTTGAATGTTTAATTAAAGAACATGTTTTCCTGAAATTCCTTCTGAAGTCTAAAGAAGCTCTCTACCCTAGCCTGTCTCTGCTCAATATAAAGGTTTCATGAAAAATAATACTTTCATTTTGGCTGCATCTTGGACTTAAAACCTCTTATCGTACAATCATATCAACTTTCCAATCTGAAGATATTATAGTACATTTTACTAGGCAGTTTACTATATTTCACATGAGTTCAAAGTTTTGCAAGAACTTGTAATAATTAATATATTCTGCATAATTAATAAACTAAAATGTAACCAAAATGAACACTTTAAGAACTGACACACCCAATATTATTACAATATAGATAATCTGCAGACCTATAACTTTAATTTTGCAATACAAAATATTGGTAACAATGAAACAACTATGTTACACATGTTCCTTGTCTTTACAATATCAGTTAGATAATTAAGCTTAACAGAAATAGATAGGTACACGTTTTAAAATAGGAAACATTTTTGTTATGCTTAATAGCAAAATCAATAATAAAATAATAAGTAACATTGATAAACGTTGTTAGCAAGTTCTTGTGCTTGATTCCGTAACTATGAATCACTCTTTAGGTCTAATAATTTTACGAAATAACCTTTAATATCTACACTTACCTAAGTTTAAATATTCCCGCTCATACTCATAAATGTTTTCATTGCTACTCCGCAAGAGCGCTAGTGGTATACGTGTGTAAACTCATGGCACATCTATATACATTCTAGTCTATGGTACATACCTTTGACAAAATGTCTTTAAACTATAATCTGTGCTTCTTCTCTCATATAGAGTAATATCACAGTAAAAATATACAAGCAGTATAGGAACTCGGCCGTATTTTTGAATTAAATACCTACAGCTGCGCGGTACGTAAACATGTCATAGGGCTGCCCGCCTCCAGCATTTTCATTACATTTGCTAACTTTGTATTTCTATTTAGCTTTGTGATTGTAAATATACTTTTTTATATAAACAAATAAAATACTTTATAAAATGTAGTAAAATGGGAACTGATCAATAAAAATGCGTGTTTTTTTGATTGGTTGATTTAATTAAGGCTGATACTAAGTCAATGACCTTGAAGGATTGGTCGTATTCTTAAACATATTTATTTTGGCGATGCCATCTAGGTATTACCTCCACACTACGTGAACAAATGAAAAAAGATAAAGCTAAAAAATATAGACTCCCATAAGTTATTTTCATTATATAGCATTTTTTCTGTACAAGTATTAGTAGTAATACTTATAATAAACTAGCAGACGCCCGCGACTTCGTCCGCTTGAAACTAGATGTAAACTTTCAACTACTCCTACCCTACTCCTACCCTACCGTTCACACGTGATGGCGTGACCAAGAGATATATGGATTCATTTATATATATGTATACTAGCGGACCCGCTCAAGCTTCGCTTTGACTTATTAATTAATTTATTTGCACTTCTTCCCTATCCCTACCTTATACTACCCTACTCCTACCCCTACCCCCACCCTACCACTACCTTACCTCTACTCTACCCCTACCCTACCCTACCCTACAACTACCCTACCGCTACTCTACCCCTACCCTATCCCTAAACCATAAACCTACCCTACCACTACCCTACCCCTACCCTACCCCTACCCTACCCCTACCCTACCGCTACCCTACCCCTTACCCTATCCCTATACTATACCCCTACCCTACCACTACCCTACCCTAGGATTTAGGGGTTTGAAAAATAGATGCTGGCCGATTCTCAGACCTACTGAATATGCACAAAAAATTTCATCAAAATCGGTCAAGCCGTTTCGGAGGAGTACGGCAACGAAAACTGTATATTTTTAATAGAGGTTAAATAAAAACAATGAAGAAAATTTTTTTTGTAAAATTATTAAAAATGTGTGGGGAGCTTTGTCCCATTTTCTCATTAATATATAAATAATTATTATAATTATGTGGTAATACTTACATGTATAGGTATATTTTATAATTATAGAATCTTGAATAATGAAGCACAAATAAGTAAAAAGCAAGAATAATTTCACTGTATTATCGTCACTATAATTTGAATTTGATTTACACTTTGGTTTAAGAAACACGTGGTTGGCTATGCTAGCACCAAAAATTAAAGAAGTAGAAATAATTGAATTTCACGGTATATTGTCGGTTTACCATAGCAGTGTCATCTATTGATTACTTACTCAATCCAGTCGAAAAGTATCGACATCTGTTAGAATCTATTGGAGGTAACAGATAATTGTGACTGTCAATTAATTATAGACAAATAATTTGCAATCAAATAAAATTGCGACTGTAATTAAAGATCTAAGCTATCCTATCTCTCAAGTTGGACCAGACTGCTCGCGGTGTGCCAATTTAATTTAAAATCGGTGAAGTAGTTTATGAGTCCATCGCGGACAAACATCGTGACAGGAGATTTATATTTATATTAAGATAATGATTTAATATTATATTACTTCCTTAATTGCTATAAAACAAGCCTGCAAATAAACACTATCCTGTACATACTAACATAAACATTATGATAAAATATGTAAAAAATGCGCGCTCAGCTGCTATTATTTTGTCACTATCGTAACTTTCGTATATTAATATTTTAAAATTCTAATTAATGAATGTCAACATTTTGATATGTATGTAAGCATTTAAATCGTCTTAACGGGTAGTCGGGTATCAAAACAAACAACAAATGCTCCGAGCACAGTCACACAAAACATTGTACAAGCAGTCGAGGTTTTAACACAAGCTTCTCGTACATACTGTATCGTGATCCTCTATCTTTATTTCAGCCTTCGGGTCTCATCAGGCGATGCTTCTGCGCTCGCCTAAACCCCCCGGTGACGCCGTAGTGGTCCCACATGGAGCCATCGGCACTTACTCAACACGAAAAAAAAAAATTCGTGTCAATCACTTTCCTTTACTCTATTCACTTTATTTACTAATCCAGATACCTACCTTTTTTCTGGAGATAAAAGGAAATACCTTATCCATTAAAAAAGACAAGATTATGTACCTACCTACTAGTAAGTAAATTTATTTTAAAGTCTTATCTTTCACAGTTTCCAGGTAACTTACAAAAAGTTATCTCTGGATGGGATAATTTTGAATTCATGCATCCAAAAGCGGCACAGTATTTCCTAGTGGTCATAATTAAAAAAATCTAATACTATTAATCTTTACTCTGCTAATACAACGTGCGTTCGTCACTGCGGCACAGTCACGACTGTCTTCACCCCACGATCACCCCACGTTCGAGGTGCGTACCTATAGCTCGCGTTTCGACCTCCTCTAGTTTGAAGTCCAACTACTGCTTTTACTGTGTATATTCTTTGATCTGTATTCTGTGCTACAGATCTATCTATTAATAGATTATTAGACGCTACGTATATCTTTAATCTCGTTATACGTAGCATCTATTAATCTGTGGTCTCGTTTTAGTCTTGTCTGCTACAAAGAGTAATTTTTTTTAATTTTTAGGGCTCCTCCTCCATATATAATGTATCATCTATGCCTCCTCCTCTTTGGTCAGCTCATGTCATGTCTGCTTGGTCCAGCCGGGTCGCATTAATACCAATTACCAATTATTACAATAAACTAGCAGCCTTGGAGGACTTAGACATAACTGTTTCGGTTTCGACGAACGTAAAATGGGTGCTGACAATTGCATCAAGTAATTGTAATAGCTTTTAATGTTAGTGAAATATGGTGACTGTGAACGTTACTGCATTTTATTGATCGGACCTTCGGATATTATGTAGACAGTGTGTAGTGGTGGTCCCAAAATGAGGTTCCATAGACGTTGTGGTGATCGAGTGACGCTTTTGCACGACAATACTACTGCTATTAGAAATTTTGTCGAGTTCAACCATGGACTGATATTAAGCGCTGAACCAATAGCAGATGATATTTTATTTGAAATCTGCATTGAAAGAAAGGTGAGTTTATAAATAATTAATTAGATTTTAATTATGTACAGATAACATTTTACAATATTTTTAAATTTTCTCACCTTATTGAGATAATGTAAGAATAATACAGACCTGCAGTTTTAACTGAACAGTTGAACTATCTAAAGTGTTTTCAGATAGCATGGGTACAATGACTGTATAACGTTCATAATACATACTGTTATCATGAATTGCGGCAAACTTTCGAGAGTGAAACAAACCCATCAAATCCTCAAAATTCTCCATTGAACAACCCAAAAAACACCTATAAAAAAAAAAATTTTACCAACTTCAAAATCACAAAAATAAACTAAAAAGCGAAAATTAACATTGTATGTGCTACCTTCTGATCACTTTGAGGGCGGTTTTTTTATAGTTAAGAAGATTTTATTTAGTGTGTCCTAGCATTTAATTTTCATAAAAATCGGTTCAGTAATTTGTTAAAATGTTAATCAGTGTTAAAATGAAAATAACAAAATGGCTTTGGCCGGTACTGTGGAGCTTTTGTTCAGATATGGGAAGCGCCACAGTATGGTCAATTTCATTATTTTCATTTTAACACAAAATTAATAATAATAATAATAATAATAATAAAAGCCTTTAATTACTGAATTTTATAAACAAAATATTATTGCAACATATCATTGACACAGGTTCTTATCTTCAGCTTGCCCTCGGGCATAGGCCTCCTCCAGACAATTCCATAGATCTCTATCTCTTGCTTTCCTTCTCCATGTGTCTCCTGCTGTCTGTCTGAGGTCATCCTCCCATCTTTGACAGGAGCGACCTCTTTTCCTTTTTCCTATCCTAGGATACCACTCTGTCACATCCCTGGTCCACTTATCCCTTTTATCCCGCATGAAGTGTCCTGTCCACTTCCACTTAAGCTTCTTAATTGTTACTGCCACATCTCTGACCTTGGTCTTGCTTCGGATAGTAGAGTAGTTGTTTCAGTAACACAAAATTACTCAACTGATTTTCATGAAAATTAAATGGGACCAATCTGGAAGTATATATACTCTTTCAAACAAAAAAAGAATTTTTAAAATTGGTTAAGAAACAATGAAGTTATGCAGTAACAAACATGAAAAATAAAAAAGGAAAAAAAACATGCACATTGTATTGAGAACCTTCTTTTTTTGAAGTCAGTTAAAAATGTCTATGTGCAGGTAAACTGAACTGTACTTTTTTACCTGACAATAATTATTCATGGAATTATCTTTGAGATTTCATGTATTGTCACTCTCCCTTAAATGTGGGGAGTGAGGCTTTGTGCGAGTGCTGGTCTATGAGATATTATGTGACCCAGTGGTCTTTTGCCCGTTTTAGTCATTGCGGGGTACTGACTTATAGCGTAAGTAACTAATATACTTACTTTTTATGTCAAATTTTTAGTGCATATCATTTACCATTTGTATGTGAATTATAATGCAAATACAAATAATGGTACATGGTACCTGTAACCAGTAAAAGAAAAAAAATAATGGTACATGGTACAAAAGGCCTACTTTTTTGCTTTTACTGGCTACAGTCTATAGCCAGTAAAAGCAAAAAAGTACTGTATGTAAATAAGCTTGAGTATGTACAAGAGTATACATATTTGGGTCAGATAATTGCCCCTATAGATAAGTATGACCATTAAGAGAAGAACCTACAGTACATCTATCCTCCCATGTATCACATACAGAAGTGAAACTTGGTCTCTGACACTAAATCACAGAGAAAAGCTAGCTAAGTGTCAGAGGGCGATGGAAAGAAGTATGTTGGGTGTAAGGCTAACTGACAAAAATCACGTCAAATGAGATAAAAAACAGGACGAAGCTTAAAGATGTTCTCAAAAGAATCGACCACTTGAAATGGCGTTGGACGGGTCACATGTTATGGTGCAAGACCCTCTAACAAGAAGGTGGGAAGACGACACTCGCCTAACCCTGGGCCACGCTGGACCAGAGTTGCGGCCGACAGGGTGCAGTGGAGAAGGCCTATGTCAGGAGACACTATGAACAGCGGGACATACTTTAAGCAGATCAAACCTAAAACCTATGTTACTAAACGCTGTTTTGAATTACAAATTACAAAAATCATGTTTTTTAGATATATAGGGATAAGTAATATATCAGATTAAAGGCTTAAGTATTTGTGATTATTAAAAACTATAAATAACATTTTAAAACACATAATATTTTATTTTTTCTATATACCTCTTCAAAGTTACTATAATATAAAGAGCTTATTTTCAAAAGAAAGTTATATACTTGTTATAACATTTCGTTCTCAAAAAAAAAGACAGATAAAGGTCTTTAGTCAAAAAGGATTGACTATGAATAAAGACAAGCAAGCCCTATTTACACTAGGTTCTGCACCTGATTGGACTTTGTTCATGGATACATATGTAAAATATTAACCAGAGAATATCGCTATTTCGAGATCTAGACCAGACATTATATTTTTTTCAAAACAAATTAAACATGTAGTACTTATAAAGTTTACTGTGCCTTGGGAGGCTAACATTCCGAAGGAACACAGTATAAAAGTTAATAAATATTATGACCTAATAAATGAAGTAACTGAAAATGGCTACATGGTTAGTTACTAAAAATCTCACTATAACTTGCTTAAAGACCTTAGCCTCACTAGAACGGCAGCCAGTTCATTATAAAAGATATCCAAAGCTCTAGATAGAGCGTTGGATGGTAAGATCCTTAGATATAGATGATATATCTAAGGATCTTACCAAATTTGTTTGGGAAAACAACACAAGCAAAGATCTGCTCAGGGATTTTCTCTCTGCCACACAATGGACCCAGCACCTGCATGGTGAATCCAACGAATGCTAAGATATTTCCTCTCATTCAGCTATGTAATAATTCAATCCCAGTGATTTTATACATCTATTGTTGTCTTAACTGTGTTTTAAGTTCCATTTGTTTATCTCCACATTATGATAGATACATATGACAATTTATTTGTATTAGGCTAAAATTAGATAATGTTGCAAGAATGAACCAAGTGGGCCATCTGCTTGGTATGTCAAATATTACTTTATTCTGAAGTGGTAGTGCACCTAAAAGTAACTGGATTGGTTATGCAGATACATAGCTATATATTAATATTTAAGTATAGTTTCTTTATTGTGTGTAATAAAATATAATATTAACAATCAATAGTTTTCTTCTTATATATAAAATTTTCATGTTACAATATTTCTTCCCAAACTCCTTTGAAATGGCTTGACCAATTCTTATGAAATTTTATATGCATATTCAGTAAGTAGGTCTGAGAATCGGCCAACATCTATTTTTCAAACCCCTAAACCGTAAAGCTATGGTAGGAGTAGGGTAGGAATTGGGTAGGAGTAAGGTAGGGTAAGGATTAGGAAGAAATGCTCATAAGTCAAAGCGAAGCTTGACTGGGTCCACTAGTAAGTATGTAACTTTAAGTGTTATCAAAGCCCCATCAAAGTCTAATCATATGCAAATGTATGTGTTGCAAAAATAAAAATTGATAATAATCTAAGTATTAAAAATAAAAAATCTCTAAAAAGTCATGAAAATCACATGTTTGGCTCTGATTGAGATCACAAAAACTTGCTTACTAACAAGTAAATGTCTAGGTCTACTCGATAGTAAGTCGAATCAAAATGACAGTTTTATAAGCAGTCACAATGATAATTATAAGTTGCACAGAAAATAAATAAAAGAACCTTAAAGATGTTTGTCTACATACTCTACACAATCAATACATGAATATAAAATTGTAATGTCTGTTTGTGATTTCGAAATAGCTGTGTTATCTCAAGTGCTAGTTATTTACATGATCCTAAAACCAATGATAATTTTATACTATAGATTGGTTACATCCCTACAAAATCATCACAAAAAGTAATCTGAATAATAGGCTACAACGCTGAGCGTTGTTGACCACAAGTAACATTGAGTTGACTATAAATTTTCTTTTTTGAGCTGCGCTAGTAACACATCTAACAGTATTTAATATCTTTGCCCAAAACACAATCAAACATTTAAAAAAAAATTGCCATCAGGATGTCTGTCTGTTTGTCTGAGAAAATTTCTGGAACGGCTGGAACAATTTTAATGGAACCTCTACTGGAAGTCGTGGGCGTCCGCTAGTTTCAAATAAAAATAGATAAAATCGAATCATCATCATATCAGCTGATGGACATCCACTGCAGGACATAGGTCTTTATACATTCTACTCTATGGGTCTTTTGTAGGAACTTAGAAGCATCATGATTTTGAACCGCCTGCATCGAATATTAACTTTGAATTCAGGGTGATATATCGATGTACTGGGTCGATAGTTCAGTTCTTTAAATCAATTTAAATTAACTGCTAAATAATCGATTTTTTGATAATAATTGACAATGAAATAAAAATTTACTAAGTTCTTGAACAATCCCGATATTAGATGACGCCTTTATTCTATGTAGAGATATAACATGAGAAAAAGTTGTACGTTGTTGGACCTGTGCTGTGCGATGGCGATCGATTATAATAATCGATGTATCAGAATCACATTAGACGTTAACGTTAACGTTAAGTTAAGTTAAGTTGCTGAAAAGTGAGATATTGACTCTTGCATTAGTGAATTGTGTTGTAATTTCCGTTTATGTGTTTGTCAATAATAATAAATACCTACTTTCATAATGTCGTTTTCTTCTATTTATCTACAATTCGAAATCATATTAAACGATAGTGTTGGGCTTTTTACTGAATACAAATATCGATATGTTTAATATATATCCCTACGTTTGACATTATATTATGTCTGTGATCGTAGGTTTTATGGTTAAAATCATAGATGCATGTATCACACAGTAATTAAAGTGCTTTCTGACCTTTTTTTGACACTATTTCTTGCTATTTTTGATCTCACAAGATCCACGTACGCGTCGTCTGCCATAAAGTATCTAATTGTTGATATATCGATAAATGAGTAAATATCGGAGATTGATATATCTATTTTATTAGTATTAATTTTTGATCTTCGTTATCAACCCATATTCGGCTCACTGCTGAGCTCGAGTCTCCTCTCAGAATGAGAGGGGACTCGATTTATTTTATTATCAAACCTAAATATTACTGTTATACTACGACTTAATAACAGTAGGTAAATTAACTTTTTAGCCGTTTGTGTTGTGGGGTGTGAAGTTGTAATTGCTCTGAGGGTAAAGTAGATACGTCTTATTAGTTTTCTTAATATTATTTATTTATTTATACTTTATTTTCCAAAAAAACAATTACAAAGAAAATTATAGAAAACATACACAATTAAACAAGCAAGTGGCCAAGTGCAAACTGCAAAGGCGGTCTTATTGTTTTAGACCAAACTACATATAATTTTTGTTTTAGGTTAGGTAGTAATGTAAATAATTAATAAATAAACTAAACGATGAAAAACATAATAAGGTGTATTAATACAAAGAGAATGAACTTATTCAGGGAAACTCTGTCTATCTCCCGTTTACGGATTTGGAATAAAAGCCATCCCGCTAGGCCAATCAAAGATTAAAGACTCAATCGACCGCCATCTTACATCATTCTTAGCTCCACTCTATTCTCGAGTCTTTACTCTCTAGCTCAGCAGCTCTACAGGTAGAGAGAGAGACGACAAGATAGACGATCATTGAAACAGCAATGCGCATTTGCGCCATTGCCGTCGGCCATTTTGAATTTGGGGATTGTTCGAGAAGTTATTGAATTTTTATTTTGTGATGCTGGCTCAGAAATTTGTTTTGATTTAAAAGGTTAAAAGTGAACAATATTTCATACAGAATCATAATAGAATGAAGTCGTAAATTAAATGTCCATGTATTTACATTGGGCGTGATGTACCTCCGTGATGTAGTATGAAAAATAATTTTGCAATAAAATTTATTTTAATTTAAGGTAAATGTGTGGAATGGCAGCTTGGAAATTGGCGTTACCACCTTGGATCCTGAATATATGGAACTGCCCGCGACGGCCACCAAACTTCGGAATACAGCCTGGGTAAGTACCTACTAGACGTAAAGTTCATCTCTATACACTAAGTAGAGCAATGATTATTTACCCTACAGATATGTTACGTACCTACAAAATCACCGCAAAAAGTGATCCGATTTTAGCTACTCCATTGAGCACGAACATGCACAATTTTGTGTTTACTTATATTATACCTATAATTAGAAAGTTTTTATACATCCTAAACACACAACTCGTAATTGTAGAAAATATTTAACTTTTACGTGTTTAAATAACTTTCGTTATTTCGTAAGCGACTAAATGAAATGAAAACAATTAGGCATATTTGATTCAAATTCAATCAAATGAAAAAAACACAAAGAGCTCTACATATCTTAATAATGCAGTTATTTATTAATTTTACTGGGAATGTTTTTGAACGGACAGCTTCATTTTGAAAATTAGCAATTTTGAAAATTAAATGAAGATGACAAAATTTGATTCAAAAATATCACAATTTCATTATAAAAGAGACAAATATATTAGCATACCATGGACTAACAATGTAGGTGCCAGGTCAAGTGTAGTTATGATATGAGTTGTCATAGTAGAAATTAGTTAAGAGCACATCAAAATCGATAATATCACAAAGGATGTCGGTCACATTGGAACTTAGAAATCTTCATTGTTGAGAACTTGTTGATAAATGAAAAAATAGTTCATTGAGGATTCAATAGGAAGCAAAATAAATAAAATACAAATTTTTTAAAATGCCAGTAAAATACTTCCCTTTATTTTGTACTGTTTGAGGTCTTGGGTTCTAGCACTTTTAAACTTTAAATTCAAGACCAATTATAGAAGTACTTGCCTAGCTAGACGTTACCCCTCTGTCAACGATGAAAAATCAAAGATCTGAGATGTTGTAAAAACTGTTTCTATGGAATCAATGTTTAGTTACTGTAATAGTTTTCGTTTTGTAAAGAAAAAAATGCTGGTTTGTGTAGTAAAAGGCATAAAAAAGGGTCACCAAACAGTTACTAAAAGATGAAGTTACATTTCATTTGTAAGTATTTCTAAGCTACTAACACACTATATTTATTTGTGTTAAATAATGGCTGACAATTTTGTTTGTGAATTCCGATGTAATACTGCCTGCCTTTCAAATGACTCCCAGAACAGAGTAATTTAGTTTGATGGAGGATAGCCACTGAAAAGCCTTACTACTTGTGGTGAGGCAATCGGAACAACAGATGCTCCTGAATAGGAGTCTTTTCTCACGTCAATAAGTAATTTGAAGTACTCTAGTATACTAGTAATGAATAAAGTACTACAAATTATGCACAAAGCTATAAATAAGCCTTTGAATAGCTAGAGCTCAAAAAGGTTTGACTACAAATAAAAGACAAAATAACTTCATCAGAGCAGGCTCAGTATCAAATTCGCCTAATGTCTCTATTCAATCATAGGTTCTGCACCTGATTAGAGTTTATTAATGAATATGTATGAAAATCAACCTCAACAAAAGATGAATTATATAAATATTCTCCGGCTTTAATAAAATAAAAAAATTTATGACATGATTTGCAGCATTACTAGCTATAGATAAAACATTTGGTTATTTGTGGCCTCGGCACTTTATGGTCTAATCACAACTTGCATGAAAGTAGCAGACCTCCTTTTCAAAAATATGGAAAACTTGTCTGGCTAACGCCACTATTATTAAAAACATGCACTATAAATACTATAAAATATATTTAATTTTATTATATTTTATTTTATTAGATAATGTCTGGAAGTTCAATAGTCAAAGATGGAGTTACTTTAATAAATTCTTATGGGCCAGAGTTGGATACTCTTCATGAAGGTGATACCCTTGGAGTAATGAGAACATGCAAGGTGGGTTTTCTTACAATGACATGATATTATTATATAAAACATTGAACTGTACTAATGGTTGGTCACTATTCTAGAGATCAGTAACTCTAATAGATTATAACTCATATCTTATTTTTGTATATAGATTATGTGGATTCAAAGTTAGTTATTTTGGTTTAAGTGGTAAAATATGTTTTTTTCATATGTAGGGAGAGTTGATGTTCTTCATAAATGGGAGATGCTTGGGTACAGCGGCAAGGGAGTTGCCTTCAAGACTTTTTGCTGTAATTGACCTTTACGGTCAATGTGTGCAGGTGTCTGTCATTCAAACAAATGGTGTGCAAACTATTATGGAAAGCAGTTTGGATCAAGTATGTTGATTTTATTTTATACCATTAATGAATATTAATATATTATAGTGTTTTTCAGATAGCATGGGTACGGTGACAATTAGTTTCTCTTAAAAGCTTGCCGCGATTCACCATAATAGTACGTATTATGAACGTCATAAGGCAACTGTATCCGTACCCATGCTATCTGGAAAACACTTTAGGTGTATTATATATATTGGGATACAGGCAAACTATTGACAATTTTCCCCTAAACTTTATTATGGCAAAATTCTGTAGTGAAGTATAAGTTGATAATTATGCATAATTTTTATGTTATGGCTAATATAAATGACTAACGGACCCGGTCAAGCTTCGATTTGACTTTTGTGTACTTTGTCCCAACCTCTACTCTATTCCCACCCTACCCTATCCCAACCATATCCCTAGCCCTACCCCTACCCTATACCTGCTCAACCCTACCCCACCCTTGCCCAATCCTAACCAACCCTTACCATAAAAATCCCCTACCCTACCCTACCTCTCTTTTAAGTATTATTATGAATTGTACAAATCCACAAAAAGACCCAAAACTTGCCCTATTAATAATGAATACATAAAACCAAAAATCATCCAATTTGGTGGAGTTGTTCAAAAGTTGTGCAGTCACATACATTTCGAAGATATATTTTTATATATACAGATATACAGGTTGCTCGGGAGTATTTCCCATAACTTTAGGGTTATATTTTTATGGAAAATGAATTGAAAACGTCTAAGGAATGTGTGTTCTAAAATGAATATTGTAAATGGATCTCAAATTGTGTCCCTTATATCACATCCTTCTTCTTCTTCTTTTCACATCACATCCTTATATTGTGACCTAGCCAAACTTATTCATTAATAAATGTAATTAAGTAGCTTACTAGTGAAGTGCGGAGTGCCAGTTGCAATATCTCGTCGATATCCACAGTCTTAGCACTACGATTACGTATTTTAAAATGTAAGGATAGATAAAGGCGTGTGCTACATGGATAGTCGGAATTATTTGAATTACTTTGTATTGTAACCTAACATAAAAAGTTTTCTAGTTTTAGTTGAAAAAAAAATAGTTATTCAGTTCGGCACCTATAGGTGGCAGTCAACACCTTGAAGTTATGGGAAATACTCCCGAGCACCCTGTATTTAGATTTTATATAGCAATAGAAATTCAGTGGAGATAAATTATGCCAACAAAATATAACAGGTATCTAAATTGTTATTTAATTACAGATAGAGGAAGACCCTAACAATGATGACACATTGACATCAAGTGAAGATGTAGCTCCTGAACCATCTCAGCCTAAAGATGACTTAGATATTTTTGTATCTATGCCTGAAGATGACGCCTGTGCTATTGGTATGTTACTGTATATGTCTAACTATCAGGTTTCTTATTTTATTCACCGAATTTCAAAAAGGAGGAGGTTCTATGTTCGGCTGTATGTATGTCCAGCGATAATTCCGTCATTAATGGACCGATTTTAAAAATTCTTTTTTTTGTTTTAAAGGGTAAATTTCTATTGACTTTACTCCAGTTGACATAATTATTTGTATACTCGTAATTCATGAGTTTGAGCCCAGTCAGATTTAAATATAGAATTTAGTTTTATCATTCAAAGGGAATGTCAATAGAAGCCTGAAGTTGCTTGTGTTATACCCTGCACCTCTACCTCATAGAGCATGTTAAACACTAGCCAAGGAAAAATTAACCTGCCAAAAATCTATCAGAATTTGTATTGTCTTATCTATAGCAAAATGTATTTTTTCAGTGGCCCATGATCGTTTACGGTTTCATCCAAGATGCGGCATTCTTGTCAAACTGTCTGCTAATAACAAGTAAGTCAAAAATATGAAAAGTTGAAAATGTTTATGTTGGTCTTTTAAGATTATTTTCCTTAAGAAAAAAATTAACTGTCATGTCTTGTCTCGAAAAGAGAAATACAAAGGATGTCTAATACTTTGTAACCCTTCTGAGTAATGTTCCTTTGTAGTCCTCCCGTTAATTTATTTCACGCTTGCCATTTAGTTTACGCTAATATTTTTTTTGACGTAACAACGTCGTCTGCACACTTGAAAAAAGATAACGTTATGCGTCGTTCCCTCGCTATAGGGTTGCCAAGTTTTTTTTACAAGAAATAAAGTTTATCTTGCTCTAGGTTTGCCAACTTTTTTTACAAGAAATAAAATATATTCTGGTCTATGAAGATTATTAAACAGTATTTTAGAAAAACGAACAGTTTTCTAAAATTTATTTTTTTAATACGTTATTAAAATGTTCTTTTGAAAAATGCAGCCAGCCTTGACGTTGTCATGTTCAACTATCATCAGTAAACCGTCTTTACAGACAACCGATTTTTTTAGCTATTAACCTAACCTAAACCCTCATCTGACATGCTGGTTGAGCTCTTACCAAATATGGTCCTTCTTTATGTTCATCTGATACACTCAAGCAAATCCTCTCTTCGTCTTTTACTAAATACTAATGTAATGATAATAAAGTATAAACGTTATTATTTTAATAGGTGTGCAGAAAGAGCTCGACCATTGGATGACTACAACAATGGGGTAGTAATGACTCACAGGCCGCTTTATGACAATGAGCTTTTTGAGATCCGAATTGATAGACTTGTGGACAAATGGAGTGGTAGCATTGAGGTACGAGGGTTAAGTGTTTTTATTTTCTTAACATCCTGACGCTTGACTATTTTAGATTTAAATATAAAATTATAATAATTGAACTGAACTAAAACACCAATTTAATTTACATATACATATATAACAATTCATAGTTCAGAGTTTATTATCATTAAAAATAGTTAAATATGCAATTTCGAAAAGAGCACATGACTGAAAATTTTTAATGTCCAGGAATTAAAACAAAAACTAATTATTTTCCAAACCAGTGAATAAATTCTAACAGTAACTATTGCGTTACATTTAGGTGTCAATTAACGTTCGAAAATTACTAAAATTATTTATTTTAAAATTAAACTAAATTATTAGATTGGCGATGTTCTTCCTTCATCGTTTGAGACACGTGATATTTAATTTTTTAAAATGCACACAACTGAAAATTTGAGGTGCATGCCCCAGACCGCATTCGAACTCTCACCCTCCAGAATCGGAGTCAGAGGTCGTATCCACTGGGCAAACATATTGGGCCAATTTGGTGGACTATTGGTCTGTTTGAGTTGGATTGAGTCTCCTCTCAGAATGAGAGGAGACTCAAGCTTAGCAGTGAGCCGAACATGGGTTGGTAATGATGATGGAAAAATATAAAATATCTAATAAAATCATTGTTATTAGATATTTTATATTTGTCGGACATGAGCCCTTTTCGAAATTACAAAATCAGTTATGTTAGCAACTTTTTTTCTGAATAAACAGCAACTTAATCTGTTTCTTAAGGTTGGTGTAACTACTCATAACCCAGCAACTATGAGATTTCCATCTACTATGACAAATATGGACACTGGTACTATAATGTTGTCTGGATGCAAAGTACTCTTGAATGGGCATGGCACATGTATGGAGTATGGTAACTTTAACCTGGATGAATTAAGGGTAAGTTTTAACTAAGGCCTTATAGAGTACTTTTCATAAAAGAAGTCCCGCGGGTAAAGCCTGAACTAAAATTGACAGTGCCTTACCCAAAAGACAATAAGACCGCATTTACCAAATGACAATGAGCGTCATTAAGACATTAGCGCCGCGTCTGGGTCACTTATTTCATGATAAGGACTTTAACTATAATCAGGGCCTGTAACCATGTGGCATGTCGATTATTTTTCTACAAACGCTAACGCTTCGAAAACTGTAAAATGTATAAGAATGACATTTGCTATCGACAGGTCACGGGACCAAGTTATCATTATTAAACAATATTTTAGAAAAACAAACATTTTCCTTTGAAAAATGCAACCATTCCATCAGTATTTTCTTATGCCGTTGTCACGTTTAACTATCGTCAGTAAACCTTTACAGACAACCGTTTTTTTGTAATAAAATTAAAACTACAATTGTAGGAAATCTTGTAGGCATAGATCTTTATTCAATATTTATATTGTAGGAGGGTGATACCATAGGCATGATAAGGAACTCCAATGGTACACTTCACTACTTCATTAATGGTATTGACCAAGGTGTGGCTACTGACAAGGTGGAACAACAAGTATGGGGTGTGGTCGATCTATACGGGATGACTGTAAAGGTAAACAACATATATACTAATAATAAATAAATTGTAATAAATAATAAATATACTTAAACAATACACATCACTATCTAGCCCCAAAGTAAGCATACAGAGTAGCTTGTGTTATGGGTGCTAAGATAGTTGATATTATAATATTAATATACAATTATATACTACACATAAATACTTATATAATGTATAAATACACACAGACACTGGAAAACACCCATGCTCATTACACAAATATTTTCCAGTTGTGGGAATCGAACCCACGGCTGTGGATGCAGAAAGCAGGGTCACTACCCACTGCGCCACGCGGCCGTCAAATATATATTATATATAATATACTAAAATCTATACTAATATTATTAAGAGTTTGTTTGTTTGTTTGCTTGAACGCGCTAATCTTAGGAAGTACTGGTCTAATTTGTAAATTCTTTCAGTGTTAAATAGCCCATTTATCGGCTATATATTAGTATTTTTACGGGAACGGGAACCACGTGGGTATGGGAACCGCGTCGTCATCTATTATTAAATATAATGACTAACACAGCACTGTTGAACAAGACATGACGTCTGATAGACTCACATACAGTTTTCCCTGGGACACTAGTGGATATTGTTTGGAATCCTTGTTTATTTGAGTGGTTTTCTGTGTGTTTAGGTATTTGGTGTATAGACCACAGGTCTAATGATTAGATTGTTTGGCTACTTCATCAAGTGGCACTGAACTGCTCAAATCAACCAAAAAAAATTAACCTTATCTATTAATTTTCGACATTATAGTGTTTAATAATCATTTGAAAAAAAATCCAAAAGGTTCTAAGAGATAGTCTCAGGTTGATCTATTTGAAGAACATGGTATAGTAATTGTGTTTGACAGTGTATCACACACTTAACTAACCTTAATAGGGAGCTGAACCTTGAATAGTGTAGAGCATACTATAGTTACTGCATGTTTGGTTGGACCACTACTAACAAAATATCAAAAACTTCTTGAATTTTATTAAAAAAAATAATTGTGTGTTTTAAGGTATCTATTGTGGATCTCAATGATGAAATTGATAACAACATTGAGAATCTACCCTCCGTATCCACTGCACCTGTACTCGATCTGCCTGCATCAAGTAAGTGGTATCTACGATTATTAAAATGGTCAATAGAACCTTCATAAAAGTTCTAAGTTATGATCGAATTTTGATCACTCAGAACAAAGTTATAAAATCCTAACAAATCACAGGCTTATTCTATAATGACATGCTCTACCAGAGGCTAGTTGATGGTCTTAAATAGTTCAGTATCATTCTACTAGACTGAAAGTTTATTTTTAACATTTTTTTGAGGCATTTTTCGTGATTACATGAAAATTTTTGTTTTTAAATATGTTATTTGACAAGAGCCAAAACGCCTGTCGGCCATGACAGTCTATATTTCAACTGTTTCATGACGTCACTATAGTAAATCCCATACAAGTGGAGCGTTTGACAAAAATATTTGTTAACAATTAGTTCACCGTTCAGTACATCAAGTGTGTGAGTGACAAAATGGACGTTTTTGGAAAATTTTAAAAAATACGTGATATTTAAATTAAGTTTTAAAAGAAATCCCTTAACTTTTAATTGATATCGATATATTTCGGACCCCTATTCCATGTACACTACACGAAATTAATATTGCTTATATTAAATTTGATATGAGTCAACTACCCTATTATATCTATTTTTAAGCCCCATGTGCCTTTAAACATTTATTAATAATACGATAGTTGACTCATATCAAATTTAATATAATAAAAATCAAATATAAGGAGTGTCCGAAATATACCAATTTTAATAAAAAATAGTGACTACTACTAATAAAAGATACTTTAAAAACTCTTGTGTATTTTATATTTTTTCAAATGCAAAACACACTGTCGGCCATTTTGTGTCGTCATATTGTCCCATCAAACTAAAAGATGTCCGATTTTTTACTTGAAAGCAATCTAAATCCTTTGACTTAGTTTTCCTTGAATATCGTTAAATACAGAGTTGGTAATTACTATACTTTTGGAGTGAATATTAAAAATAATAGTTTTTAATAAAACTTTACTTTTGGAGTAAATTTTAAAAATAATAGTTATTAATAAAAAGGCGTAAACTAGTAAACATTCTCATTGCCTAAAGACCAAGCAGCATTTAGTTCTTAAGATTATGTCTCTCAAAACCAATTCTTTCATAAGTGTATCTTTTTGCAGGCAGGTTTAGACCGAGGATAGATGAAGATAGCCTTTTATTTCATACGCTGCGTGATTCGTATGTTATTATTATTAACGATGGTAAGACTGCTCATAGGCCTAAGTGAGTATAGTTTATTTATATTTATCTATACTACTATTTTTAAAAAGGATTTGAATAATTGTTTCTATGTTTTGAATAGGCTCTAGAGCTACTGAATCGAAAATTCTTTCCCTGTTGGGAAGTTACACTATCCCTGAGGCAGTCTTTTGTATTTTACTTCTTAAATACACTATGTGTCTCTATATTTTTGTGTTCTTTATGTCGTGTATAATAAAAACAAAATATTTTTCTTACATTTTAGCGTTCAGCATTTTACAGAAAAAATAAATGAATAAATATCTTTCATTCTTATAATAAATAAATATCACCAAAAAGAATTACAATTCATAGTTGTTAAATATACAAAAAAATATTTTTAACACTTAACATACCTATACACCTACACACACGCACGCGCACACACACACTTTCGCCTTTATAATATTAGTGTGATTAGTGTGATATGCGTAAGGTTAAACAGTACTTTAATTGTTACAGTGCTTTCGAATACTTCGACAACGGCGTAGTGATGACGAACCGAACGCTGCGTACTAACGAGTTGTTCCAAGTGCGACTCGATCTGGTCATCCCCAAATGGGCTGGAAGCATTGAAATAGGAGTCACGCAGCACACATCAAATGATATCAAATTGCCATTCAAATTGAGCACTTCACTGTGAGTATATATATATATATATAATGTCGGAGAAAACTCTACCTTTCCAGATTTTTCTAGACATCATTGTCATTGTACTATCTCGTGGGCGTCACAGGGTTACGTGCAAGCACAAACAAGATAATAGTACACACAGGTTTATTGTCTTTTCACAATAGGTATAGAAATTATGAATGTTATTTAAACGGGTACATACCACGATAAAACGACGAGATTTTTATTGTCGATATTTCGACCCAGTTGCATGGATCGTGGTCACGACGGGACTGAAGTTGCGAGATGAGAAGTGAAGTCAGCTGTTAGGGGCAAAATCGATCTACCCTCTTTCTTGTTCTTTTTCTTTTTTCAACGACCTCGCGTTTTTGGCTGTTTAGGCAAACCACACTCACGACATCGCTTTTGTTATTATGCGTGTCGCGGCGCCCTCTTGGTTTGCACAATTCTAAACAGCCAAAAACGCGAGGTCGTTGAAAAAAGAAAAAGAACAAGAAAGAGGGTAGATCGATTTTGCCCCTAACAGCTGACTTCACTTCTCATCTCGCAACTTCAGTCCCGTCGTGACCACGATCCATGCAACTGGGTCGAAATATCGACAATAAAAATCTCGTCGTTTTATCGTGGTATGTACCCGTTTAAATAACATTCATAATGAACAACCACGAAATAAGTTTAAAATCATTGGTATAGAAATTTATGCACATTTGATTAATTTCTGAGCAGCGAGTTCGCGAGGCTACTGTTACACATTTCCAATATATTTATTCAAATGCACCCATCGATCTCCTATTAAAAATGGATGCACAATTAGCGATCAAAAAACGTCCCTACTCAATGAACTCAAAAAGGGCTAAAACAACTTCTTGGCACTCAATTCAAGTAGTTGCATTTGCAAATTCAACCCAAACTCTATGCTGAAGGTTGAATTTGCTCTGAATTTGGGATTTTATTGAATATTTTTATAAACTGTCAAAGCAAAATTGGCCAGTTTTTAAGTAAAAAGTGATTGTGCGTCCTTTTATTATAAGAGGTCAATGAATGCAGCATTAATTTTTTTACAGATCAGGCACTTGGCTTATGTCTGGTGAGGACGTAATAAGAGATGCGACGATAATTATACCACAGTATGTCAGAGATCTCACTAGATTAGTGGTAAGTTTAATTTGGACCCAACCATATTTCATACTATATATAATTATCGCAAAAAGTGATCTGAATTTAGCTACCCATGCACAATAATTTAGTGTTTACTTGTAATCTAATTGTTAGAGTCCGACCGAAACTGGTTTTCTGGTCGAAACCGAAACCGAATATTTGGCCGTGGCTTCAGTTTCGGCCGAAAAAAAAAACTCACGTGGTCAAGCGTAATTTTTTTTAAAATACTGAAGTTTTGTGCAATTTACCCATTATTCTGCATTAATTAGGACATAAAATGAAAAAATAGTATATTAAAATTTAAAATCTCATTAATGAATACTTTGTTTTGTATTTGTACTTAGAAGAATAGAAAAAATAAGTTCCATGAAAACATAACCTCTAAAGAATGTTAGCATCGGGCGATAACGCATTGACTAAGTTTGTTTGCTACATACAGAGCTATCCGAACGGCGCACGACAACTTCCATCAAAGCGTTGCGACATACAAAGTTAGGCAAGCGAAAGAGTTTTACTTCCGAAATCAGTTTCGGTTTCGGCAAAATTTTGGCCGAAACCGAAAGTGCCGTCGGAACTCGGCTGAAACCGAACTTTCGATCTGACACTATTAATAGTATAAAATCTTTGTATAGAGTTTAGACCCTTAAAAAAAGCTGATATTGACGATGATTAACTACTAATAAAACTTTATTTTAATGTTAAGGAAGGCGATACTGTCGGGGTGATGAGGAAGGATATGGGAATCCTACACTTCTTTGTTAATGGAGTAGATCAAGGTCCAGCGGCATTCAATATTCCGGAGCATGTGTTTGGAATTATTGGTAATTAATAATTAATTTATTATTTACTAGCGAACGCCCGCGACTTCATCCGCCCTTAGACCCTTTTTAATCCAATATTACTATATCCAATATTACAGGATGCACAATCAGCGACCAAAAAACGTCCCCACTCAATGAGTGCCAAACACAACTTCTTGGCACTCAATTCAAGTAGTCGCATTTGTAAATTGAACCTTAAACTCAAACCTTAAGACTGAATTTGGGATTTTATTGAATATATTAAGGCCTATGAGTCCAATTATCTTTACCAATAATTCTATAACTGTTAAAGCAAAATTGGCCAGTAATTAAGTGAAATTTTCTACATGATTGTGCGTCCTTTTATTATAAGAGGTCAATGTTCATAACAATTTTTTTTTATATTTCATTTGTTTTGTATTTGTGTGCAATAAAGTATTTCTTATATATTATTTTCGTTTGACAGATTTGTACGGACGTGTGGCACAAGCTACGATAGTGAACGCGTACTTTCCACCGCCTGCCTATTCTCCAGAATCACCACTTTCCACTGAATCGAACACTACAATTTATCCGTGAGTATAACGCGACACAAAAGAGTGAGGGCGCTGTAGTCACTTATCGTCGTTCATAGGGTAAGCCTGTGTTGTGTCAACTGCTCTAACCTACTGTTGAGCTATTGAGGCTGTAAAATCTTATTGCATCATAACATATCATCAAGTGAGATTATAGTCAAGGGCTAACTTGTAACGAATAAAAAAAAACCCCTCAGAATTATGGGAAATACTCCCCAGCACCCTGTATAGTCATAACAACCCAGGGATTCTTCCAGTGAAATGTGCTTCCACCGGGTGCACGGGCGCAACGCGAGGCTGAGCCGCACGCGGCTGACGGCGTCGCGGTCGGCGGTGTACTCCGAGTTCAACGACGCGGTGCTCTTCAGTTCGCGGCCGCTGCGGGAGTGCGACATGTTCGAGCTACGGATCGACTGTATGGTGGACTGCTGGATCGGCAGCTTGGAAATTGGTGACTTGTTTTTTTTTTTTTTTCTTTATAACACGCTTATATTAGCTTCATCATTATCATCAGCCTCTACTGGACATATGACTCTTGCATGGTCTCGAGCCGCCAGCATCCAGCGGCTGCCTGCAACCTGTTTGATGTCTTCGGCTCTTCGAACTATGTTGCCTGCCCATTGCCACTTCAGCTTCATATTAGCTTCATTTGACGGCCGCGTGGCGAAGTGGGTAGTGACCCTGCTTTCTGCATCCACGGCCGTGGGTTCGATTCCCACAACTGGAAAATATTTGTGTGATGAGCATGAGTGTTTTCCAGTGTCTGTGTGTATTTATACATTATATAAGTATTTATATGTAGTACGTAATTGTATATTAATATCATAATATCAACTATCTTAGCACCCATAACACTAGCTACTCTGTATGCTTACTTTGGGGCTAGATAGTGATGTGTATTATTTAAGTATATTTATTTATTTAATATCTTTATCTTTACTTGTAACTATGTATTTAAGAAAATCTTGGAATCTTAATTTGACTCACTTCCCGGTCTGTGATGAGAATGAAATTTCGCACACGCTCTGAGTTCTGATGACAATACATGACTAGTTAGAAATGTCATTACAAATAAAATATGGCGGCCTCCCCAAAATGGCTGGCTGTTTGAAATCCACCCCCATGATCCGTTGTATGGATATCAAACGAAAGGGTTTGCTGTCAGGAATACGAAAATAATAGTCACGTGACTTAAATCCAATATTAGTAATTTTTAGTGTGTGCTAAAAGCGTGTTTTTAGTTTTTTTTAAACTATTAAATAGAAGGCCTAGCATGCGTGTAACGAGATATTTCTTAAAGACAAATGACCTCGAGGCTTGGCCACCTTGTCTAGGTCACGCGGGGGATCTTGCTCCCCCGGTGATTTCTTTTAGCCTGTTTTCGGGATTGAGACATGTTGGCCTAGGGTTAGAGTTCGTCTTGTTCAGTGCTCATGCGCAGACTTCGATTCCTTGATATCCTGCGCTGGGCGATGATATACATTAAGTATGTTTGAAGTCAGGTCAATATTTATTTATTCATTCTTGTTGAGCCGTGACAGCCCAGTGGATATGACCTTTGCCTTCGTATACAGAGGGTATGGGTTTGAATCCGGTCCGGGGCATGCACCTTCAACTTTTCAGTTGTGTGCATTTTAAGAAATTAAATATCACATGTCTCAAACGGTGACCATTATGAGGAAACCTGCATACCAGAGAATTTTCTTAATTCTCTGCGTGTGTGAAGCCTGCCAATCCGCATTGGGCCAGCGTGTTGGAATATTGTGGCCTAACCTCTCTCTTTCTGAGACGAGACTCGAGCTCAGCAGTGAGCCAAATATGGGTTGATAACGAATGAACAATATTATTTCTATGTCCAGGTGTAACCGCCATTCGTCCCGATGATCTCGAGGCAAATGGCTTGGCAGGCACGGCGACTGATCTTAACTGGGACACGTACATCTTAAGTGGCGCCGCCATGATGAAAGATGGCGAATGCGTCCGTAGCGGATATCCGCTGGACCTTGACACGCTCACAGTTGGAAGCAGAGTTGGTAAGTTATACATATACACCAGCTAGACCAGGTGGGCCTAAGCTTTGCCCCATTAGTGCGTTGCGTTACGTAGCGTCGACGCTTCGTGTTTCAAATAATTTTGAATTACAAGCCACATTAATTTGCCTTGCGTCATTGCACGCTGTTATGTGGCATAGTTACCGACAAAGACGGTCACATTTGACCTGCAGTTTAATTTTTTATGTTAGTTAACATATGAGAAGTTGAGATTCTATTTAACAAATGTCATCTGGTGCCTACTGACAACCCTTCTTGGATATTAAACAGTCGATAGATTTATCAGTTGATTTGACGTTTATTTTAATAGGTTATTAATAATGATAAAATTAGTGAATAGGCCAGCTGGAAATGGCCATTGAAATAGGCAACACTGTATGGAAAAATATTTCATTTTTGGAGGAATAAATTATAACAAATTTTAATTTAAAAATGTGTTTTCTTTATTAAAAGTTTTGGAAGTCTATTTGCTGGAAACAAACAACAAAATCTTTTCTATTAATTGATTATGAAACACGGCTAAAACTCACATGGTATAAGTCGGAGTATGCTTGACTAGTTTCGAACCCATACGGGGCCCTTAGTCATGAGCTGATTCCTGTAACGCGGCACGATCCAAACTGGTTATAGCCGTGTTTCATATTCAATTAATATGAATAACACTCACGATAGTTTAAATTCTAAAAAATCATATCACTTCAAAATAAAGTGTAGATTATGTTAACATTGATGAGTGATAAATCTTTCACACAGGGATGATGTGGCACGCAGATCGTAGCCTCCATTATTATCTCGATGGGATGGACATGGGCAAGGCGTGGTATGTCCCGCACCTGAACATATATGCAGTTGTAGACCTATATGGGCAGTGCACTCAGGTAATTTTGTATGTTTCATGCATGTTTACTTTCCATTCCAAGAGGTATCTTACCTCTTAGAATTTTCATAAAGAGCAATTATAGGTTTCTGTTCATCCAAACAACTATAGCTTGGCAAGTTGTACGGGGCGGTAAGGATTTCGCGGGTGTGAAGTCGTCCGCGCGGTGCAGAAGGAATGACTGCGCGGGTGTGAACCCGGGCGCGCGGGGCATCGCTAGACCCTCCCGGCCCGTGCGGGTTATCGGTAGTGTTATGAATGAACTTGCCAAGCTTTAGTTCAATATTCTAGTGTTTGTTCATCACATTTTAATTCGTCAGCCCGCCCGACAGAATTCCGCCATATTTAAATTTCATAATTAGAATATGGCGTTACTTTATATACTTATTATTATTTTGCTCTTAAAGCCGCATTTATATTTGTGACGTGTCGTGTCGTGACGCATCAGAACAGAATCGGTATAATACATTTTATATGGCAACGTTTACACTTATGTGTTGTGACATGTCTTCTGATGTGAATGATACCGATTCTGTTCTGATGCGTAACGACACGACAAGTCATCTGACGGCCTCCGTGGCGCAGTGGTATGCGCGGTGAATTTACAAAACGGAGGTCCTGGGTTCGAATCCCAGCTGGGCAGATTGAGATTTTCTTAATTGGTCCAGGTCTGGCTGGTGGGAGGCTTCGGCCGTGGCTAGTTACCACCCTACCGGCAAAGACGTACCGCCATGCGATTTAGCGTCCCGGTACGATGTCGTGTAGATACCGAAAGGAGTGTGGATTTTCAACCTCCTCCTAACAAGTTAGCCCGCTTCCATCTTAGGCTGCATCATCACTTACCATCAGGTGAGATTGTAGTCAAGGGCTAACTTGTCAAGAATTAAAAAAAAAGTCAGACAAATGTAAATCCGGTGTAAGAATGCAACCCTTTAATAATGTACTATTTTGACTCAGGTAACAATTATGCAGAATGAAGAACGAGCCTTCAACTACAACGGCTGCACTAACTCGGATAACTCCTTGTTAAGTAATTCAAGAGCTTTGGCTTCGCCTCCACCACCGTACTGGTAAGTTTTTCTCCAAAACCGCTCTACAACAACAACACGCCTTAACCCCACCCAGATCACAAATCCCGGGATCTGCTCTCACTTTTTTTTTTTTTTTAATATTCTTTACAAGTTAGCCCTTGACTACAATCTCACCTGATGGTAAGTGATGATGCAGTCTAAGATGGAAGCGGGCTAACTTGTTAGGAGGAGGATGAAAATTCACACCCCCTTTTGGTTTCTACACGGCATCGTACCGGAATGCTAAATCGCTTGGCGGTACGTCTTTGCCGGTAGGGTGGTAACTAGCCACGGCCGAAGCCACCCACCAGCCAGACCTGGACAAATTAAGAAAATCTCAATCTGCCCAGCCGGGGATCGAACCCAGGACCTCCGTCTTGTAAATCCACCGCGCATACCACTGCGCCACGGAGGCCGTCACTGATGGTAATGTTTATATTAGAGCCACTTTTCACCAGCTTTTCATAGTAGATTCTGCCTTCAGAAGGCGATTCAAAAATGCTTGTAAATTAAGGCTACTTAAAATAAATGATTAGTAAGCGCAGTGTTGGCCGACCCCCCACCAGGTGGACTGACGACATCAAGCGAGTCGCAGGGATTCGCTGGATGCAGGCGGCTCAGTATCGTGATGTTTGGAAGTCCCTACAAAAGGCCTATGTCCTGCAGTGGACGACCATCGGCTGATATGATGATGATGATGATGATGATGATGATAGTTATCTGTATCAAATACATACCAGCTTCCCTTTCATAGTTTCATGGTCCATTCCAAAGTGAACTGAGAAAGTGAGATCGACAACGAACATTGCAAAGTTCGTGGCCACGTACACATAAATAGGGACATCGTAATTCTTCACAGGCTTTCCACGGCTTACCACTGAAATATTAAATTCAAGTAACTGACTGAATAAAATCAATACATACATATAAATAAAATTGAAGTGTCCGTCTGTGACCTCAATATAACTAATTTTAAGATGTGCAAACCGATTTTAATAGGACGTTCACCGGAAGTTAGAGGTTATACAGCAACTTTTATCCCGGAAATTATCATGATGAAAATAAATTAATATTGATTATATTGTTACAGGAGCTTCTCTGAATACTGTGGTGATAATATGTGCTTAATGCATGACTATTCCATCGCGCGGCGTCTCAGGCCGGACCCGTTGGCTGCGTTGTGCTTCAGTTCCGCACACCTTGCGATAGGCGAAATATTTGAGGTACATTTTCCAACATTTATGCCAGAATTTTCACTTAAACGGTTACGGTTTTTTTTTTTTTTTTACGATTTGTATCTCGGTGTACGATTCAAAACATCAAGTTTCAGTGTTTTACACCAAGTGTTAGTGTTTTTTTTACGATTATCTAATATGATTATTATGTATCTCAGTGTACAATTCAAAACATCAAGTAACAGTGTTTTTTTTTTATTTTACGATTATCTAATACGATTATTATATATCTCGGTGTACGATTCAAAATATCAAGTGTCAATGTATTTTTTATTGTACAATCATCTAATATGATTATTATTAAGTATCTCAGTGTACGATTCAAAACATCAAGTGTTAGTGTTTTATTTATTGTATGATTATCTAATATGATTATTATTAAGTATCTCTGTGTACGATTTAAAACATCAAGTGTCAGTGTTTTTTTTATTGCAGGTACGATTATCTAATATGATTATTATATATCTCAGTGTACAATTCAAAACATCAAGTGTCAGTGTTTTTTTTTGTTTTTACGACTATGTAATATGATTATTATTAAGTATTTTGGTGTGTGAATAAAAACATCAAGTGTCAGTGTTTTCTTTTTCATTTGTATGATTATCTAATATGATTATTATGTAACTCGGTGTACGATTCAAAACATCAAGTGTCAGTGTTTTTTTTATTGCAGGTACGATTATCTAATATGATTATTATATATCTCAGTGTACAATTCAAAACATCAAGTGTCAGTGTTTTTTTTTGTTTTTACGACTATGTAATATGATTATTATTAAGTATTTTGGTGTGTGAATAAAAACATCAAGTGTCAGTGTTTTCTTTTTCATTTGTATGATTATCTAATATGATTATTATGTAACTCGGTGTACGATTCAAAACATCAAGTGTCAGTGTTTTTTTTATTGCAGGTACGATTATCTAATATGATTATTATATATCTCAGTGTACAATTCAAAACATCAAGTGTCAGTGTTTTTTTTATTTTACTTTTATCTAATATGTTTATTATGTATCTCGGTATACAATTCAAAACATCAAGTGTCAGTGTTTTATATAGTGTATGATTATCTAATATAATTGTTATGTATCTCGGTGTACGATTCAAAACATCAAGTGGTTTTATTTATTGTATGATTATCTAATATGATTATTATTAAGTATCTCGGTGTATGATTCAAAACACCAAGTGTCAGTGTTTTGCAGCAAGTGTCAGTGTTATTTTGTTTTTACTATTATGTAATATGATTATTATTAAGTATTTTGGTGTACGAATCAAACACCAAGTGTCAGTGTTTTACAGCAAGTGTCAGTGCTTTATTTTTACGATTATGTAATATGATTATTATTAAGTATTTTGGTGTACGAATCAAACACCAAGTGTCAGTGTTTTACAGCAAGTGTCAGTGCTTTATTTTTACGATTATGTAATATGATTATTATTAAGTATTTTGGTGTACGAATCAAACACCAAGTGTCAGTGTTTTACAGCAAGTGTCAGTGCTTTATTTTTACGATTATGTAATATGATTATTATTAAGTATTTTGGTGTACGAATCAAACACCAAGTGTCAGTGTTTTACAGCAAGTGTCAGTGCTTTATTTTTACGATTATGTAATATGATTATTATTAAGTATTTTGGTGTACGAATCAAACACCAAGTGTCAGTGTTTTACAGCAAGTGTCAGTGCTTTATTTTTACGATTATGTAATATGATTATTATTAAGTATTTTGGTGTACGAATCAAACACCAAGTGTCAGTGTTTTACAGCAAGTGTCAGTGCTTTATTTTTACGATTATGTAATATGATTATTATTAAGTATTTTGGTGTACGAATCAAACACCAAGTGTCAGTGTTTTACAGCAAGTGTCAGTGCTTTATTTTTACGATTATGTAATATGATTATTATTAAGTATTTTGGTGTAAGAATAAAAACATCAAGTATCAGTTTTTTTTTATTGCACGATCATCTAATATGATTATTATGTATTTCAGTGTACGATTCAAAACATCAAGTGTCAGTGTTTTACATCAAGTGTTAGTGCTTTTTTTGTTTTTACGATTATCTAGATTATTATTAAGTATCTCGGTCTAGTCATCCTTTCCACTATACTCTATTGGTGATTAATTTATTATTATTTAATACCAGATAAAAATCGTCGAATGCAAATACGGGTATGCAGGCAGTTTTCGCATGGGGGTGACCGATATAAACATTTTGAATGCTCATGTCAATCGAAGCTTACCGCCCTCGGTCGCCTGCTTACCACACTACACGGCTTACATCGACGGTGAGTCCATCACGCCCATATTTGAGTAATATTTTTATTGGAATGCTTTTATTATAAGGTATCCTACTAATATTATAAACGCGAAAGTTGGTATGTATGTTTGTTACTCTTTAACGCCGCTACTACTGAAGCGATTTGGCTGAAATTTGGAATGGAAATATATTTTATTCTGGACACATAGGCTACTTTTTATCCTGAAAAAAATCATGGTTTTTTATTTGCGAAAACTGATGATTTTGATGATGTGAATGTTTGTTACTCTTTCACGCCTCGACTACTGAACCGAATTAGCTGAAATTTGGTATTAAGATATATTATAGCCTGAATTAACACATAGATCCCGGAAAAATCCATGGTTCCCGAGGGATTTGTGAAAAACTTAATTCCACGCGAACGAAGTCGCGGGCGTCCGCTGGTTTAAATATAAATTTAAATATATACAATGTATAAGTCTTTGGTTCTGGATCGCCCCGTCGAAAACAGTTGTGGCTTAAGAGCTTGTAAGTGGTGATGTCACATTTTAATAAACAAAATATTCATAAATAGATAAATTACTTACAAGTTTTGTCTTTGTCATTCACATAAAGAAGAAAGTGGCAAAACTTCGGTTTACAGTTTACTGTCCTATACTTGATATAAAGTGGTAAAACTGGCTCTTAAATTAATAAAGCTTGTTCTCTACATGTTATCTACTCTAACTAATAAAACTTGTCCTCTATTTAAAATAATAAAACTTAGTCTTTACATTTTCTCTACTTAAATTAATAAAAGTTCTATCATGTTCTCTAAAAGTAATAAAACTTGTTCTCTACACGATCTCTACTTAAACTAATAAAACTTGGTCTCTACACTTTCTATACTTAAACTAATAAAACTTGGTATCTACTCATTCTATACTTAACTTAATAAAACTTGTTCTCTACACGTTCTTTACTTAAACTAATAAAACTTGTTCTCTACACGTTCTCTACTTAAAAAACTAATAAAAATTGTTCTCTACACTTTCTATACTTAAACGAATAAAGCTGGTTCTCTATATGTTCTCTACTTAAACTAATTTTGTTCACTACTCGGACCAAGGCGCGTTTGGAGTCTTTGTAACTTAAATTTAATTATCAACATTATCTCATAAAATAACCTGACATTTCAAAAGTGCTTGTAAACTTATTGAGCTTGTTGAAACTTGTGCTTGTTGTCTTATTGAAATAAATGAATTTTGGCTTAACAGGTAAATATATGCGCTACTCCAAACCGGGCACAAGGCAACAAGATCTGAAAGTGGTGGTGCCATCGTTCGAGTGGTTGCGGCCGGGCGACAGAGTTGGCCTCAAAAAGACCACAGACAACAGAGTGCTGGTTTACTACAACTGTGAATTGCTGGATATAGCTTTCGAAAGGGTGCCAGATGTAAGTTTTACTCATCATCATCATCATATCATCTATGAACGTTCACTCCTGGACATAGACGTCTTGTAAATCAGACTAATTACATAAGTGGAGATGAATATCTTAGCATCCCATGGATTCACCGTGCGGGTGCCGGGTCCATCGCGTGGTAGAGAGAAGAACTCCGAGCAGAGACCTGAACTTGTGACTACAGGATGTAGGGTTAAGGAATTCCTTGACGATTGATCGACACTCCCCGTTCTCTGCTCGTGTTGTTTTCCCTGCCTAGCCAAATTTGGTAAGATTCTATTAGAGCAGATTTGGATACTCGTTCTAATATGGAACTAGCTGCACTTCTAGAGAGGCCAAGGTCTTTAAGCAAGTTATAGAGAGATTTTGCTGGTAATTCTCTCGCACCTACTTCTACGGCACACGGACAGTATCACACCCAAATTGACGAACCAAAATTGTCTGTAATTTTTTGAGGAAAACAAGCAACGATGAAACATCGATTCTATAGAGACAGTTTCTAAATAATTAGATCTTCGATCATATACTTTGATAGAACGAACAGACATAGTAACGTCTAGCGAGGCAAGTCCATAAGTAATTAGTCCGAAGTCTTGTACCAACTTCCAAATACTACGGACTCGAGCTGCCAGCGTTCAGCGGTTCCTTGCAATCTGATTAAGAAGTTATGTTGAAATCCGATATCTTATTAAATATAAATAAACATTGATTATACACAATGTAGATGGTAATTTGACGACCTCCGAGGCGCAGTGGTATGCGCGGTGGATTTACACTTCACAGTTCCTTGGTTCGATCCCGGCTGTGCCGCTTGAGGTTTAACTTGATTGGTCCAGATCTGGCTGGTGGAAGTCTTCGGCCACCATCCTACCGGCAAAGAAGTGCCGTCAAGCGATTTAGCGTTCCGAAACGGTGTCATGTAGAAACCGATAGTAGTGTGAATTTTTATCCTCCTAACAAGTTAGCCCGCTTCCATCTTAGATACCATCAGGTGAGATTATAGTCATAGTCGATGTCTATCTGAATGATTTTCTTGTTTAGTCCTTTTTAGATCTCTTATGTAGTCGGGTTATAGTTTTTAAACTTGTTTCTTTTTTACTAAGTACAATTTTTTTTTAAAACTTGAATGGATGTTTGTTGCAGAAAGTGTACGTCGTTATGGAGATCTTCGGTGCTGTTTACAAGATTCAATCGGTCAATCGGGGGAACCCTGTTACGATCTTGCCACAAACCAGTAAGTGATCTCATGTATCTACTAATATTATTGCTAAGGTCTGTGTGTAAAAAGAGTTAGTGGTTAGTTGCTGTGAATAGTGGTGAAGCCGTGATAGCCCTGTGGATATGACCTCTGCCTACCATTCCGAAGGGTGTCCGGGGCATGTACCTTCAACTTTTGAGTTGTGTGCATTTTAAAAGTGTGCGTGTGTGAAGTCTGCCAATCTGCATTGGGCCAGCGTGGTGGACTATTGGCCTAACCCCTCTCATTCTGAGAGGAGACTCGAGCTCAGCAGTGAGCCGAATGTGGGTTGATGATGATGATGGTGATTACTATCTATAGTGAGCTTGTTATCAACTGTCTCGTAGGATCTTAATACGTTCGCTGCGGCACTGATTTTTCTGTACTTTCCTCTGGTGCGGTACGAGGTTTTTTGACCTCATATTAAAACTTATACGCTAGGTGTGGTGTGACACGTGTAAATAGTGTCCCACCTTTGTGGGGGTTGCGTTTTACACTTTAATTAGCGGCGGCGTGTATTTGAGCAAAGTACACTAGTTGTCATTTCATCCAAACATTACACGAGTAGAACAGTAGATAACTAGCCTATGGACTTACCTTGTTTTTCGGCTTTCTGCGGGCGTCGTGAATGGCTTCTGGATTTCCACGCTGGAATGGCACCACTATAGGATCTCACTAAATTATCAGTTCAGCGTAATAACAACTGTCTTTGCTTGCATAAAACAATGATTTGCGATAAATTTTAATGCGTTGCGTTTGTAGTGCACGACCGTCTTCGAGTGGCGCGAATATCGGTTTCCAACCGTCGTCAGCCAACGCGTCGCTTCGGTCGACAGCGCGAAAGCGTCTTATGACCTTATTTGGTCATTTTGAAGCATCGATCATTTGATTGGTGGCCGTTGTTAGCCACGCAAAATTGCACCTTACATGAACAAGCCATAGGTGTCATCCAACTCTACACCGCGTTTTGATGTTTTTATGAAATGACAACAAGTAGGTATATACCTACTTGTACCGGCTCAAGCAAGGTGTACAAGGTCAATTGACCTCGTGTTAAATGTTATGAACCCCCTTTTCTTTTGAAGTCGGTCAGAAGTATAAAAAACAAATGTGTTCCAGTACCCAACGACGTAATACAGAAGGTGGAAGTAGAAGAGGTGATACGTGAGGTGCCGGTAACGGTCGACGTGGCCGAGATGAGCAGTTCGCTGGTAGCTGCCGTCGCTGTGGTTGAGCCTCGTCGGAGACGCGCCGCGCTTCCATACACCTTCCACTACATACATGGAGGAAACATCAAGCTCTGCAGCTCAGGTATACATCTCCTTGGATTTCTTTTAACACGTTGACGGCCTCCGTGACGCAGTGGTATGCGCGGTGGATTTACAAAACGGAGGTCCTGGGTTCGATCCCCGGCTGGGCAGATTGAGATTTTCTTAATTTGTCTAGGTCTGGCTGGTAGGAGGCTTCGGCCGTGGCTAGTTACCACCCTACCGGCAAAGACGTGCCGCCAAGCGATTTAGCGTTCCGGTACGATGCCGTGTAGAAACCGAAAGGGGTGTGGATTTTCATCCTCCTCCTAACAATTTAGCCCGCTTCCATCTTAGACTGCATCATCACTTACAGGTGAGATTGTAGTCAAGGGCTAACTTGTAAAGAAAAAAAAAACACGTGTTTTTTCAAATTTTTCTAACGTCAAAAACGCTGTCGACCATTTTGTGACGTCACTAAACTAATTGTGTAACTAATATTGTTGTCAAACGCTCCGTTTGTAAGGGACTTGTTAGAGTGACGTCATGAAACAGTTAAGCGCTAAACCGCGAACAGACAGACAGATGGACATAACTATAAGGGGTCCTTGTGGACTACGGAACCCTAACAAGGAAAAGGCAGGCTGAATTTGTTGTAGGCTCTTCTCGGACCAATTCGCGTCTAGAACCTTCGTAACTTTAATTTTAAGTTTTCGACTAATTATTATCACCAATAATCTTATAATATTATTACTTGACGTTTCGAAACTGTTTGTGAACCAAGCCTAATTGCATCGATCTCCTATTAAAAATGGATGCACAATCAGCGACCAAAAAACGTCCCTACTCCCCATGAGTGCCAAACACAACTTCTTGGCACTCAACTCAAGTAGTCGCATATGCAAATTCAACCTTAAACTCAATCCTTAAGGCTGGATTTGCTCTGAATTTGGCATTTTATTGAATGTTGGACTATATTTGAAGGCCTTTAGGTATAATTTTCAGGCCAATTCTTAAGTGAAATATTCTATATGATCGCGTCCTTTTATTTATAAGAGGTCAATGCCTAATTGAAATAAATGAGTATTGATAACTATGGATAATTTTCAGACACTGTGGCGATGCGCACTTCGGGCTATCAAGACGCAGTCGCCATAGTCAGTCAGCCGCTACGACGAGGTCACAGGTTTCGGGTTAGTGATGTACTGCTTTTTATCTGTAAAGTTCTTGAAAAGTTCATGGAACAGAGAGTAAAAAAAAAAACATACATACAGCCGAACGTAGAGCTTCCTCCTTTTTGGAAGTCGGTTAAAAAGTAACATAAATGATGGATTTTTGTATAACTATTTTGGACTAGAAACTAAAAAAAATATAGCCAATGAGACTGCAAGTCGAAAATAAGAAACCTTATTGATAGTGTTTGTTTGAAGAAAAATGCTGGTTTGATTTTTCATCATTTGCAATACTTTTCATAAATGAAGATCAGTTTTTGAATACGCACACTAAATGAGAATCGTCAGTGCATATGATGCGAGAAAAAGAAATCATTTCTTGGGAAATCATATAAATGAATCGAAAATACACTTGCATGCCTGTGTTTAAACAAAAAATAAGGATAACATGTAATACTTGGATTCAAATGGGTATCACAACCAGAGCTTTGCTTGGCTATCATGTCTAGAAAAATATGATTGGCTAATCATAATCCTTAGCACACGAGACAGTGCTAAGAGTGACCTTCTAAGCCTCTGAAGTCCTAGTGACTTCAGAGGCTTTTACATTCATTCTGACAGCCAAGCAATTCTCTCAATCGTATCGTCTGAGGCTATTGCTTGAAGGCTACTTGAAAAGTGCAATGTTTAAATGATATATGAAACTGAAATGAAAAAATATCCTTATTCCAAGACTTGCAGGTATCGTAGGCAACGAAAAAGCTCAGAAACTTGTTATGCAAGGCGCTAAGGTATCGCAGATAGTTCCCGAATCTTTCTGTGGTATGCTTAGAAGTAGCTATTGTTAATACGATACTCTTTTCATAAGCTTTTAGAAATGCTGAAATACTCCTAAAATACTGGCACTGAGCAAAATAATTTGAAAAAGAGTGTGGATTATTACCAGACCTGACAGGCGTATGGAATTCAGATGTGTACAGATTTTACCAAGTGATTACACCTTTTCATATACTATGCTATTGAATATCTCTAATGCATAAATGCTACTATTATTCAGGACAGTTTATCACAATAAACATTATTAATATACCTGGGTAAATTAAATACAAAAACTGCATCAAGACGAAGATGTAAAACGAGTCACAACTAATAAGTTACTGTAACTAATGACTACATTTATTGGAAGAGTTAATCAAGCCGAGAGTACAATAAACCTGAAACGGTTGGGTACAGGGATTGCTGACAGACCTGCAAACGTCACTCCCAAGATGAAGACGATTTAACTATTGACCAGCGTGATTCTTAGTTTTAATTTGACAAATCCACTGGACGATACACACATCTAAATATATAAAACTAAAAGGTGTCTGACTGACATAGTGATCTATCAATGCACTGCCCAAACCACTGATTGATTGGATGGATCGGGCTGAAATTTGGCATGCTGGTAGATGTTGTGACGTAGGCATCAATACTACCCCCAAGGAGATGAAGGGGATGTAGGGGAAAGTTTGTATGAAACTTTGTCATTTTTGTGGCGATTTGGCTAGAATTTGGAATGAAAATATATTTTACTCTGGATTAACACAGGCCACTTTTCATCCCAGAAAAATCCATGGTTCCCGCGGGATTTGTGAAAAACTGAATTCCACGCAGACGAAGTCGCGGGCGCCCGCTAGTTGAGATATAATTGTTACAGTAAAAGCATATTTTACAATGGCACTGAAAAAATGCAACAACACAATCTAAAAAGTTCAAGTCGTCAATCGCCAATCAAGATTTTGGGGGATATCAATAGACGACTATGTAACTGATTGTTGGTTTGCCCTTTTCAATGATAACAGGAAAGCTGGTTTCTCCTTTGTGCGTGAAATTTTAAAAGAAATTAGGAGATTAAAATGAACAAAACGTTTGAATGAAAAAACTCTAATTCTGTGAACTTTATTTGAATTTGAACTGATTTTGTCGACCATAATCTGATAATCCTGTTAGAACTATTACAAATATGGTGTAGGTGTCATTTTGTTATTAGACGCGCAAATCAGATCAGTGTCGACCAAATCACATAAGTCACACCAACACATCAAAATATTACTATAAAATTTAATGCTAATACTCACAGAAATAATACTAGATTTTGTTTCACCGAAATTGAGCCAGGATTGCCAAAGTGACATTGAAATTTTTTAAGTTTTCATTCAATTGCAATGACGTCACAACGTGTCCGTTTAGGTAACAGGTTATGTTTTCTCGAGTCAGCCTACTTTTTATGGTAATAAAGAAAACGTTGGTGTGACTCATTTATTATTTATTATTTATGCACAGCACAACTTAGCGAAAGTAAACACTAGGCGAATACATTAAATTGCGAGTGTATAATTAAACTATGAGGTACTATACATCCAGTGGTTGCATCATATAGAATAATTAGCATGGGGTTGCTTAAATTTAGTATTTCTATTTACCTTGTCTGCTATTGTATTGTGCCAAAAACCTCAGACTAATTAGATAAAGACCTGCCTCGCAAGACATTATTTTTCTGTCAACGTATATGATCAACGATCTTATGCGATTATAAACACTGTCTCTAAAGAATCGATGGTTCATAGTTTAAAATTGTGTCCGTCGGTTAAAAACCTCCGTAAAAATACCTTTTTGTGTAGTTATATGGTGTAAAAAACGAACAAAAACTGCTAGTTTAGTTTAAAATATGTATGAAATCTAAGCTAGTTTGCCTTAGAAAATGGCAGAAAATTTTGTTCGTGAATTTGGGTGCGATACTAGTCCTTATGTATTTAGTCTTGAGGCCAAAAACCTATGCCCCGACGAAAAAATTCCAATCCCCGACGAAAACCACCAATTCTACGCATCTGTGGAATCCGCTGCTGCTAGCAACCTGTGATTTGTCACCGCACCGCAAGATCCGTCAGCATCACGAGGCTTAAGAAGTAAACGAGCACTAAGCACAGCTTTAAAGGTGAGTAATATATCCTTTTATTTATTTTTTACCCATATTCTTTACTCAAATTTAAGCAACCCCAAAAACACGGTTACCGAGTACACTAGCGCCAAACAGTAGCGCACTCTACAAATTGCGACGTAAGTGTTTAATTACATTTTTGTATTTTTTTTTTCAAGAGTGGTGTAACTTATGGATGGTACCCTAACTTAAGCGCAATAGTATATCCACAATAAATTGAAAAAAGAAAAAAATGGGTTTATGAATTATTAGTTATTTATGATATGTAATCATTTTGCCCAGAGCAATATAAAACACAATCAAAGAACTCTCCTAAGATGACAAAAAAGATATAATAAAAAAAAGAAATAAAGATAAAGAAGAAAAGAAAGATAAAATAAAAATAGCGATACATAAATCCACACACACTGATGTACGCGCGGCAGCTGCCTCTATGTACCTTTCCTATATATCGTGTAATGGTACTAAATCTGACGCTGGAGATCTCTTGAGTCTCTTCCTGATTCCTGACATGGTGGAACAGTATAAAAACGAGATTGAAGAAAAGTCTTTAAATTATCAACATCAATGATTCATCATTGCACTACTGAAACATAAAACAGGAAACCAGAAAAAAAGAAGTACACAAAAGATAAAAAGAATAATTAAATAAATATAAATGAAATCAAAGAATTTATATCATCAAAATATACTAATTAACAATAATAACAGTTAAATTACAATACACTACATAACGGTTAACACACACAGTACAGTACAGTTAAACCTAGTAATATTGTACATAAAACTGATTATTACAAATCTTAACGGAGACTAGTTTCATCTAGGTCTATCTATTGAATCATTGATGTCAGACCGTAAACAAATATATTTTGAACTAAATAAATATCAACTGAAACTTAAGGAAAAATTAAATTTAATGTCATAGAAAAATTAAATTGGGAACCATGGAATGTCATGGATAATTACATAAAACTATGTGAACTGGTAAAAACCAGTGTTTATAATGATAATGATGATGATGAATCTATATCTATACTAATATATAAAGCTGAAGTGTTTGTTTGTTTGATTGAACGCGCTAATCTCAGGAACTACTGGTCCGATTTGAAAAATTCTTTCAGTGTTAGATAGCCCATTTATCGAGGAAATCTATAGGCTTATATATCCCCGTACACCTACGGGAACCACGCGGGATACCGCGCGGCGTCAGGTAGTACAACATAAATTGATTGTGTATATGTATTATATTATAATGTTAGGAATATAAAAATGTTAAACTACAAGACTGGATAAATAACATCTTTTTAATATAAAAATTAAACCGACTCCAAAGACGTGTTTTACTAAATTTGGTTTTTAACACAAAATTAATGAACCGATTTTCATGAAAATTAAATGGGGACAATTTCTTTCAAACAACAAAGAAAGATATTTCAAAATTGGTTATTTAATGACGAAATTATGAGGTAGCAACAATAAAAAAACATACGTGTCTAATTGCGAACGTCCTTCTTTTTTTAAAGTCTGTTATTTAAACAATGTTGATAGAACAAACAATAATAACTTAAAAGATCAATATTAGGAATGACTTCTGAAGAAATTAGTAGTATAATAAGTTATTTTTTTAATCTAAAATCAAATCCAAAAAGATTTGTTGCCCTATTAGATACCTTAACTCACATTATAACTAGGTTGATAATAAAAAAATCACCTTATTTTTCCATAGTCGTTTCAGTCATCATTCTTAGAGACAAAACCTTCGACCAATCCCTTTCGAAGCTTTCACTTGATTGTTGGTTCGACGGTCGAATATAAAAGGCAACTGTTGAAACAACATGGTTTGTTAGGAGGCTCTGGCCGCTGGTTGCTTGCCAAGTCTCAAAAGCCCCGCAATCGGAAAAGCGGATATTATTATTATTATTTAATAATGTTTTTATAAGAACATTAAAAAATAATTAATAAATGATAAATTGAAGAAATGTCCATAACAACTAAATTGATAAAGTAAAAGATTATTGACAGATGGAGGAAACAATATTTATAAAGTTTTAATGATTCATCTCGCTGAAATCCTACTTTAAAAAATTAAGTTGAGTTACTGGTGTCCTGCGCCGTAAAGTGCTACGTCTGTCCTTTAAAGTGCGCTACACAATGTACAACTCTAGTCAAGCCACATATTGAAATACCATAAAATAAATTAATTAAAGTATTATTATACATGTGTAATTCGAAAAATATTATACAAGGAAATTATATTTTATCAGTATAAACAAAATGACAAAAATATGATGTGCTAATAACATAAAAACTTGCATCCACCAAGTAGTAGCTTGGACCTCGTAGATGCGAAACTGCATGCCTACCCTGAGGACACAATTCGAAGCTGTATTGGAAAATTAATAGAAATAAAAACATAAACATATAAAATGATATGAAAATAAAAACATTAACATATAATATACACAAGCTGCCAAGAAATATATAGTAATATGTATAAAAGTAAAACTTATTAAAAAAAACTAATAAATGTAAAATTATGCAATTTAAACTTGAAAGTTGCATCTTGTCGACGCAGGGGCCTATACACTGTAAAGGACCACTGATAAGGAACAAAACTACCCGCATGCAATGAGCTAAATATTCTAATTTGAAAATTCATCGTACAAAATTTAAATACGTAGTGAACTCTGATAATTTTTTAAAAGATCATTAAATACTCTAAGAGACTATCTTGTATATTCAATTTATTGTGCTGTTATACTATTGCGATTTTATTGTGATCTGCTTGCTGGTTTTGCTATTTTATATATAATTTGTGATTCTTTAATGACTTCGAATAATTTTCTAATGTTTATATATCCTGATTTATGAAATTAAAAGATATTTTAATGACGTATTTACTGTATAGTATCTTTGTTATTATTATGAGACAACTTGGATTTCTCTGGATTATTTAAAGAGATTTTATGGACGAATGTAAGTACGCTCATAACAAGCTCTATAATTATTATTACTGACTGACAGACAAATAAGTTTTGAGCGTCGACGTCTTGGCGTTTGGTTCCTTCTCTGGAGGAGAGAGTTGAATCCCGTGAAAAATGCATCCGCACTTTTCTCGTGTAAACGCCAAAGTCGATAGCGTCACTCTACCAATGACTCGATAGGGAGCGCCCATCCCCATCCCGAGCGGCAAGACAAAGGAAGGCTCAGTAGATTCACGGTACATGGGTCGGTCTCAACGTCGAGATATTCATGTTGATAATGTTGTTGATGATGATGATGATGATGATGATGATGATGATGATGATGATGATGATGATGATGATGATGATGATGATGTCAGCCTACAAACCCCATCAAACTTAAGCTGGTTGTACGCAGGGCTCAATGCTGTCACTAATCATGTTCATACTGTTTTTTTATGTGAATATGAGACGGTGCTAAAATTCAATGTACGTTCCTCTTTTGATGTGAATGCGCTTGTAATTGTTATTAATCGAATTTGATAGCAGAATCACAAATTATATGTTGAATATTGAAATAATATTTTAATAATGTGAAAAGAATAATGGCAAATTAATATACGTTTTACCTGAATTTGATTTAGAATGTCTGTAAAGGAATACAAGTTATAGTCCTCGGTTACTAAACAATTGGTACTTAAGGCACTTAATACCCCGACTACATGAAAAAATTCCATCCCAAATAGAACTTCAAATTGAGATACATACAATTTTGTCATTTGTGTTAAAAACTCAAGTTAGTGTAGTATAACTTGCTGGAGACGAGATAGAGTTGTAGGTGCCAAAATTGGAGTTAGTGTAGTATAAATTGCTGGAGTTGAGATAGAGTTCTAGGTGCCAAAATTTGAGTTACGAGTACAAATTGCTCGAATCGAGATAGAGTTGTAGGTGCCAAAATTCGAGTTAGTGTAGTATAAATTGCTGGAGTCGAGATAGAGTTGTAGGTGCCAAAACTCGAGTTAGTGTAGTATAAATTGCTGGAATCGAGATAGAGTTGTAGGTGCCAAAATTCGAGTTAGTGTAGTATAAATTGCTGGAATCGAGATAGAGTTGTAGGTGCCAAAATTCGAGTTAGTGTAGTATAAATTGCTGGAATCGAGATAGAGTTGTAGGTGCCAAAATTCGAGTTAGCGAGTACAAATTGCTCGAATCGAGATATAGTTGTAGGTGACAAAATTCGAGTTAGTGTAGTATAAATTGCTGGAGTTGAGATAGAGTTGTAGGTGCCAAAACTCGAGTTAGCGTAGTATAAGTTGCTGGAGTCGAGATAGGTTCTAGGTGCCAAAATTCGATGCGTTCAGTGTATCTTTATTACTAGTACACATGTATTATGTGCCTGAAGCCACCATCAATTCAAGGTTTATGTATACTTGCCATTGTTCTTTTTATTTTGTTTTATTTTTTTTTACAATAGAACAATAAGTTTTACTCTCAGACCAATAAATTTTGTGGCTCTCACTGTAATGTTAACAATGTTACATCGATGTATTATTGTTTGGTTAACAAAGGCTGACACGTTGTATTATTGTTCGGTTAACAAAAGTTAACACCTTGTATAATTCTCCGGTTAACAATAGCTGACACCTATACCCGTAGTATTACAATTCGTCTGGGAAGACATTACAATTCGTCTTCCAGGGCTACAATAAGCAATATTATAAACAAGAATTGTTATATAAAAACTTGCTGACAAGAAACACAACATTACAAAATACAACAAAGTTAATAAAAACAAACGAAAAAAATAACAATAATAAATACAAAATAATATTTACCAATAATAAAATAATAACAATTACTAAAAAAAATCGGGAGTAAGTCTGCACTTACCTGCTCTTAGTACGTGAGTCAACTTAACCGTTATTAACGATTATTGACGAAATTCAGTTATGATGAATGCATTTTATTGATTTTTTTTAGTTGATACCTTAAAAAAAAGTTTATTATCATCATTATCGGCCCATTTAATTATAAGATTACTAAAAAAATATATTTAAAATCTTCTTAACTTGCTCTATCATTTCATACTCTTATGTACCACGACATTTTTCAATTTTTTTTTTTAATTTTAACAGGTTCGGAGATTAGAAGGAGATATTTTTTTAGCTATTTTCTTTAATAACTTGAAAACTATTTATTTTAAAATTATAAAAAAAATATTGTGGACGCCTACCATTAGTAACTAAAAAAGAATTTGAAAAAAAACTGCGGTAATTTTTGAGTGGTAAACATTTTATTATAAACAGAACGAATTAAACAAAAAAAACGTTCAAATCTATTAACCATAATTACAATATACTCACTTTTTACAATATACTTCTACCTATTTACTGCTTTCATAGGTAATACCTTGGAGCATTCACCATACAAGTACATAGAGTAAAGTCTGGCAAATGAAAGATGAGAAAGAGAAAGTGCGGCAAATTCAAAATTCAGAGTGTGGTATCCCTGAGGTGTAACGTGAATACCAGTCTTGACGCTTGTAATATATTTAAAATTGAAAACAAGTTTATTAATTTGTCTGTACATAATACAATTCAAACTAATATTCGTCCGATTGACGTACGATGACACATGTGAACCTGGCCTATTCATGGATTAAAAAGTACCCCAAATGTTGACCCCTATTATAATATTATCTAAATCGACTCCCATATCAAATTACATGCCAATCCATTCAGCAATTTTCGTGTTAATTGATTATTAGTAAATTAAATTATTAATAAATAAAGAACTAAATAATTTTATTTTTTCTAAAGTGTTTTTGACAATATCGACGCTCGCGACATCCCGAGTACTTCTGTTAAAAGAAAATAACAATATTATCTTAACCTGACATAAGTACACGCGAATGTTTACTAAATTCGTAATATATAGATAGTGAGTAACGTAGTAACTAGTAAATTTATTGGATAAGCATAAGTATCAAAAATGATATTTCATACTAATCTAGATCAATGACGGAACAATGAAGTTTGACAATTTAGCTGGTGTTGTCATATAAAAAGTTCCATAAAAAACTCATTTCTTTTGCCAGAGTATATAGGTGTTGCATTATTGTATAAAGTTTATAATAATTTGAGATGCATGCCATATACTAACACAAATACATACACACTTGATTAGCCAATACATAATTTAATACGATTTATTACTTACTCGTAATTGTCTATTTTTATAAAAATAACATTACTAGTATTAGTACTGCAAAGTGGGCAAAGTGTTCCAAAGCAAAAAATCACACTAAATATAAAAAATTATTCGTAAAAAAATCTATAATAATTAATTTACTCGTCCTTGATGTACGTGTCAGCTTTTAACAGAACAATAATATACTTGTAACGTAAATCTGTTTTGGGTAGCGAAATGTTATACGAAATTCCATTTTTGCAACGCAAAATGCTGTGCGAAATTCTGTTTTGGGTAGCGAAATGTTATACGAAATTCCATTATTGCAACGCAAAATGCTGTGCGAAATTCTGTTTTGGGTAGCGAAATGTTATGCGAAATTCCATTATAGCAATGCAAAATGCTGTGCAAAATGCTGTGTAAAATTCTGTGAAATTCTCATAGATACATATATAAAAGAGGATAGGAAACAAGAAAATATTTGTGAGGCTTCCAGTTTGAACACTCGCTATAAAATTATAAAAAAATATTGAAAATTATAAAATAAAAAATTAAAATAGATCAAAATCAAAATCAAAAATCATTTATTTCAAGTAGGCTTAGTTTACAAGCACTTTTGACACGTCAGTTGACTATTTGTAAAGATTCCACCACCGGTTTTTTTTACCACCAGAAATTCAATGTACTGTTTTAGAATAATAATAATGTAAAAATCTGTGCTTATATTGTAATTTCTTAATACGAAAGTGTCTTTACTGCTACCTCTAAACCAATTCTGATAAACATAAGTAAAAACTGCGAGACATAAAGCCACATAAGATATCCACTAATAATAAAACTATAATTTCAACAGCTTTTTTTACCAAAGCTGCAAATTCTACAATTTTAGGTAGATACGAAGGCCATCGGGTTAGTGATAAATATACATCAACTTATAATACAAATATATTTATTTCTTAAACTAGTGTAAAATTAATCTGATTCTGAAAACGATCAATGGCTTAGCTTCTATATTACGATGGTTTAAAACACTTGTATAGATGTTAGGATAACTAAACTAGAAAGACTTGTATAGAAGACCAGTTAGTCATATTTGCCTTCATTCAGTCATGGAAATCTGAATAATAATGAAATACAATTTAAAATAAAAAGAGGTGAACCGTCGAATCCAACTCGGCTGGGCTGCATTCGGGAAGCTTTGCGACATCTTTTCGTCCGAAATTCCTCAGTGCCTGAAGACAAAAGTCTTCGAACAGTGCGTGTTGCCAGTGATGACCTATGGTTCCGAGACTTGGTCGCTAACTATGGGCCTCATAAGAAGGCTCAGAGTCACACAGCGGGCGATGGAACGAGCTATGTTAGGAGTATCTCTGCGTGATCGAATCAGAAATGAGGAGATCCGCAGAAGAACCAAAGTCACCGACATAGCTCAACGAGTTGCGAAGCTGAAGTGGCAATGGGCGGGGCACATAGTTCGAAGAGCCGATGGACGTTGGGGTCCCAAAGTGCTGGAATGGCGACCCCGCACTAGTAAGCGCAGTGTTGGCCGACCCCCCACCAGGTGGACTGACGACATCAAGCGAGTCGCGGGGATTCGCTGGATGCAGGCGGCTCAGTATCGTGATGTTTGGAAGTCCCTACAAAAGGCCTATGTCCTGCAGTGGACGTCCATCGGCTGATATGATGATGATGATGATGATGACAATTTAAAATAATTTAAATATTTTAATTTTGCCTACTATTTTTTTATTTTAATTCATTGTATTGTGTTTGTGATAAACATACAAATAATATACACATTTTTAAAAGATACGCAATTAGACTTTACAAAAAGTCTAGCAAATTAATTCCATTGTAGTTGTCAAACTGGCAGTTTTCTCAGGGATTTGATATTTATTTCATTATGGAGCATTACATATTACATTAAAAAAAAAATTGTACATTTCATTTAATATTACATGAATTTCAGTCGAATTACAACTCCTATTACAACGTTAGTTTTTTGCTATTATAATTTCACCTTTTAACTTGGTTAGGAGTCGTCGGTTTTCGCGGATAATGGCAAAATAAATCACCTATTCCAGTATCGATGTTGCAAACAATACTATCCCGTTGGGATAATAGTCAAAATAGTCAAAATTTTTTAAGGATAACACAATTATAATGTTTAATGTTAATTAATAACATACATGGATTTACCACGTAATGTAAAATTCTTAATTGATTCAAGCGTTTTGAGTTTAAAATAAACCGCCCAAGTGCATGTCGGGTCACTCGCAGTGTAGGGTTCTGTAGATTAAATTAGCACTTCAAACCCTTATATAATGCTCAATAATACCGATTACGATACCCCCACCCCATGGGATAGACGATAAAAAACCATCCTCACAGGGAAGGAACCCCAAAAAAGATTTTCTTTTTACCACGTTATAGACTTGGTTAATATACATACCCAAGCCATATTTTAGCTTTCTATTATCTAGTTATAGTTTTCCTTTTAATTTCATTATATATCTAGCTTTTGTGATTTTTTTTTCACGTATACATGAAAAACCGTTTAACTAATAAAGGCAGAGACACTTGAGTCTTACAAAAATTAGCCCTTAAAACCTTACCTTATTTTACAAACGGACTATATACGCTATCAAACTATACCCCACTCTATGAGATAAAGGAGTAAAAAAAAATCATCCCCACTTTACATGTAGTCGAGGTACCGTAAAAAAATATTTTTCAAGATTTTATTTTACATTTTGTTTAAATTTTTAATATTCAAACTCATGCTAAATTACTGCTTTCCAGTAATAATAGTCTCTAAGACGGAAACGGCGAAACTATTATGGTTCCTTGCGGACTACAGAACCCTAAAATATCTTTATATTACTCTTCATCAACAAAAATATTGAATATTTTAATACTTACTTATGAAATCAAATTTTACACACTTCACCATTGTTTTATAAGCTTATTTTAACATTTACAGCAAAATAGTTAAATCTTTTAAAAAAATCAGTACCATAATACTGGAAGCACAGACAGACGCCATTTTGCGACTACAAAACCAAAACATAATTTGATCATACCTGACATAATTGATGACGTCATGTAAAATTCGCTTGACGTCTTTATACAATAACTCAATGTACCTATCTCGCTTCAATAAGGTAGCCTCCTTAAAATCGGAAAGTTTAAGAAATAAAAGAGTTTATTCTGTGAAAAAATATATCGTAAATCTACAATTACGTAATATTCTACATGTCCTCTTTTATATACGTATCTAATAATATTGCTCGTGAAATGTTTTAATTATTGCGAAATGTTTTGCGATATTCCATGATTGCTTGCAAAATTTTCTGCGAATTTCTATTGCTAGCGCAATATCTTGTATATTTCCATTATTGCTAGCGAAAGTTCTTGCGAATTGCTATTATTGCTAGCGAAATCTGTTTTGGCTGGCGAAACTACGAGGGTGCGATTTTAACACCGCGTAGGTATTGAATCTTCGTATGGAGATAATCGAACACCCCGCCATTATAAATTTCTTGACCATACAAAGAAAGTCTGCTCAAAACATTATGAAAAACATCTCATTCGTTTACGGGAATCTTGTCCCAGGAAAACAATGGTTTTTAAATGATATGGACTTTTTAAGCAAAGAAGAGACAAGACAGTCGCTTGAAGACTACTGATGCCTCAAGAAGTGACTCCAGAATTTTTTGAAAAAGTAGAAATAATAATACTCAAAGATGCTCGGCTGAATAAGAAACAAAATAGTTTGGTTTGTGTATTTGATACAACCATTTTTAAAATTTTGATTATCTTAGCATGTCAAGGTTCAGTTCAAGAGGTGCCGAGAGTGCTCACACCACCACAAAAGCAACTACTCCGAATGTTCACATGGATTTTGAACCTCAGGAGCGAGGATAAGGATGATGATGTATTGAGAATTGACCTAGATTGTTACTGGGGATGAAACTTGGATTACATCATAATGAACCTTAGTAAACAAGACTTTATGCATAATTTAAAAAAAACTGGCCAAGTGCGTGTCGAACCACGCTCGCAATTTTCAGCTTTCTAGTTTTATCAGTCTCTGAGTAATCTTACTGACAACTTTATCTTTTTAATTAACAACGGAACTAGTATGCAATTGTCGATCACAATTTTTTTTTAATTACATTTTTCAATTTGGTCGACTATTACTCTTTACATGGCAATTGCTACTTAGCTGTTATAGTTTTCCGTGTAATTTCATTATATATCCTACTCTCGTGATTTTTTCACGTATGCATAAATACGTGAAAAAGTCTCTGCGCTAAGACGGACAGACGGACAGACAGACGGACACGGCAAAACTACAAGGGATCCTTGTGGACTACGCAACCCTGAAAAGAAATATCACCGCCCAAGAAGTTTAAGGTGACAGAAACAATTGGAAAACTTATGGGGAAATCTTTTTAAAATCGTTTTTATATTAGATCACTCAAAAAGCAATCAAAGAAAAAAGAAGAGGTAATTTGACAACAAATCACAAGAGCCGTTGTCTTGACTTAACTACCCTGCACAATCATTTTATATTCCTTTCCTCAAATTGAAAAAGGAATATTGAAGCAAATGACGCAATAATAAAAACCGACTAAGTACCTGTCAGACTGCGGGCAGTTTAGGGTTCCGTAGATTAAATAAGAAGTTTAAACCATATTAATGTATAAATAGACCCTGAATTGTGTTAAAAACGCACCATCGTAGGCTAAGCGATTAGCGAAATGATGCGAAATTCTGTCTATGCGACATTTAATATTGCTAGCGAAATTACATTGCTATAGCGAGCGAATTGCTATGTTTATGGCGAATTCATAATAACGGACCATCGACTGTTCGGGCCTTATCATATTCACGGTTTGCGAGCGGCTGCGTAGCGGAACGGACGCACAGCGAATGCGTGGTGAACACGCCGCGGTTGCACAGCGAGACGTCGCGGAGGCGTGGTAAATACGCAACGTTTCCATCGCGTTTTCGTAGCGAATTAACGGCGTGCATACATTTTGTTATTTCAAAGACGAAAACGAAAGCATCGACAAATTTAGCAAAATCCATTATGATCTTTTAATCAAATAAGATAGATCGATTACGTTATGTTGTTTTGCAAACCAATAAAAAAATAATCCAAAACAATTTTGTTAATAAATCTGATTTAAGACATGAAGACACACATTTGAGATTATCAGTCACCTGAAGATGGGCTCTTAATTATTTTAAGATCGGAAATACACACTTACACTTTAAATTGTTCTTACATTCGCAGCGATCTGGTTGTGCGCCCGCAACGAATCCGCTATGCTTTTTCTTTTCGGCACTTGGCCACTAGGGGTAACGTATTCGTTGCGTGCCCGTTCCACATTAACGACGCTCGCTTTCCGCTAGCATGATAAGGCCCTTAATGATGATGAACGCATCATCACCATCCACCAAACAGTCAATGGACGTCGTGCAAGCTCCTTGCGTATATATTTATTTTATTTATTTACATGGCATTGCGAATGTATAATACGTATGGCGAATGTATAATACGTGTGGCGAATGCATAATTCCGCCAAGGCGGAGTTAGAATTTATTTGACGTGTCGTGTCGTGACGTATCAGAACAGAATCGATATCATACATTTTGTATGGCAACGTTTACACTTATGTGTCATGTCGTGATGGCTTCTGATGTGTCGCATCAGACCCGATCCCGGTTCGGGGAAGCTGAAGGCGGAATTATATTTGTCGGAGTTGGCGTGTCGTGACGCATCGGAACAGAATCGATTTCATACATTATGTATGGTAACGCTGATGTGTCGCATACAAAATGCAATATACCGATTCTGTTCTGATGCGTCACGACACGACATGTCAGACAAATATAATTCCGCCTTGATACGACGCCATCACGTCACGTCAGATTTATGATAGCGCTGTCTTGTGACGTTGTCAGCGTCGGCTGCCTCTGTATTGATTCAAAACATTGACCTGATGCGTCAGATCACAACATATTAATGTGAACACTTACCATCACGTTATGACACGACACGTGGCGTCACGTCAGCCAAATACAATAATTAACCTCCTTTAATAATGTTACATATGTTTTATATTATTTGTGATATTTAGTGATATATCAGTGCAAATACCCGTGCTTAACAATGTCATATGACAGTCGCGTCAATAAAGCATTTTCCTTGGAAGAACAGCTCAGATTTTGATGAGTTTTTTGTTAAATTTGTTTTTTGATATCATTAGAAATCTGAAACATTTCGGAGTGATTACGAAATGATTTATATTGTTTAAATAATATTTATGATAGTTAAGTAAATATATATATATATTGGAAATAATCACTAAATACATGTATACACATGTATTCCATAAATATGTTATTGCAATATCTTAATCCTTACATATTTTTCTCTCATAAAAACCTGATAAAAAGGGCTTTAGTTTTTTTAATAACTTGAACTATTTATAACATTTAAGATTCTTTTTATATTTACGATAATATAACTTAAAGTAGTTTGAAATAGATACTTAATTTAACCTCTTAAGCTTATGTTAGTTATATTTGTACCTTAAGCACTTAATACAGTGGATACGAGGAAGATTTAGAATTAATTGAAATTTAGTATTAGTTTTATTTTTATTTTTAGTGCTACTTAGTTGCTGGCTCGCAGGTTTGCGCGGTGTTCATATGCCGTTAAAATTACGTTGTTCAGAGCATACTGCACTAGTTTCTACACGTGCAGCCTGTGGGCCAAATACTCTCAAAAATCTTATAACGCTCTCCGTGTACAATATAACAACGCATTCAGGGTGCTGATGGGGTTGCCCCGCTTTTGTAGCGCATCGGGGATGTTCGCGGATGCGCGTGTTGACTGTTTTTACGCCACAGTGCGCAAACGTTGTGGATCCTTGGTGCGCAGGGTGCGGGGCGGCACCAACAGCATTCTAGCAATGATTGCGAGCAGGTTGGACTGTAAATATGTGAATTACTGCTGTTCCATGTCAAATGGGTTGGAGCGGCAGTGACACACATATTACGAGTACTAGAAATAGAATAAGTTATATTACTATACTTAAGTAGTTCATAAGTTACTAACACATTGTATTTTTACTAACATAACTATGAGCCTATTGAAGTTTGAAATAAAAGTATTATTATTATTATTATTATTAGTTGTAATGTTTGATTTGTATTTCTTTACTTTGTAAGTTTGTATATACTAGTACATAGTTTGTATTAGTATTTTCCAACTGTAACTATTATAGAAAATATAATAATATATATATATATAATATAATCTAAGAAGCTTTCAAATTATTAACAAAAACTAAGTCCCTTTTCGTTTTTATTTATAAAAATTGCAAGATTCAGCCAATTGTTATGAAACTTTTTGTAAATTTTCGATTGTTAAGGTTCAACGCATATCGAAAATAGCAAGGCTAGCTTTTATGAGTAGTAGACATTGTAACCACGGGTATTTATCTTGTATTAGGTCCTTACATATAAAATTGCCGTTTTGTCGTACTGGCCACTTTAATCTCAGATATCTGCTCTTTGGTTAGGAATTCCAATTTCAAATTTATACAGTTATTTACTCATGCTTTTGTGTTTTAAATAACCTTCATTTATTTGTATTTTCCTCTTTTGGTATGTATATTGCGTCACTAAGTTTACAAAATGGAAATCTTGAAATATTGCGTTATTTACAAGTACAAGTTCCATCGAAAAAATCCAGAAACGGCTCGAAAGATTAATGATCTGTATGGCAGCGGTGTCGCAAAAGAAAGCACAGTGCGTTTTATGTTCTAACGGTTTCGTTCTGGAAATTTGGACCTGCATTATAAGACTCGTGGAAAGCCGGAGACCAAAGTTTTTAAAGAAAAGTGGACCCTGTCCGATAATAGGAAACGCTCATCGTAATGGCTGAACCCTGCCGAAGCGCTGCTGCGAAGCGAAAATTGACTCGAAAAAATTTTGGAGGACCAGTATGTCGTACCGGATGTCAGCAACTGCCAACCATGATGGACAAGCTAGCTGCTAAACAACGAAGGCTGGTCAATCCTTCTTGGCCACTGCTGCATCGGCAGCATGCTGTTAGACTACACTGCACCACAGTCGCCTACCAAATTACAGGAGCTGCAATTGAAATATACAAAACATCCACCGTACTCTCCTGACATTGCTCCAACAGATTACCATTTTTTTTTTTTCGAAATTTGGATAACTTGCAAGGAAAAAAAATCAATTCGATGAGACACTCCAAAGAGCCTGTTTTATTTAGTAAAGGGATCATTGAACTACCTATAAGAAGGCAAAAGCGCATAGAAAGCAATTAAATATTTTTTATTTTACTTTGATTAAATAAATAAATACATGTTCCTCCCTTACAAAACGCCAATTTCTTATCTAAGGACTTAATATATAAACATTTTAATTTTTTTTAAGTGCATTATTCATATGATGATTATTTTTTAGTATAATCACAATTTTGCATTGCCTATAGTAATTTACAGCAAGTAAGAACCTCAAGAATGTAAGTATAAAATTCCATGTACTTCTTTAGTTGCAAGGTTAGTAGAGTATTATTTAATAATAATTTCATTAGATTTAATATTAAGAAGTGATCAAAAAGTGAGAAGAAAAAAAAGTTAATGGTAGAAGAAATAGATATATAACAGAAAAGAAGAAAAAGAACATCACGGAACCACAATTCGCTACAGTTTTTCAGATAGACGCTTGCAATGTGCTGTGTGAGAACTTAAACTGAATACAAGTGAATTATTGTACAACAATACCGAAGCATAAGTGTTGACATATTGTTTAAAAATGTATACGTTGCGAAGATAAAGGACGATATATGATAAAACTCTTGCTGTGTGATATATGCGTAAAATAAGAGAACACACGTATATTTATTATTTTGTATAGTTATTTATTATCCATTCTACAGTTTCGCGTGGACAAATTGGACGACAGCTGGGAAGGCAGTCTGTCCATCGGTGGAGTGCCGTGTCTGCCCACAGACAGCGTTCCTGACTGCGCCATGCGGCTTGACCCACCCGCTTGGATTATTTCCAGTGATTTGCAGTTTAATGGCACTAATGTTAGTAAAAATTATACTTTCCAAGTTAGCCCTTATCTCGCCTGGTGGTAATTGATGATGCAGTCTAAGATGGAAGCGGACTAACTTGTTAGGAGGATGATGAATATCCACACACCTTTCGGTTTGTACACAACATCGTACCGGAACGTTAAATCGCTTAGCGGTACGTCTTTGCCGGTAGGGTTGGTAACTAGCCACGGCACGAAGTTTCCCACCAGCTAATTCATTCTAATATTCAATATTAATATTATAAATGCGACAGTAATTCTGTTGCCTTGTGGTAGTGGCCGGTGTGGTAATTGTTTTTTCTATTTGAAAAACGTTTTCTAATATTTTTTCGATTTATCTAGTAAGAAAATAAAATTTAACCCAAAAAATTTCACCACTTCTCTACCTTTAAATGAAAAAATCATAATTTACTTAAAACCACTGTTCAGAAGGTTTGTTTTGTATGGTTTGCATTAGCTTACATATACTCAGAGGCACAATTGTCCGCCCATTTTAATTTACTCACGTCATGTTAAAGTGGGCGAATAGTTGTGCCTCTGAGTATATTTACCTAATTATTTAAGTGTATCTTCTTTTTTCTTTAGCTGATAACCCATATCGCGGCGGAACTAGAAGAGGTTTCGGAGCAGTCGGTGTTGACTCTTCATTTCCGGTTCAACAGTGAACTGGTGGTGGATATTGATGGTAACGTGCTAGGAGTCATTGGCTCTGTACCTCGGACCTACAGTCATGTATATCCCTTAGTAGATCTTTACGGAAGAGTTTGCCAGGTATATATCATTTGTTAAGATATTTTTTACATAGCTATATTATAGCGTTGATGATTAATTATTAATTAAACGTGAATTTTCAGGTCTCGGTGTTACTTCATCCTTACACAGTTGTAACTGGTACATCATTGGACCTGCCTGTGATAGCCGAAAATCGCAGGGAGGAAGAGTCCTTAATGGAATTAAATTTAGAAGACCACGATGATGATCAGCATCCAGTAGAGCGTGTTGACACAAGACTGCGTAAATCCAAGGCTTACAGTCAAGACAATCTGATTGAAAATTTTGAACCTCTCATCCCTCAACCTGGCCCAAGTTCAGCGTCAAGACCATTTGCAAATGAAACGAGAAATAGAGACATCAAGAGTCAAACTCTGTGTCGCACTATGCATCACAGCTTGATTCTCACGCAGCCTTCTTATAACAGAGACACTGTGATTCCGACAGTCCAACGAAGTCGTTCCACACAAGACTTTTGTCGCATGTCCGACTCGTTTGTTGTCTCTGACATGCTCCGACTGACCAACAGCGTTGGATGCCAGGACGACACTCGAATCCGAGACGAGTTTTGTGATACTAACATTCGGCACAACGATCGTTATCCGGAGGCCAACGAGGTGGACAATATAGACAATGAAATAATCGCCGCGTTGGCATTCGAAATGGCAAATTTGCCAGATCTCACTGAGGAACAGTCTTCATCCATAGATGAGTCGACGCGTCGTGATGACTTGTGTTTGGAGCCATTGACTGCGGAGAATTTAAATTATCTAAATCGGATATTGTGCCTGGATCAAGAAGGTGGAGGTCATAGTTTGGAGGCTGAGTGGGAGGCTTCTGGAGAAGGCTGCGAACATTTGCATCTAGTGTTGAAATATTGGAACTATTTAGTGCTACCGTATCCAGAGTTACGGCAGGCTGTGTCATGGGGTCAAGTGAAGTGCTATTGCAATAATTGTGAACCTGAAGCCCAATCTCCTTTAGCGGGTAACTAAGATTTTTCTCAAGTTTCTCTAGTTTGTCAATTTAATAGGCTATTTCCTATTAGTCACTCATTGAAAAAGAAAAACACAATATGTGTCCTGCATTTCAAAGATCAACACGTTTTACATAAAAAATCTGTCAATTGATATCGCATTCACCTCATGAATAAAATCTTCTAGTTAGTGTTTTACGCACTTATAACCAAAATAATGATTTGTAATATAATAGTAGATTGTTATTCAAGGGGCTAAAAAGACCCATTATATACGAGGTATTTTTATAATGGGTTTAGCCTAAATAGAAACCGAGTTTATAATGGGTTTAGCCCCGCGTGTTACACTCTGCTTTACGCCAATTGTTTTTTAAATTCTCGCTTTTTAATTTTATTTTTTTCACATGAGAAAAAAGCAAAGGTATTTCACCGTAAAGGATGTCCCATGTCTTCAAATCTCGCTCTATTCGCAACTCAATAAAATGAAATAAAAAAATAAACGCATTCCACAGACAAGAATGGTGCATTTCATTCCAATTTAAAGTTTTTTATTTATTTTTCAAAACAATCGGGGCCTTACCTATAATCATTCTATTTTCGAATAAAACCTCTTCCGTTTTATAGTAGGCTAGTACTTGGCTAGTACTCGTAACAGACAAGAATTAAAAAACAAAATTACTTTAGCCCCTAGAGTCTAATATGCTTGTTTAGCCCCGCTGTGGAGTGGTAATATGACAGTGTTTTGAGCAATAGTAGTGAAAAAAATGTTGTGTGCTAGGATGGGTGCGTATAGAGAGGATCGACGGCGTGGGAGCGGCGGCGCGCGGATTCTGGCATATAATGCGGTCGACGCTGGTCGCGGCGCAGGCTGTCAGCGGAGAGAGCGGCGACGCGCGCAGGCCCCGCTCGATGGCCTCGTCGCCTTCCAACTCTATTTTATTGGGTGATATGTAAGTTAGTTTATAACACATTTGCTAGTTTAATGTTAGTAAAAAGGAGTATTTCCCATAATTCTGGCACTAATGTTAGTAAAAAGGAGTATTTATTTCCCATAAATCCATTCTTATTTTAATTCTTTGCAAGTTATCCTTTGACTACAATCTCGCCTGGTAGTAATTAATGATGCTGTCTAAGATGGAAGCGGGCTAACTTGTTAGGAGGAGGATGAAAATCCACACCCCTTTCGGTTTCTACACGGCATCGTACCGGTACGCTAAATCGCTTGGCGGTAAGTCTTTGCCGGTAGGGTGGTAACAAGCCACGGCCGAAGCCTCCCACCAGCCAGACCTGGACAAATTAAGAAAATCTCAATCTGCCCAGCCGGGGATCGAACCCAGGACCTCCGTTTTGTAAATCCACCGCGCATATCACTGCGTCAAGGAGGCCGTCAAATTTCAATATTCTGATGTATCTCATTACGCACATATGTGCCGTAATGTATTATTAAACGTTTGTCATCCGTCTAAAACGAACGGTTCTTTTTTAAATCTCGGCAAAGAGTTTTCATGTCAGAAAAGTCCTTAACATTTAATGAATAAAACTAACTTTGTAATCGTCGATAGTAATCTTGGTTTACCTATGAGTTCCTTATTCACAATAAGTTTTCACTGAAAAAGGATTCTTCAATTATTGAAAATTTATCTCAACAATTGTTTAACCAGGCAAATCCAGGATGGAATGCTAATAAAAAACATACGTTTAAATAAAATGTATAAGTATAAGCTCTCTAATAATGTTTCCTTTTTACAGTTGGTTAGATGAAGAAGTCAAGCCACATCATACAATTCTGGCGATCGAGATAGACATTGAGTAAGTAAATCTATCATCATCATCATTATCAACCCATATTCGGCTCACTGCTGAGCTCGAGTCTCCTCTCAGAATGAGAGTGGTTAGGCCAATAGTCCACCACGCTGGCCCAATGCGGATTGGCAGACTTCACACACGCAGAGAATTAAGAAAATTCTCTGGTGTGCAGGTTTCCTCACGATGTTTTCCTTCACCGTTTGAGACACGTGATATTTAGTTTCTTAAAATGCACACAACTGAAAAGTTGGAGGTGCTTACCCCCGGACCGGATTCGAACCCACACCCTCCGGAATCGGAGGCAGAGGTCATATCCACTGGGCTATCACGGCTCTAAGTAATAAAGTAAGTAAATCTATACTTCTATACTTCTCTACTAATATTATAAATGCGAAAGTAAATCTGTCTGTTACTTTCTCACGGCTAAACGGCAGAACTGGACAAGATGAATTTTGGTATAATAGTAAATGGGACCTTGGAGCAAAACATAGGGTACTTTTTGACCTTAAAATATAAATAGGAGGTGAAATAGGGGTTGAAATAGTTTTTATGAAAAGTCCTTCAGTTTTAGAGTTACAGTTTTAAAAATTTGTCCATAAATCATGAAAAAATAAGAAATATAATGTGATTCAAGAATTTTTAAAATTAAATCCCGAAAATGGTGAAATTTACATTGATTTTCACGTGGACGAAGTCGCGGGCGTCCGCTAGTTTAATTATACATAGTAATAATAAACAGAGCACAACTTTAACTTTTCAGGTATTTTAGCTCCCCATTTGTTTATTAGAGCCGTGATAGCCCAGTGGATAAGACCTCTGCCTCCAATTTCGGAGGGTGTGGGTGTCGAATCCAGTCCGGGGCATGCACCTCCAACTTTTCAGTTGTGTGCATTTTAAGAAACTACATATCACGTCTCTCAAACAGTGAAAGAAAACATCGTGAGGAAACCTGCATACCGGAGAATTTTCTTAATTCTCTGCGTGTGTGAAGTCTGCCAATCCGCATTGGGCCAGCGTGGTGGACTACTGGCCTAACCCCTCTCATTCTGAGAGGAGACTCGAGCTCAGCAGTGAGCCGAATATGGGTTGATGACGACGATTTGTTTATTAATTATTAATTTTAACTTATAGGGGCACCGATGCAGATAAAGACCGTCTCCTTGCCTTCTTAATCTACATGAAATCAAATGCAGTTTTTATTGAAGATGCTATAAACAGTTTGGATGATTAATTTATTTATATTATATTTAGTATTGGTCTTTTATACTGCACTAATCCAGTCAAAATCCACTCACTAATACATATTGTATCAAAAAATGTCCTAAATATTTCGACAAAAAGTTTTCTGAAACACATGATTTATTAAAGTTTTCTATGTCTTCTACTGTATATCGAGTGATCGTTGATTAATTACTTTTATTAATGAATACCTTAACAAGGGAAATTAGAGGACTTTAAATGGTAAACTTGTTCAGTCTAGTATCTCACTGAACTTTAATAATTCATCCTTGAATATTTATAAAATCTTCCTAATATTAAAAATCTTATAAGTCTGATCTAATCTGCTTCTAAGGTAATCTAACCAGAAAAATAAATTACCTTTTAGCAATATGTGCTTAGTAAAGTTTTAGAATGAGTGAGTTCGTTATTTTCTCACAACATGGCAAGGTTACAAGGTGCTCGCTAGTATTTCCCATAACTCTAGTGTTTATATTCGTTATGGAAAATTAATTTAAAATGTCTTAAGGAAAATGTGTTCTAAAATTAATATCTTCGGAGTAAAAAATATTTCTTTTGTAAATATATCTTAAATTATGGCTATTAAATACATCCTTATAATTATGACGTGCCAAGTTTTACGTATTTTAAAATGGAAAAGGATAGATAAAGGATAGCGGATAGCCGAAATTATTGAAAACATAAGAGTTTTTAGTAAAAAAATACTATTTATGCAGTTCGACTTCATAACTAGTAGCAGTGCACACCTTAAAGAAATGGGAAATACTCCCGAGTACCTTATATATTATTCTGGCCAGACTGTATGTACTATATACATATATTGTTTTTCTTTTTATTCAAAGTTTTAAACAGTCTTATTGGTTGTTATTTTATTAATCATGATTATTAATTTGTCAGTATTTCAAATATTGTTTTATATATGGGAATATAATTATTTAGTCACCTCAGTAAAATCTAAAATTCCGTTGACGCTTTAATGTACTCGTATTTAGGGCTAAGTAAATTAAAGGACTTCTTCAAAACTAACTATTATAGTCATATTATGTACTCGTACTAGTAGTTTATATGATAAAATGACAGCCATGCATTTCTTTACATTTATAATGCTTATTTAGCATTGACCTCTTATAATAAAGGGACGCACAATCATGTAGAAAATTTCACTTCAAAACTCACCAATTTTGTTTTGACAGTTATAGAATTATTGGTAAAGATAATTATACCTAAAGGTAAACAATCCAGGTCCAATATTTAATAAAATTCCAAATTCAGAGCAAATTCAACCTTAAGGATTGAGTTTAAGGTTGAATTTGCAAATGCGACTACTTGAATTGAGTGCCAAGAAGTTGTGTTTGGCACTCATTACTCGTCGTTTGGCACTGATTGTGCATCCACTTTTTAATAGGAGATCGATGATATTTAGTAAGATATAGAAATGAAACATGTATTGAAATATTTATTAGGTGTTGGATCTAGTGTGGTATAATTTAACTATGGAGGAATGTTAAATTAATTATATGTAACCTGTAGAGTAATTAATTGTGTTTAGACCTTAAACAATACATGATATTATATTATGATTGATTAAAAGAATTGTAATTTTTGTCGAATGTAATGTATATTTAAACAATAGTTAGTTCTTGGTACCTTGTTCTAGCCATTTAGATGAACATTACAAGTCCAACTAACTGTGGGTTGAATAGTTGACAAACATTGGGAAAATATAGTTGGTGTAATTTAAGTGATATTTAATTTTGTTTTTATATTGTTTCATACTGTAAAGTTAAACTAGATCTAGATCCGCTGGCCTATTTACTATTTTGGTCTTTATTATCAACATACTAAAATAAACATCAAATCAATTGGCAAAATGACATTAACCTACTGTATGATATCCACCAGTAGGCGCCGGATGAAATTTTTACTTAGAATCTCAATTTCGTATATGTCAACTAGCACACGTAAAAGATAGTGAATTAGCCCGCTGATTTGCATTTTGTTTTCAAGGTTTACACAACATAATACGTAATTCATTATTAAGATGAAAAAAAAATGGATTAACAGTTATGGTACTAAATATTGCTGTATTTTGGTATGTTGATTACTTCATAATAGTAATACGTTAGTTAGTCATGAAGTTAAGTCTAAATGAGAGATTCTCATAAATTATTTTCCGAACCCAATCTTCAGTCACAATTCTAAAGTCCTTGTTATAAGGCAAATTTCACTTTTTAAACCAACCTTTGTTTTTAAACCAACCTTTGTTTTGTCTACACGTAATCCACATTTAAACTTCTCTTTGTAATTTTCAATTATTAACCGACTTCAAAATAAGGAGGAGGTTATCAATTCGTCTGAATCTTTTTTTTGTTAGTTATTTCATAACTTTGTCATTTATTAACCAATTTTAAATGGTTTAATTTTTTTTTGTTTGAACGAGTATACATACTTCCAGATTTCCAAGTCCCATTTTATTAAACTTCACTTTTTTGTAATATTTCAATTTTATCTTTTCACGGAAGGCAAAATTAAAAAAAATCTCTTCGGTCGTTGCCTACGTTGTGAACAGGCGGGTTAGGGGCCTGTTCCATTCCCAATTCTTATTTTAATCAACCCTCTTTTATCAAATTTACAAGTAAGATTTCTTAATTCATAGTTCAACCTTACTTCTTGAAAATAAATATAAAATAATTGTTCTTGAAAATAAATAGATCATTAATCTCACTATTCATTTTCTTCTCTTACCATGCTGGCCCAATGCGGATTGGCAGACTTCACACACGCAGAGAATTAAGAAAATTCTCTGGTATGCAGGTTTCCTCACGATGTTTTCCTCCGCCGATTGAGACACGTGATATTTAATTTCTTTAAATGCACACAACTGAAAAGTTGGAGATGCATGCCCCAGACCGGATCCGAACCCACATTCTCCGTAATCGGAGGCAAAGGTCGTATCCACTGAGCTATCACGGCTCTCCATTTCCATTGATTTTACGTTGGTGATGATGATTGTGTTTTTCGATTAGGCTTTGTTAGCAATATAATGCTGTGATTTAGTATTATGTTATCCACAAAAGCTAGAATATATGGCGCTTGCCTAGTTATAGTGTTAATTTAATGTATTTATGTCTTTTAATCTAACCTGCCATATCAAGAGATATAAGCAATATATTATTATTGTAAAGTTAAAGGAGATATTCCTAAATTGGATGCAACCTAGACATGGTTCTAATGGAGAAAAAAATAACATAAACGAATAAACTATTGTTGATTATTAATATTTACGAATAGCCATTTAACATTTATCCAATGAATATAAATATATTTGTTTGTTCCAAGCAAACAATCTCTAATATAGATAATAATGGCAGATTGATATACTCAAACATGATCAAAAAGCAGATATAATCGTGTAATATCTAGAAACTTGCGATTGCATTTTTATTTTTCAATTAGTTTTTAATTGCATTTGTACACTTTTGAATTAAATCTCTGATTTTATACACTTTAGCAGTATACATAAATGCCTGAAATGGACTATCTCCTTTATTCTGCGTTTATTGATCTCATGTTAGTTTACCAATGTAGCATAGGTTAGAGATGTAGTGTACTATTTATTGTAGATAGTAGCTGTTTCACATGGCTTTTTAAAGCTCGAATGTATTTTATAAAACGAACGAGGGTAGTTTTTTAATGAAAACACGAAATTTTAAAAACAAGTTTCACACCTTATACAATCTCATAACAATTGAAAATTTGAGCAAGAATTTTTGACACTAAAATTCAAACTTACAAATTCAAAATGGCGCATACTCAGCGCCTATGTGTTTCATAGCCCATGTCACAAAACCAAATTTTTAATTGTTAATTTATATGATAGTAGATAAATTTATTACTATTTTAGTTGTAAGTTGATGTACGATATATACTCGTCTTTCTGATTCTTTCTGTAACTATATTATGAATGTTTAATCGTGAAAATATTAAACTGCAACCAAACCAACAAAATGTATGTAAACGCTTTAGATATTTTGTGTCTAGATAGTATTTTGAATAATAATTTGTTTTATTATTACATGTGGCAACTGTTTTAATATTAAATAATTGAGACCATTATTTTTAATGGTTTTAAAATGACTGTCTGAATTATGTAGAGATGGATATTAGCTGATTTTCCTATTTAACAAGCGCAATTGTAGGTCATTTAGGAATATTACATATATATACTTCTACTATCACATGGACTTTAAAATAAATAATAATCGAAATGCATTAATTTATTAGCAATTAATTCGAGACCTTATTAATACTCCTTTGTATAATGATGTATGAGAATTAAGAAACAGCTTTATATAAGTTTGGTGTTCACATATCTTTATAATATAATGAGATAGTGCTTTTGAAATTCTTAAAAAGTGATTTACAAATATTACTGTAATTGTTTACTGCTATAAAATATGATCCAGTTAATTTAAACTTAACAAAATATGAGAATTTGTTTTACAGTTATTTTTAAATTAAACTCATGAATCCTTTCTATAGAGTGTATTACAATTATTGCCTATATGATTTTGTTTGTCATTTTCACCGAGTAATTTTTGTTTGTCTATTTATATCAGTATTATTATCCATGGTATGTATAATAAATAAATGCATGTTTAACCTACCGGTATCTGATTTTTATAACAATCTATGCCATAACCATTTAAAACAATAAAACTATTATATAGATTTTGAGAGTTTTTATTTGATTCCTTATTATTAAACACTACTAGAGGGATAGATTCCATGGGAATACAAAGGGTGAGTGAATTTGTAGGGTACTAGCCTATTGCTTAGGGCATCCCGTCAAGGGAGGCACGTAGGGATTATATACTCTTCGGGTGACGACCAATAAACAAAACACACGAAAATTAAAGAAATTTTAAAATGGGCGCTTTAAATTGGATGTTGTATCCTTGTATCAAAATAAAAAAAACAACATTTTAAAATGGAAAAATATATTTTACATGCATATATGTATTTACTTACAAACTTTATGATATAAATAAATATACTTACAAAATACACACATCAGTACATAATTATGTGTTACATACGAGTATATAATTATGGCCTTAGTAAATACTTGTTACATAATCGTTCATTTGTCTAGGTGTGTACATAAGGTACATACTCAATTATGTACCTACTAATAGCCGATGTCCCGCGTAGTTCCCGTTCCCGTTAGAATAGGGGGATAAAATACATGAGTGATTGTCTATGCAATGGTGTTTTTGTACTTACTTACTTTTATAGAAAATTGTTTCACGTCAACAGCCTGCAGACTGTTGACATGAAACAATTTAGTCCTGCTACCCATTGATATAAATCGTTAGATGGGCCCCTCTATATTAAAGAACGCATAGTTTTATGTTATTACTCAAAGACGTGCAAGCAAATTTTGACTTAGTATGCAACAAGCGCGTGCTGTGACTTGAAAAATATTTTACTGTTTTTTTCTTGTTTAATCCCTTAATTATACATTCGTGATCATTTTGAAAGTGTAAAAACACAAGCCGCAACACACATATAGTGAGAAAGTTGTTACTTTTCATTCGTAAGTATTTGCGAAACCAATTCCGCAACGCTTCGAGGCCCATCTAACGATCTACAATCGATGATGTTACCTATCAATATACTGACAGCCGGATACATTCTGTGACACGTGGTCTTGCCAGCGTCAACAATGTCAATATACAGCAGTGACCAGTCTATAAATACAAGCTTTTCGTGACATTGTCATTGGGGCTCATTCCAGTATTACAGCTATAGCAATAGGGTACTAAGTAGATACGGCAGTCAATTAATTGGAGAATGTTCACTATTTTCAAATGTTAGCTTTCTGTATTCTCCGTTGAAAAATAAAACTCGTGAAAGAATTATTTCGATACGTTAATTAAGTTCTGAAGATATGGAATTTAGAAGTGTGCGCGGCGACAGCCCGCGTTTAATGTGCGTGACGTCATCGTACAACAATTGCACGGCCCGTTCAAACAATTTATGAATGGGCCGTGATATTAATCCTGATTTAGTTAGACCTTGCGTCTTCTTTACCTAGAGTTAGATAGTGTTTTGTTTTTGTTTTTTGTTCTATACACACATATATCGTTTTACATGTAGTTTAACTTTAATCTAAATTTAATATTGTTCTTTGTACATTAGAATTCTTTATTAATTATAAATTATTTTATATTATTATACCTAGTTCGAACAACTTTCTTGTTTTAGCCGGGTGCCAACGATTTTTGGTTTTACCGCCCAAGAATCGTTTGTACTCGGCTGGATTACTGGAGTAGTGCGAACTAGGCCTTATCCTTATCCTTAGTGCATGCTGTGACAACAAATAAGTGGGTTTGCAATAATTGCCGTAAATTATATATTTCTTTATATTTTATTATAAGAAAATATAAGGAAAATATTATAAGAAAATAAATAAATAAAAAATTAAAAAATAAATAAAAATTTCGTACTTCTGCCTTAGCTACTGACGAACTAATTGTTCGGCGGCCATTAGTCAAAAAATAAAGGAATGTAAGGGCCATTATTTCGTAAATACGAAATTGCCTGAACGGGAAATGTTCATACCTATAGTAACATTCTCCAATCGAGAATGTTATTAGGTATGCAAAATTGAATGATCAAATTGCACCTGCTATTCTGACAAAGTAAAGTCTGACAAAACCGTTTTCCAAAAATAGAATAACAAAAATACACGCACATGCACGATGCATTTATTGATGGCTAGATTGAAAATGAAAATGGTTATTTCTGAAACCACAGAACATAATAAACGCTAAAACTAATACTTTAAGAATCAATTAGTCTAATCTAATCTCGTTATAGGAAACGAGATATTAATTTAATTTAATATAATTATTTGTCATATTTTAGATTTTTAAAGGGTGAAGCAGCGGGAGGTCGGCTAGTTAGAAATATATATATCTAAAATAAATAACAATAATACATGCAACAAATGTAAATATAATCAGCCTGGCTGTCTTCCACGTAGGCATGATATGCTTATCTTATTCTTTCTCTTGAAAAAAATACAAACAAATATAAAAAGTCTCAGTAAAACATGCAAAAAATATAGGTAAGTGTCGTGCAACAAATGTAAAAATAAATATATACCTACATTATAATCTAATAAATGCAAAAAAAATATTTAAAAAAAATTAACTCATGATGCCTAATTAATCCGAAGGATGAGATGGATACCAGAAGATGTTTCAACTGGCTCACTTAGTTGACCCACTTCAAGATTAAAGCTTATTATTTCTAATGGTGATCGAATGTGTTCTCTTGTCAAATACCCCAAATCGCCACCTTTCTTAGCCGAGAGACAATCCGAATAGGTACAGGCCAACTCTTCAAATGTTGTTTCTTCATTAATGATTTGGCGGCGAAACTCTGTAAAAGAAACATAATACATTTATTTATTCAGTCAACAACAAATACATATTAATAATTAAATTAAAACTTAGAATTAACAGTATAAAAAGCGTCAGGTGATCCAAAAACTGACGCTTATTTTAATGACTATGCCATCCAGAGGGATGATAGAGCCAGCGTATTGGATACCATGGCCATAAGTGAACAATTAGATGGCATGTATTTCTTAGCCCTTAGAGAGTCATTCCGTCCTCTATCTTTATTTCAGCCTTCGGGTCTCATCAGGCGATACTTCTGCGCTCGCCCAAACCCCCCGGTGACGTCGTAGTGGTCCCACATGGAGCCATCGGCACTTACTCAACACGAAAGAAAATGTATTTCCTATAAATATTTTCATCATCATCATCATATCAGCCGATGGACGTCCACTGTAGGACATAGGCCTTTTGTAGGGACTTCCAAACATCACGATACTGAGCCATCTGCATCCAGCGAATCCCTGCGACTCGCTTGATGTCGTCAGTCCACCTGGCGGGGGGTCGGCCAACACTGCGCTTACTAGTGCGGGGTCGCCATTCCAGCACTTTGGGACCCCAACGTCCATCGGCTCTTCGAACTATGTGCCCCGCCCATTGCCACTTCAGCTTCGCAACTCGTTGAGCTATGTCTGTGACTTTGGTTCTTCTGCGGATCTCCTCATTTCTGATTCGATCACGCAGAGATACTCCTAACAGAGCTCGTTCCATCGCCCGCTGTGTGACTCTGAGCCTTCTTATCAGGCCCATAGTTAGCGACCAAGTCTCGGAACCATAGCTAATCACTGGCAACACGCATAAATATTTTATATTTATTATAAATTTAAATTGAATATAAAGAAACATTAAATTAAAAATTAACATTACAGTCAAATCATATTCAATTCAAAATTCAATCATATAAAATGTCACTGTCATCATCATCATTGCGATGATTATCCGCTGCTGAAATACCTAAGGATTTTGTATAGATGTTTGGATGTTCGTTACTCTTTAACGCCGCAACTACTGAACCAATTTGGCTGAAATATAAAACGAAGATATACCCTGGATTTACACATAGGCTACTTTTCATCCAGGAAAAATCCATGGTTCTCGCGGGATTTGTGAAAAACTGAATTCCACGCGGACGAAGTTGCGTGCGTCCGCTAGTATGTCCATATTTCCACTGTTGCCGCCAACATCCAGCATATATTTTATGTGCTCCGGCTAGGCCGATTGAGATTTTCTAAATTGACCCATATCTGGCTGGTGGGGAGGCTTCGGCCGTGGCTAGTTACCACCTTATCGGCAAAGACGTGCCGCCAAGCGATATAGAGTTCTAATGCGATGTCGTGTATAGCATCCGAAAGGGGTGTAGATTTTCATCCTACTCCTAACAAGTTAGTCCGCTTTCATCTTAGATTGCATCATCACCTACCATTTATTACCTACCATAGATTGTTGTCAAGGGCTAACTTGAGAGAGTAAAAAAAATTGTAAATTACAAAAACATACAAGGTTTTTACGTTTCGTACAGACTATTTACCATAGGTGACGTGGGAGTTGATTTTAAAATAGGATTATACACCAGTTTGTTAATTCACATTGGAGTAACATATTGGTTTTTAGTTACAAATATTGATTAGTTGTGTACCTTTTATCATGTCCATAGCTTCTTGTTTAGTTCGGGTGATAAACATTTCACGAAACGAGTATGGTCTGGTGGACTTATTATGCTTTATGAGGATTTGCCTACATTGCACATGGCTTGGACCCTGTATATCATAGTCTTCATTGGCAGATGCAGGTGGCAAAGTTTGGATACCCAACTTGGAGTTTATCGTAATCTCCTTCAAGACTACAGCCATGCCTGTAATTAGATAAATAATATTAAAATATCTTCTATATCTATATATACTTATAATAAATCTCTGGCGAGGTCAATTCTGTACATAAAATTTATTTCCAATATAACTATCAGGGGGTGATTAGTGATCCATACTGATGCCAAAAATGCAATCAATAAATTTTTTGTCTGTCTGTCGTATGTTCGTGTATGTTCGTTTACTTGACGGATTTTAACGAAACTTGGTACAATTATTCTTCATACTCCTGTGCAAGTTATAGTATACTTTCATCACACTAGCATCAATAGGAGCAGAGCAGTGAAGGGAAATGTTGAGAAAACGGGAGAAGTTACTCCATTTTTACAGCGATACTACTGTAAGGACTGGATTAAAGAGGTCTAAGGGCGGAGGAAGTCCGAAGTAGTTTTTGATAAAAAATTTAACCGACTTCAAAGATTTATTACTTTCTATTGATCGGTTTGAAGGCGGTGCTATGCGAAATAGGCTCTAAAATCTTTATTTCTTCTTCTATCTTTATTTTGATTCTTGGCACCTTGGTTTACATAAGTAGGTACAGACAGCCATACAGTGAATCCATGGAATGCTAGTGTCAAATCATGCAAGAATATTGGAATCTTGACAGAAATTGTTAAAGTAAAATTTATGAATGCATAGAAGCTAACAAAAGATGTATCCTTTTAATATGATGTTACCTACTAGCTGACGCTGCGTGGTTTCACCCCCGTGGTTCCCGTTTCCGTAGGGATACGGGGATAATATGTAGTCTTCCTCGTTATATGGGCTATCTAACACCGATAGAATTTTTCAAATCGGACCAGTAGTTCCTGAGCTTTGCGCGTTCAAGCATACAAACAAAGAACCTCTTAGAATGTACACTTTCTCCATCTATCCATTTTATCTCAAGACATACTTTCAGCATGAATTTATGGTTCGGTACTTCTGAATAATGTGATGAGATTTGTGTAGTACGAAAATCAATGTTTATACTACACAAATCTCATCACATTATTCAATATTCATTTATTTTACCGTTTGTATAGCGTTTTATATTTGGACTAGACTAAGCAATTCATAAATGTCGTAATGAAAAAGGTACTTAGTGGTTTTGGTTTGGCATTCAACTACACACTGCGATACAGTGGTGTGCTTAAGGTATTTAACTAGGGTACGGACTATAAGTATAAATTGGAAAATTAAGGTATGAAGTGCACGCTACGAACAACTATAAAACTCGCTAATGACTCTTGATTGTTTGATGACATGGCAGGAAACAAAAAGAATAATGAACTTCATACTTGCGGCGTCATGTTTTCGAGATTTTCTCATTAATTCCATTTCGTACATTTGTTCAGGTACTTCTATTGTACGGCTCATTATGGAAAACTTTGAAAATTTTATTCACTAACAAAAATTGTGAAATCAGACATAAAAATTAACAGTTTTCTATCTACCCTCAAATTTGGTGGCATTTCTACCGATTTCTAATATACCAACTTACCACAGATTACCTACCATTTTTCTTTGCGTACCATAAATGGGTATTATATTTATCTGTGCCACAACATTTTCTATGAAAAAATGTCTGGCGATCTCGGACCAATTAAATTGGCACCTGACCTAACTTCGACGTTACCCCTCTGTCTAACGCGTTTATAAAGATTCGATGTTTATTTATTGTAATCGTTTTCGTCGTATAGAGAGCTCCCTTAAAATGCTGGTTCGCGCAGCTGAATGGCTTAAAACACAGACCAAGTGAGAGTCGGACCCGCATATCAAGAGCCCCGTACAAACCTGTAGGTTAGAGTTATGGTATCTTAATGTTAAATGTTTGACGATCTCTGTGGCGCATTGGCATGCGCGGTGGATTTACAAGATGGAGGTCCTGTGTTCGATTCCTAGCTGTGCCGATTGAGGTTTTCTTAATTGATCCAGGTCTGGCTGGTGGAAAGCTATGGCCGTGGTCAGTTACCACTCCATCGTCAAAGATTCCTGCCCGTCGAGCCATCATTATTGTCTCGTTAGTCAAGAAATAAAATCGACCATCTCCTAGTACCTATTTAAAATCGCAGTATTGCCTACATAATGCTGCGATTTTTTTAGTGACCCGGTGCCGAGTCGCGACCCACCTGATGGGAGTTGCTGCTCTGGTCTAGGACATTATCATATTCGTGTGATAGTGATCGTTACACATTCAAGACATAAACAGTTAAACACCCGCCAACGTTCATGCGGCTTGGCGGGTCTAAACACATAATGTCTTGTTATACATATAAGGATTAAGGCCTGACCCTGCCGCTAAAATGATGATGGTGTTGATGAGTGATCCTGTGAGTCTCCTTGATTTTAGAGGATGTATCTCCTTAACTTACCCTCGGCATCACAGTTTTTTGTTTAACTTCTACTCATAATATTTGTTTCACAATACATAGTGCTGGATTAAGCTGGCGCGGGGCATATAGCAAATGTAATCAGGGGGCCATTTTAGGTTTAAAAAAAAAAAAACAAATACTTACTATATAATTTGTTATCTCTCGTGTGTCATAGTAAAATTTCTCTGAATCTTTTATCTATACTAATATAATAAAGCTGAAGAGTTTGTATGTTTGTTTGATTGAACGCGCTAATCTCAGGAACTACTGGTCCGATTTACAAAATTCTTTCAGTGTTAGATAGCCCATTTATCGAGGAAGGCTATAGGGTATATATTATCCCGATATTCCCACGGGAACGGGAACCATGCGGGTGAAACCGCGCGGCATCAGCTAGTTGTAAATATAAAATTAATAACGTAATCCGGTGCTGAATAAATAAAATTGAAGTATCTGTCTGTGATTTCAAAATAACTATGTTATGCCAAGTGCTTATTTATATGATAATAAAACACAAACAAGACTTTTTAAAAATTTTTGACCGTCTATCTGGGCAAATTTTTGGAACTGAACCAATTTTGATGCAGCTTTCACTGGAAAATGGAGGAACTTATTCAGTAACGTTTCCGTTAGACGTTTGCTAGTGCATAATGATGAAAAAAATTCCAACATACGACTTTAAAAAGTCATACATGATCATCGAAAAGTTTATACTCCAAGTTATTCCAAACTCCACATTGAATTTTAAAAAATCATGTGTTATGTTTTAAAATTTTCTCTATGTAGTAAAATTTTCATGACAAAAACTAGCAAATGTGTTTTGTTTCTTGTAAACATTGTAAAGTATAAATAAATTGATGAGAAAAAAAATTGTAAGGAATTTAAATGTTAATTGTAACTTCAGTAGGTATAGAATTTGAAATGTTTCATTTTAGTGCAAATATAATGGGGATGATGACAAGGTTTGAATATATTGATTTTTATGATACATTCGGCTAAATAGGGTCAATGTTAACTAATTTATACATAAAAAGCAAAGTTTGTCTGGATATTTGCAAAATAAATGAGATTATAAAATTTCAAAAACTATTAAAAATATTTTATCGTAATTAGATGAAAATTCATACAGTTTTAGCTTCCTTACATTAAATGTGACATTTTTTAATATATGAACTATGAGCATAAACGCACAAATAACAAAGATATTAGTAATTTTATTTGAACGCGCATACAAATCTAACGATCATTACATTGCCTATGACGTCATTATTTCGAGCCATTTTGTATGGGGCGTTTTTCAGGGATCCGCGGCAGCGCCGCAAATCTGACTCTTTAAATCCCTGTAGCTCTGAAAGTAATGATCACAGATACCCTGTTCCTTTTACAAAATTGCTTTGCTATTAGTATACTCTTAATTTATATACAATTTAAAAAACTGTCATCATCCCTATTTTATATGGAGTGCTCAAGTACTATGGAGAAAAATGTATGACTTAAACATAAATGTGTTATGAACTATGGTTTGCAGATTTGAAATGAAACACCTGGTAACTCGTATAGAACTTTATTCCATTCCATAATCCAAGTAGTAATACACACTTCCAAATGTAGGCAATACATTCACTTGTTCACTGGTATCGCTCGTATCGGCCGTGGTTCTTTTCTCGGGCCTGTAAGTGAGACGCGACCAAGGCATACGCCTTGCGCCAACGCGTGAAGACAGTAAGTATTCTTGGAGCAACATTTTCTTGGTTTGGTAATTAATTTTGAGACACCGCAGGAGTTAGAACCGATTGTGGGAAACCCCCGCGGTGGCGTGTGTGGGGTTAACCCCATGGCGGAAAGTGGGAGATGGGTAGTCCACGGAAGGGTGTTTACTTCTGTGGACTTGTGCTTTTACATAAACTTACAGTCGGGCTTGAATTTTTACGATGACTTTACGACTATTAAACAACGCTTTTTGTTTAATTAAGGATTCTATATAGTCCAACTTAATTTGAATTTAGGAACAGCACAGAACGTAATATATAAAAATTATTTTCTAATTTTTCTCATACATATTTATGAACCATCTCTGAAAATGTCACTTTGACACTTGCCAACTCCGTACACAGATTAATAGATACTGCGTACAATTTACATCCATATGTTTGACATTTTTTAATATTGGTTCTAATAATACAACTTTAATTGTACTGTACAAATTAATTTAAATGGTCTCAGACAACTAATTATAAATCACAGATTAATACACACTCATTTACACTTATTACACTCTTTGGATTAATAGATACTACGTAATTTTATACTACGGGCTCTTATGGGCACAGACGACAAATGACGCTTAATGTCTAGAAGTTAGAACCCAGAGCCGTAAAGCTTATTGTTAAAAAAAAACTGTAATTTTAAATAAAGATCAGATATTCAATGTACTCTATGGATCAGATTTTTGTTTCTAGTCTATAGTGATCTGTGGTTCGAGGTATCCGGCGCAGGCGTCGATCTGTTTCAATTTCAAAATATAACGAGATAAAAGTAATAACTCAAATAATGGCAAGTGATATTACCCACTCGTATACCTACGAAGATAACGAGTATAAATACATGTATGTACATTATTTTAATCAAGATTTTCAACGTTTTAATTAATATATTTATATTGTATTCAGTTTGATTGGATTTGTACTGACATAACCTTTTCATATAATACTTGTAAAGTACTAGAAGTTCAAATGAAATGGATCATTTGATGATTGTAATCTTCATTCTTCATAACCAATATATAGATAACTTCCATCTACATTAACGGACACGTGGTACCCTCGACAAACTTTCGAGTGCTATTTAATTATGGATTGATCGATATTTTGTCGTCGTCATCAACCCATATTCGGCTCACTGCTGAGCTCGAGTCTCCTCTCAGAATGAGAGGGGTTAGGCCAATAGTCCACCACGCTGGCCCAATGCGGATTGGCAGACTTCACACACGCAGAGAATAAAGATAATTCTCTGGTATGCAGGATTCCTCACAATGTTTTCCATCACCAATTGAGACACGTGATATTTAATTTCTTAAAATGCACACAACTGAAAAGTTGGAGGTGCACGCCCTGGACCGGATTCGAACCCACACCCTCCGGAATCGGAGGCAGAGGTCATATCCAATGGGCTATCACTGCTCGGAGTTATTTTAAAACTATGATGCATTCTCTAAAGTTCAACCGCTTACAGCCGTTTTCAATAACCTACCCAAGATTACGGATAGATAGCTATCCTCAATTATCAGTCAAACTATCTTTTACATAGTCAAAATATCTGTCAGTATTGAAAAGCAGATAAGAACAGAAAGATATTTTCTTAACTTTAGTTAGCGAAATGGCGGATATGTAGGTTATTGAAAACAACCGTTAGAGATTGCATTTTTAACAGGTTGTGATTAAATGGGCGATGTAACTTTGAACGGGAGTACAAGGTTGTTGTACTGCGCTGTTTCTAGGTTATGCCAAGTGTTTGTCTTTATAGTGATGAGACAAAATAATGAGGCAATTGTAGTTGTATATGTTTGCCCCATCCAATTACGACCTGTTAGAAACGCAATCTCTGAGCAGACGGACTTTAGTAATAGTATTTAAGTACTTATCATGTATTTTCAGGCACGTGTCTGTGTCTTTGTCATTGAGGAGAAAGATCCCAAAGGACCGACTGATGACGGAGACGGAGTGGCGGTTCTTGGGCGTGATGCTGCCTGCTGGATGGGAGCATTATATGATACACCGCCCAGGTACAGCTGAAACAATGTCTTCATTTGAATGTTTGCATTTTTATTAGACTTTCGGTAACATTAACTCAACAGTGACTAATTAACACATTAAAACAGAGATTGACAGGATTTCTGTAATATGTATATTTTTTAATTGTTGGAACTCTTCATTTTGATTACAATTACTTACACTAACTAAACAATATATAAACAGAGTTATAAAAATTCAAAAACAATAAAATCATCAAATGTTGTAACATAATTAGATGAAGAATCACACTTTTTAAGCATATTTTCTCAATTAGGCTGTCATATGAGCTATAAGAACATACTAGCAACAACAGCTGCCTTGTTAAAATAGTAGATTGTTATACAAGGGACTAAAAAGACCCATTACATACAAGGTATTTTTAGGTTAAATAGAAACTGAGTTTATAATGGGTTTAGCCCCACGTGTTACACTCTGCTTTTCACTACGGTGTGGTTCTCAACAGAGGGTTCAATTCCCTGCTCAGGCCAGTTTCATCATTATCATTATCAACTCGTATTCGGCTCACTGGTGAGAGGTGGTGAATAGTCCACCACACAATGTTCCTCATGGTGTTTTTCCTTCACCGTTTAAGACACATGATATTTAATTTCTTAAAAAGTACACAACCAAAAGTTGGAGGTGCATGCCCTGAAACAGATTCGAACTCACACCCTCTGAAGTCAGACTCAGAGGTCATATCCACTGGGATATCACAGGGCAGTTAAGATTGTAGTGCTCGGTCCACTAATTATTATTACTAGAAAAAAAACAATTCAATAGTCTTTATTGTTTGCAGAGCCGCACATACTGCTGTTCAGGTGCAAGAAGAATAAATAGCTTCAAGGTTGCATTTTTTTTCAAGCTCCTCAAATAGAAGAATTAGAACTAAATTACTGAAGTCATTTTTTTTTAGTTTTTTAATTTTTTGTGTTTTTTGTATGTTTTTTTAAATGTTTGTTACATAAGATTATTTTTTTTATATAAGAGTATATTTCCAGAGTAGCCCCATTTAATTTTCGCGAAAATCGGTTCAGTAATTTTGTGTTAAAATCAAAATAACTTATTATCAAAATTGCCCATACTGTGGTGTTTATGGTCACTATGCTAGTACACACTAAAAACAGAAAATAAAATCTTTAAAAAATTTTAAGAATAAAATTTTTGGTAAACGATTTTATTGTTGACTGGCATCTTGCTGAAATTACTGAACAAATTCAAAAATTTACAATTCTTTTTGGTAAAAAATTCCAAAAATCGTTGTAAATTCAAAACTTGTCACAATTTGAGACCATAATATGAAAGAGGTTTTCGCCAAAATTAAATTACAAGAGGGTGAAACAGGGCTTGAAAGTTCGTATGGAAAGTCCTTCAAGTAACATTTGTAAAAATGTGTTGTAAAAAACTACAAAAAAATACTACAGGGTTAAAAAGTTTTTTTTTTTAATTTATATTAAATGTTCTAAGTTTTAAGTTATAGTTATGTTATGTGATTTTAGTGAACTATTTATTATAACATGTAAAACGTGCGGAAATATAAATAGAAGGGAGTGAAGTAGTATAGGGGTTATGAACTTTAAATATAGAAGACTTACTTAGTTATTTTACCTATTTTTTACAAAGTTTTAAATTGTAAGATAACACTTAACTAGATTTATATGAAAACAACAATTTCTGTGATTAATTCTCATAGGATTAAGTTACAATATTTTTGAAGATACTCGTAGTTAAGGAAGGTTACTTCGCTCTCACTTCTGGAGAAACTTGTGCCATGGGACCATAGAAATTGTGATTTTAAAGCTGTGTATATTTAGGGGCTATATAAACAGTTATTTTATATTTGAGAGTATATCAGTTTGTTATGCATGTGATAATAGCGTAAATAAATATATTGCTTACTAAAAAACTTTTTATTTATAGTAATCCCAAGGTTATCAAAAAAGTTATCGGATCAGATGGAAAGCAAACTGCAAAGCTAGTGACTCTCCAATGACGGCCGCGTGGCGCAGTGGGTAGTGACCCTGCTTTCTGCATCCACGGCCGTGGGTTCGATTCCCACAACTGGAAAATATTTGTGTGATGAGCATGGGTGTTTTCCAGTGTCTGTGTGTATTTATACATTATATAAGTATTTATATGTAGTATATAATTGTATATTAATATTATAATATCAACTATCACCCATAACACAAGCTACTCTGTATGCTTACTTTGGGGCTAGATAGTGATGTGTATTGTTTAAGTATATTTATTTATTTATTTTATGCCGGTACATAACAACCTCGTAACTCTTAACATATTAAGGCATAACAGTGCCTGTGCGTTGACTCGCGGACGCAGTCACCAAATATTCATCTTTACAAATCGTTTTTCTCGGCTCGCTTCTTAAAGAAGAGGTGCTATAGAGCTTAGACCCATCACACTGCTCCAATGCGAGTTGGCGGGCTCAGAGAAATAATCTTACTTTCATTAACAACCACATCAGATATAATGATAATGATATCGGGACCAATGGCTTAGATAGTTTTCCGAACCGTGCTTCGGAGACCTAAGTGTGTAACACCACCAAGGAAGAAGGAGAAGAAAGAGAAGAAAATATCTTTATTGCCACATTATGCCACACATCACAATCTATACGTCTATACTAATATAATAAAGCTGAAGAGTTTGTTTGTTTGTTTGATTGAACGCGCTAATCTCAGGACATACTGGTCCGATTTGAAAAAATCTTTCAGTGTTAGATAGCCCATTTATCGAGAAAGGCTATAGGCTATATATTATCCCCGGATTCCTACGGGAACGGGAACCACGCGGGTGAAACCGCACGGAGTCAGCTAGTGATTTCATAATAATACCCTGCGATTTGTGGCATAACTTCCGAACTCTGAGCTAAAAATATCTTAGAAGAAAGAAAATCTCGGTATCTCATAGCTCGACCCAGGACCCAACGACATTATATTGTACCTACGGTACATTCTGTACATGAAATATATTTCCAAAATAAATATCAGGGAGTGATTAGTGATCGAGGCTGATGCCAAAAATGCAGTCAGTAAAACTTTTGTCTGTCTGTATGTTCGCTGAAGAAACAAAAACTACTCAACGGATTTTAACGAAACTTGGTACAATTATTCTTCATACTCCTGGGCAGGATATACTTATACTTTTCATTACGCTACGATCAATAGGAGCAGAGCAGTGAAGAGGAATCGGGAAATACACCATTTTTACAGCGATATTACTGTAAGGGCTGGATTAAAGAAGTCTAAGAGCGGACAAACTCGCGGGCGTGCGCTAGTATGTACTTACTATAGTTTGATACTATAATTATAGATTGAAAGATACCGGCTTCGCACTCCTAACACAACTAGGGCCAGTTTGTTCGATGTAGCAAAGGCCTACGACCGAGACTGCCACGGAGGCCTAATAGTTAAGCTCACCCGATGCAGCAGACTAGTCCGATTGCTTTACAATAATCTGTCAAATAGCACCTTTGGATACCGCTTATACGGCACTCTCTCGTCATCAGGCCTCTCCGAGCGGGAGTCCCTCAGCGCTCCGTCGTGCTCTCCACGCTTCTATATTCACTCTTTACGATGACATACCCAACAACCATCCAGGCATGCACGTCGCGTAGATCGCGAACGTCGCTGCACTGTTTGTGACGCACCCTTACCGTCGATCCATAATATCCCGCCTCCAGAAAGTGGTTTCGAAAAAAGTGTAGCAGTAATCTTCTCAAGGAAAATTGCGCGGCATTGTTTCGATTTAAAAGAGGTCTCATTAAACAGATCACCCATCCACTGGCAACGTGATGCTAAACATCATTGATACCCGCATGAGCTTCGTAACTCACATACAAAAAGAAGAAGAAGAGCTGTTTACGTGATGGGATGATTTGCGCTAAAAGCAAATTATCCCTCCGCTCCAAGATCGCTCTCTATAAGACCTGCATCCGTCCAATAATTTCCAACGCTAGTGTAGTGTTTACCCACCAAAGGCAACCCTGAAACCCCTTAAGGTTCTTTAGAACCGATTCATGCCCCGATCCCAACGCCCCGATTCAACGCTAGACGCCCGAAAAACGTCCTTTACGATCATTACGACCGACAATACTTCCCAAGCACCACGGTCAAAGGCGCCCGGATTAATACACTCAGGCCAAAAAACCCTGATAGAAGGCCCTCTAAGGCGAGGTCCGAGTGTCAGAAAAATCGTCCGACCACATCTGCTTCTGCCTTCGGACTCCATCAGGCGATGCTTCTGACTATAATCCCTGATGACGCCGCTGAGGTCCCATTAAGGAGCCTACAGCACTTAGAAATCAGAAAAGGAATTAAAAGCTGACGTAAACTTCAGATTTAGATAAAACACATTCTGTGTGCCTAGTCGGAGCTTTCAATATTTTCATACTGTTACTATCGCGTTAATGTAAACGCGAATCCTTAAGGAATTGAAACAGATGTGCAGTAGTGCCACTAGATGGAGCTGTTTCAATTCCTTAGAAATTCACGTTTACGTTGACGCGATAGTAACAGTATCAAACTGCCACTAGGCCCACTGTTAACGTGGACATTAGTAATTAGGAGGCAAGTTAGAGGTTCGAATACAACAAACAATGCTATTATCAATACAAATTTTTTATTGGTTTTCCAATGTTTACAACAATAAGATTATCCAAAAAGTTATACTTAGTGGCGGATTAAATATCGAAAGCGTCCCAGTCAAGCACTTTATGACACCCTTAGGAGGCTACACGAGTACAGTAAGTATCTATACAAATAAATAAAATTTAAATGTCTCATTGTAATGTTTAATTAATTATCAGCTTTTCACTGAATTCAAATGAAAGGTTATACGGTACATATTTAAAAAATATTCTTTTACAATTTTAAAGAATTAACTGTCACTTTGTTCTAGCAAATCTTAATGACTGGGCCGTTTTAGACGGGACTTCCACTGGCAGCTACTTGATGTTATAAGGAATCATCGGCAAAAGCTAGCATATTATACATTCCCACTAGTACCTAGTAAACATGGCGTTTAATTACAAGTACATATATGGAGTTTACGCCAAATATTACTAGCACAATTATTTTATTATAATTCTTTTTCTTTGTTTGCCCGCCCTTTCATGATACCAAGTGGCTGGTTTGCCGTTCATATAATCCGCCTCTAGTAATACTTAACTAAGAACTTATGCTAACATTAAATTATCACTGTGCTATGTAAAGGAATATCCGCTTAGTGTGTAGGTATGCCTTTTAACAGTTTTTGTTCAATACCTATTAGATTACAAAAAATTAACCCTTGAAAAAAATTAGTCTGTGAAATGAACCAACGTGAATAGCGCTTAGAAGGCTGTTACTCTGTACGCTTAGAAAGCTGTATCTCTGTGGAAATAACTCTGAGCACTATGCCGTCATTTCTGAGCGGTACGTAAGTGAATGGAATATCTCAGGTACAAATGAGGAATTACGACTAATTATTAATGTACGGCTTTCATATAGGCGTACCTATAGATGATTAATATTAAATGTTGAAATATCTTTTTTTTTATTCTGTACAAGCCCTTGACTACAATCTCACCTGATGATAAGTGATGATGCAGTCTAAGATGGAAACGGGCTAACTTGTTAGGAGGAGGATGAAAATCCACACCTTTCGGTTTCTACACGACATCGTACCGGAACGCTAAATCGCTTGGCGGTACGTCTTTGTCGGTAGGGTGGTAACTAGCCACTAATAATATCTAGTGCCGTACAAAAGTGGTGGTGCCAGAATAAGAAGCTAGTGCAAATTTTTAATTTGACGATAATTCCAGAAGCTTATTTTTATATATAGATAATTTCTTTTGTACACATATACAGATACTTTAACCGCAAACGCCGTACATATTTGCAACGCACGGGTCGAAAGCCAAGGTTCGAAACCTTATCCCTACACCCATATGATATAAGATCACCATAAATGTACGGCATCATGATCAAAATATTATTAAACACGGACAATAATGTTTAATAATAATGCCGCCCAAAAATTATAGTTAATATTTGTTTAAATAAATAATTATCGAAATACACCGCTTAGAAATGACGACATAGTATTTTCTGATATAGTAACAGCCTTCTAAGCGCTATACACGTGGGTTCATTTCACAGGTTAACTTTATCCATGGGCTTGTAGTTTATATGCAAAGGTATATTTTAAATACTGATTGGTACTGCATTTTGGATACAAACCAAAGTATATTCTGCATGAAATAAAAAAAATATAAATTACAACAAAGCAGTTTACGTTATGTACTCATTTGGATAAATTATTGTACTGTTGTGGAAAAATTTTAGACTGCAGATTCAGTTTTTAAAGGATGTTAAGATCGATTTATTTTTTGAAAAATCTATCATCCCTAAAGACTTGAAGCGCCGCGTTTTGAACAAAATATTTACGGTTGAATATCATAAAATTAAAAAATAATTTAAGCTAAACTCTGTTGTTGTGAAATCATGAATAATTATGTAAGTCATTTTAAACTGGCAAATAAATACATATTTTGTACATAATATGCTTGCGTGTCAAAAAACCAACATATATTGTTAATTACATGCGTGAGGAGGTAAATAGAATTTGAATTTACACCAAATATGTTAAATATATTATGTACTTAATATGAAACGTGGCCTACAATATACATTATATAAGAAAATCTAGTATATTAGTACAAAGTATTGCCTTGTTAACGCTTCCAAAACTATTAAATATGAAAATTTACGGTTTAAGGTCCGTTTATATCTACAGACACAGTGCGTCACAGACAAGTAGTGTGGCAGACACCCACAGACACCGTCTATTCACATTGCCCAAAAGGTAGTTAGAGACACTTAAAGTCCTTTTCATGAAAGAAGTCCCCCAGATGCGGCGCTAATGTCTTAATGGCGCTCATTGTCAAAAGGTAATGACGTTCTTAGTGTCATTTGTGTAAGGCGCTGTCAATTTTGGTTCAGGTTTCATGAAAAGGACTCTACAGACATGAAACGCACAGACAAAATATTCTTTCCGCTAATCTGTCAACGTCTGCGTCGCCGCGTTACGATAGATAGAAATACGTTAATAAACACTGTATATAAGAATATTAGTTTGTCTGCCACGGCACGTGTCTAGCACGCTAAATGTCTGTAGATATAAACAGACCTTAAGCGTGGATTATTAAATGTTCTATAAATTTTGTGAAATATTATTTATATAAAAATACACACTAAATCTGTGCGATTTATCTAATATGAAGCAAATTTTTTTAAAAAGGCTTTCATATCACCAAACCGGTACGTACACTTTCAAAATGTTGATAAAACCATATCTAACTCAGCCCAATAATTGAAAGGCAATAAGTATCAGCTATGTGTAGTAAGTATTAATAAGTATGTAAGTATTAACAGATTTTTCGTAATCGAAAATAAAAATCAATGTAAAATTTAACCGACTTCAAAGACGTATTTCATTTTAACCAATTTTAAAAAAATATTTTTAAAATTGGTTAATAAATGACAAAGAAACTCCTCCTTTTTTTGAAGTCGGTTAAAAATATCCAACTTCACACGCGTTGATCTATCCTCACCATCATACATTGAACAAACAATAGAAATATTTTGATACTAACGGAATAACTTAAAAAAATAAAAATTCATACATATCGACCAACAATCTCGGTGATCAGTCTAAAAATATCACCAACATTGAATTAACATTAAATTACTTAGATGAGTAAGTACCTAAACCTACTTAAAATGCATTAAAAACATTGAAATATAATTAATCGGCACATGACAATCATACAGCTATACATTTTTTTAAAGTGATTTGTTCAAACTTTAAAGTGTTATTAATAAATAATTTGCTACTGATCAATTAAGCTTTGGTGTTGGTCTTTACATTTTTAATATTATCGTGCGTCTAAAACATCAAAATTTTACATAAAACATCCAACATCTAATTGAGTCCGGACCTGTTGACTGTCGTCCGTTTCTATCTAACTTCTCAGTGTGGAGGAAACAGCTTACGTCTGAGCGCCTAGTGATAGCTTTCAATGTTTTCATACTGTGACTATCGCGTAACCGTAAACGCTATTTTCTAAGGTATTGAAACAGCGCCATTAGGGTAGTTTATATAAACAATATTAATTTCGCGTAATACATGGAATAAGGGTCCGAAATATATCGATATCAATCAATAAAAGTTAAGGATTTCTTTTAAAACTTAATTTAAATATCACGTATTTTTTAAATTTTCCAAACGTCAAAAACGATGTCGTCTATTTTGTGACGTCATTAACACCGTTGATGTACTAAACGTCGAACTAATTGTTAACGAATATTTTTGTCAAACACTCCATGTGTATGGGATTTATTGTAGTGACGTCATGACACAGTTGAAATATAGACTGTCATGGGCGACAGGCTTTTTGTCAATCACAAAATTTTTAGTCTAGTAGAACGATAATGGACTATTTAAGACCATTTGAAAAAAAAAGTGTCAACTAGCCTATTCTTCAGAAATTCGCGTTTACGATTACGCGATAGTCACAGTATGAAAACATTGAAAACTGGCACTAGGCACACTGGTGATGGGTCCGATTTCTGTTGGGCAAGAGAGCTTCCTCGGCGTGGTGGGCGATTACCACACTTTGCACTTCTTGACGGGGTTCATGGGGGAGCCGACGGGGCACCTGAAGTCTTCGGCGAACTCCTCCATGTTGGACATGGGGCCGATGACGCGGAAGCGGCCGGGCGCGTGGAAGCCGGTCGTGATCCGCAGCTTGATGGCTTCGTTACGGTACACCGAGCACCACGTGTTCGCCGCGCTCATCCAGAACAACTGCAATGTTATTCAATATTAAAATATACTCACACAATACACACATCACTACTTAGCCCCAAAGTAAGTATAGCCTGTGTTATGGGTACTAAGATAGCGGATTTTATCATATACTAGCGCACGCCCGCAAAGTCGTCCGCCCTCTTTAATCTAGGCCTTACAGAAGTATCGCTTTAAAAATGGAGTAAGTTCTCCCGTTTTCCCAACATTTCTCTTCATTGCTCTGCTCCTATTGATCGTAGCGTGATGAAAAGTATACTAATAACCTGCCCAGGAGTATGAAGAATAATTGTAACAAGTTTCGTTAAAATCCCCCGAGTAGTTTTTAATTCTATAACGGACATACAGACAGACAAAAGTTTTACTGATTGTATTTTTAGCATCAGTATTGATTACTAATCACCCCCTAATAGTTATTTTGGAAATGTATTTCAAGTACAGAATTGACCTCCCTACAAATTTATTATAAGTATAGATATGTATTATATACTACCACAGAATAAAGATCATACAGAGTCTTCACAAACCCATAGAAAAAAAAACAATCGTCACATTTATCATAATTTTGAATTCCAAATTTTAACACTAACAACAATTACGTAAATTAATATAATAATCAATAATTACCAATAAAAAAAACATTTAATCTTATTTCTTTAATTTTTTTTAACAGTTTTTATTTAAAAACATAAGACGCCATTTTTCTTGAATACTATTGAAAGTTGCTGATGCAACGCTGCGTGTCGTACTGATTCGACAATGTATTCGTTTTTGGATTTTGTATTTGGAGCGTCTACGACACCGTCGTGTTCCGTACGCTCTATCTGCCTATTATTGATTAATCTGTGTATACTACATATAAGTACTTATACACTGAATAAATCAAACAAACACTGGAAAACACCCATGCTCATCACACAAATATTTGCCAGTTGTAGTAATCGAACACACGGCCGTGGATGCAGAGAGTAGGGTCACACTCCACTGCGCCACGCGGCCGTATTATTATTATTATTCATCGCATTCATATACATGTATAAGAGCCGTGATAGCCCAGTGGATATGACCTCTGCCTCCGTTTCCGGAGGCTGTGGGTTCGAATCCGGTCCGGGGCATGCACCTTCAACTTTTCAGTTGTGTGCATTTTAAGAAAATATCACGTGTCTCAAACGGTGAAGGAAAAACATCGTGAGGACCAGACCAACCTGTATACCAGAGAATTTTCTTAATTCTCTGCGTGTGTGAAGTCTGCCAATCCCCATTGGGCCAGCGTGGTGGACTATTGGCCTAACGCCTCTCATTCTGAGAGGACACTCGTGCTTAACAGTGAATATGGGTTATAATGATGATAATGATATTACCTGTCTTGGGCTATACTTCTCGAGCCCTGGGAGACTAGCCTCTTCGCCATGGCGTTGCGTCCAAGCTTGGTAAGCATAATAAGCCTCTTTAATTCCACCATTGTCGGCAATATTCTCACCCTGAGTGTTTACACCATTGAGCTAAAAATACAATTAAAATTATAAAAAAGTGTGTGTCAGCTCCGACGCACGAATGGAATTTACTCTTTTAGATCGACTGTCAAAATAGGTGTATGTTGCATTGGAGCTCACGGTGAAAGGTGCGCAGAATAGGTTGCACACTAAAAACGTAATGCTGTTATTCGTTCATCGAATTTTTTCAAACCGGGGGCTATTTATGAAAAATCGATTCTTAAGGAGTAAACTCCACGAAATTAAGAATCGATTTTTCATAAATGGTTTGATAGTTTAGAAGTATTTTTGAAAAATCAAGTTTTTTGTCTGCTTGACTCTACTATCAAATCAAAATTAATTTATTTCAATTGAGCTTAGTTTACAAGCACTTTGGAAATATCAGGTAGTGTTATTATTAGATAACGATGATAAATAGTCGTCGTTTTTAGTTTGTCACCACTTAACAATAGGTAGTACATTTAATTTTCAAGGTTTATGGTTATTTGTATAATCATTAACACTATAATACGTGGATAGAAGCAGGCGTTACTTTGCGGAAGTTCATCATGATTATATAATGATTTATTTATTTTGCTATCATCCGCGAAAAGTCGACGAACCCATGCGACACCGTCACCCAACGGTGAAACGTACGTAGAGAGTATTTTGCCGGACCTGGGTGACAACTCAGGAGATGTTGACTCTACAACGTGCAATTGCACATTTTGGGGTGAAATGTAGAGAATATTTTGTTGGTCCTGGGTGATGTGGTCGCATGGGTTCGTCGACTTTTCGCGGATGATAGCAAAATAAATAAATCATTATATAACTATAATACGATTTTTTTTATGCTTGCGTTTAATAAAACCTTTGAACTGATTGAGAGACATGCCAGTGGGCAGTTTATTATAAAAAAGTTAGTAATTGCCCTTAAAAGATTTACTCATTTTTTGTAACTTAATACCTAAATGGTTTGTAACAATTTCATTTTTATTTCTGATATTAATATTATTACAATCACATTATCGTCAGTCAGCAGATACTCAGATGTTTATTATATTTTAAAAATAACAAATAATATAATTATTTATGGCTAACAAGTACATATCTTACTTTCATGTTCACTTCTTTAACAGTGTAGTTCGAGTATTGATCGATAATGCATTTAGCTTTCTCCAAGTATTTCTGTTTGGTCATTTCTTGCCACCAGTCGATCAAATTCCCGTTTTTGTCAAATTGTCGACCCTGAAAACAATACATTCAATTAAATACAATACATAGTAGTATTTACTATAGCTACATATTATAATATATCATTCATTATGTATGAATAGTAGGATGAAAATCCTCGCCATTTTCGGTTTGTATGCGACATCGAACTGGAACGCTAAATCGCTTGGGGCTACGTCTTTGCCGGTAGGGTGGTAACTAGCCACGGCCGAAGCCTCCCACCATCCAGACCTGCGGGCTTATTATGTAACTCGGTGTATTATTAAAATAATAACAATCTTTTAACAATCGTCTAATGAATATTGCAACAAAATAACTTTAATATAACTTTACGTAAAATGACGCTAGTTATGTTTTATTTCTATTGTATTTCGTTGAAAACACAATGTTAGATGATTGCAAAACTGAAAATACGATGAAAAACGATGTAGCGCCTGATTATATGAATGGTACACTGAGATATGATAATAACCCTGGATCAATTAAAAAAACCTCAATCGGCTCAGATAGGAATCAAACCCAGAACCTCCGTCTAGTAAATCCACTGCGCCATGGAAGCGGTCAAAAACTGGATCTTCTCTGTATCTACTAAACCGATTTTGAAAAATCTTTTACCAATAGATATCTACGGTATTTCCGGGTGGCTACATTTTAATCTCTGTAATCCCACACTGTCATTATGTGGACAAAACAGCGGGGCTTCTACTAGTCTATACTAATATTATAAAGAGGTAAAGTTTGTGGTGCTGTAGGAGGTAATCTCTGGATGTACTGAACCGATTTTGAAATTTTTGTTTCCATTTGAAAGTCACTTTATTTGTGAGTGTTATGAGTTATATTTTATTCTCGTTTTCTCATGGAAACTGGAACTACGCGAATGAAATTGCGAGGCGTCGGCTAGTATTAAACAAAAGGCTTTATATACAGGGTGCTCGGGAGTATTTCCCACAACTTCAAGGTGTTGACCAGTCCACTTATAGGAGCCGAACTGCATAACTAATATTAATATAACCAAAAAAATTTTTTTTTATGTTTTCATACAAAGTAATTCAAATAATTCTGACTAACCATGTAACACACGCCTTTATCTATCTTTTGTCTTGGGTACGTCATAATTATAAGAATGCGTGTAAGGGACACATTTTAAGATCTATTTACAAAAGAAATATTATTTACCCCGAAAATATTAATTTTAGAACACATATTCCTTGAACATTTTAAATTAATTTTCGGTAATGAATATAACCCCAGAGTTATGGGAAATACTCCCGAGCACCCTGTATATGTATATATATATACCTGATCATCAAAACCGTGTGTGATTTCGTGGCCAATGACGAAACCAATGGCGCCGTAGTTCATATAAGCTGGGCGTTGAGCTGAGAAAAATGCTCCTTGCAGGATACCGGCTGGGAATTCTATTGAACAACGAATTTTTATATTAAACATAAATTATATCTATACTAATATTATATATATTATATATATTATAAGATCCCCAAGACTGTGATGGATCTGCCTGTTGAATTGTGTGTATGTACGCCCTAAATTATTGCTCCTATTAAATGTGACAACACTGTTTATTTTTGCACTCTGGCAACTCTCTGTCGAGATGTCATCCTCTCACTTTTACCTTTAAGTCATCGCCATGTAGCTCTTATATTTTTTCTCCAAATTATAAATTACATTAATTGTTGTATCTTATAAATGTTAAATATTATTACATAAATGTGATTCAAGCTCAAGAAGAAGTTTTATTGTCTATCTGCCCCCGTGCCAAAGTAGAACACTGCCAATGCACAGCTCTAAGCCATGTGTTAAAAAATATTTACTTAGTCGAGGTTACTACAACATTGATGTGTTCCTTAATGATAAAGATGCTTGGAGGCTGTTGGATCACCTTCCACCCACTACTAACCTACGACTAATTGTAAATTATAATACTGTATGATTTTTTTTAAATGAGCAACTGTTGAGTTTCTTGCCGGTTTCTTCTCAGCAGAATCTGCCTTCCGAACCGGTGGTAGAACTGACGTATCAAAAGTGCTTGTAAACTGAGCCTACTTGAAATAAATGAATAATGAATTTTCGACCACAAGTGTCTACGACCTGCCACAAGTGGCCGTCGCGCTTTAGCTACTTTTGTGGCCCCTTCTTACCCTTTATTCATTGCGGCAGTAAGAATTTATAATAAGTTACCAAAAGAAATTAGGAAAGGAAAGAATATAAATTGCTTTAAAAATAATTTATATAAATACCTAACTCAACAGGCATTCTACAGTGTAAATGAGTATTTAAGTTAATATTATTGTTATTTTCATACATATTTTAATTGTAAAGATGTAAATTTTAAATGGTGAAACTGTCATTTGAATCATTAAATACTTAATAAATAATTTGCATGCCATTTGGCAAGATACATTTACCATCTACATCTACCGACCACCTGTATAAATAATGCATGTATCTGCAAAGAAATAAATTGATTGAAGAATCAATCAGATTCTTGTGGCGGCGTTTGTGGCTTTCGCGTGTGGCCCGTGTACGTCGACACATATTTTTTGGAAGTCATCATGAGAGTACCCCGTATCCCGCAATGGACGTCCATTGGCTTATAATGATAATGTTGATGTTGTTAACTTACGGATGCTGTTTTCAATGGAAGAGTAAAACGCGTTGACAATAGCCGGGCGTCCGTGCGTGACCCAGTCGGTCTTGTTCACAGGCTCGCGCAGTTTACTGAATAGATACTCGGTGCCGAACAAAGTCAGGTTCAGCACAGATTCCATCAGCTTGTCAGCAGACATCTCCAGCTGTTTCAGAAAATACAAACTCAATCGTCATCTTCAAATCAAATGAAATGAATGAATGAAAACTTCATTATAAATGAGAATGATAAGTGACATTTATTTTAAATTTTAACTTAAGCTTATGTATTAATTAATGACATCCCTTTCTTAAACTCAATTATTTGATTTTGACACTTTAATTAGTATTGCAAACTTTCTTGATTTTGACATTTTAATTAACATTGTAAACCTTCTTGATTTTGACATTTTAATTATTTTATTATTATTGTAAATTTTTGGTAAATTATTTTAGATTGTAGGTTAATCTTTTACTTTTAAGTTTTTAACCGGACTCTGCAGTGTTGTGAATGCCTGTAAAAGATGGCTGCAGTAGTTCAAGAATTTTGTAACTCACTTATATATAATGTTTTCTGCTGTTATTGTTGGCGTTACAAATAAATAAATAAATAAATAAATAAATAAATTATGTTATCAGTGCGGTAAGTTGAAAATTATAGCCGAGGCGATATTACAGCTCGAGCCAAAGGCGAGAGCTATAGTAAGGAAGCAGAGGCTGTAATTATCAAAGCGCACGTATGTCCTACGACGTTTTATAACACATTTGCGAAAAAACACACTTTCTGAAAATTAATTTGCATCTTTGCCTGTTTTTCGACGACATTTTGATACGCTTGTCATTTTTGCACAGATAACGAAGTGCGCACAACCAATAGATAGAGTGATTCATGAGGAAGGTTATATATCTAACTTGTCAAAGTGAATCGGTTGAAATGAAAAATGACGATGGATCTTTAATTATTCGAACATTCATACCCCAGAGTAGAATTCCGTGAGTTTCTTATTGTCGAGCATTTCGTTGGGGTAGGCGATATGAGATGACATGCCATCTGCCTTGTGAAGGGCTTCCTCTCGTGTCTTTTCGTCCATCCAGTCCACTTCAGTAAGCGTTTTGCGGAACTGTTGTCTGCGAATTGCAACAATAGGCTATTTGACATTTTTCATTAAATGGTTTTATATAGTTTATTATCGATTTACTAGAGTGAAAAAAAGTCATATTTTTTTGAGACGTGATTAATGAAAAATTTTGTTTTTAAATATGTTTTTGACAATACGCCATGGTGGTCTATATTTCAACTGCTTCACGACGTCATTATAACAAATCCCTTACAAGTGGAGTGTTTGACAATAATATTAGTTAACAATTAGTTTGACGTTAATTACATCACGAGTAACATTGTGACGTCACAAAATGGAGGATAATACGAAACATAATAAAAGATGATTATACAGGTAGATATCATAAAATGCGGGTCGGCCTGCTTAACAAGTGTAGGATTTATTTTCAAATTAACCAAAGACAGAAGTAGATTAAATAAATTTAGTCATTTAATCTATCTATCTGACCTATTTGCAATGTGTCAATGTGAATATTTTTTATCATTTATTTCTTATCCCAAATATTAAATAAAATTACTATGAGAGAACTGGATTTTAAAGGTTTATATCAAATTTGACTCACCTAATATCATTCACCATTTCCAATGCATTGGCTTTCGAATTTTCATTGAAATATTTCCTGATGTAGAGAGCTCCCACAGCGATGGACATGCTATATGTAAAAGATAAAATATTAATAATATACTTATAATATAGTGATGAATATACAGGGGGCTCAGGAGTATTTCCTATAACTTATAAACACAAAGTGATTGAAATAATACCGTTTATAAGGATGTGTATAAGGGACACATTTTAAGATATATTTACAAAAGAAATATCATTTTAAAACACAACACAACATGTTCCTTGAACATTTTATATTAATTTTTGTTAAAGAATATAACCCTAGAGTTATAGGAAACACTCACGACCATCCTGTATAATAAGATTATTGTATTTGAATTCACAAATGAAAATTCCTCCTTCAATAATATACCTATAGGTTTTAAAATTATAAACGTATAGGTTTTTAATTTATTGAATAAACATAATTTAGCATCTATAAAATGCTTGTGACTGCAGCTGTCTTTATTCATATTCCCATTTTTACGGTGCTATATCCAAATGGTGCAACATGACTCTATTACCAAGACGCCGCTGTCCATCTGTCCTGGCTGTATTTGATACAGTCACCAGGATTAATAAGCCCATTTAATTGCAATAAAAAAAAACTAAATTCACCAGGCCATTATATCATGTCAGCTGATGGACGTCCACTGCAAGACATAAGCCTTTTGTGAGGACTTTCAAACATCACAAGCCGAGCCTGAGCCGCCTGCATCCAGCGAATCCCTGCAACTCGCTTGTTGTCATCAGTCCACCTGGGGGAGGGTCGACCAACACTGCGCTTTCTAGTGCGGGGTCGCCATTCCAGCACCTTGGGACCCCAACGTTCATCGGCTCTTTAAAGTATGTGCCCTGGCCATTGCCACTTCGTCTTCACAACTTGTTGAGCTATATCGGTAACTTTGGTTTTTCTGCGAGTAATCTAGCTCTATGCAGACCAACCCGCATGCCTAGCATGGTCAGTACTGAGCAAATTTTTGTATGGACAGTAATCAATTCACCAGGTATTCAAAGGAAAATCTAGTAAGTAAAAATCCGAAGTGGTTAACGTAACACAGCTCTTGAAGAGCTGCAAAGCTGCTACATCAAGAAGAATCTGACTTGTATTTGGTCGGTTTATTGTAACACTGCAGTAAGTTCATGAGCTCCAATTTAAAGTAGTACATATATAATGATTCTTTTATTTTGCTATCATCCGCGAAAAGCCGACTAACCCATGTGACAACGTCACCCAGGTCCAACAAAATACTCTCTACGAACTTTTCACCCTGAAACCGGAGCATTCTCAGGAGATGTTGACTTTAGACAAGTAGGGCCAGTAGTTGTCGCATGGGTTCTTCGGCTTTTTGCCAATATTTTAAAGTAGTACCTCACGCTAGCAGTGTCAGCACATTCCTTCCAACGGCTCTCACGTTCAGTCTTGCCCGACAGCGCGGTCACATACGCCAGCTGGCGACGACGCAAGTCCTCTGTCAAGTAAGACACTGACGCACCAGCCACACGCCACATCACATAGTTCGCTTGCACTCGCTTGGGAGTGTTTTGTAGAAGATCCTGAAGTGTGTAAGAGAAACTCACATTTAATGTAAGGAAGCTAAAACTGTATGAGTTTTCATCTAATTACAATAGAAGCTTTTTAAAAGATTTTGAAATTTTATAATCTAATCTATTTTGCAAATATTCAGACAATCTTTGCTTTTTATGTATAAATAGTGAGACAAATATCTTAGCATTCCATGGATTCGCGTGCAGGTGCCGGTTCCATCGCATGGTAGAGAGAAAAACACCAAGCAAAGTCCACGACTTGTGACTACTGTATGTAGGGTTAAGGAATTTCTTGACGATCAATCAACACTCCCCTTCTCTGCTTGTGGTGTTCTCCCTACCTATCCAAATTTGGTAAGATCCTATTAGAGCAGCTTTGGATACTTGTTCTAATATAGAACTAGCTGCACTTGTAGAGAGGCCAAGGTCTTTAAGCAAGTTATAGAGAGATTTTGTTGGTAATCCTCTCGCACCTACTTCTACAGCATACAGACTAACTACATAGCCATTTTTAGTTAGTTCATTTGTTAGGTTATAATATTTATTCACTTTTAAACTGACCTTACATTACCTAACATTGACCTTATTTACCCGAATGTATCATAAACATCAATATATTCAAACCTAGTCATTATCCCCATTGTTTTAAAAGCAAGACAAGCTCATAGCCTGATCTAAGAACCAGGCCCCTAATGATTTACAGCCTCATAGGCTAATTAGGCTGAAAATTTGTCAAACCCACAGGTATCTGTTCTAAAATACAAGCAAATACTTTGTTATAGTGTTTTCAGGTAGCATGGGTATGGTGATAGTTGCCTTACCACATTCATAACGCGTACTATTATCGTGAATCGTGACAAACTTTCAAGAGTGAAATGAACTGTCACCCGCACTATGCTACGTGAAACGAAATGTATTAAGTCAGTTACACACCTCAAGGTCGGACATGTATTTAGGCACATTAACAATGGTGATTTCGTCCAAACCAACTTGGATATGCGGAGCCAGGAGACGATTGATGTATGTCAGCCATGGGATCCTGAAATTAAAGTGCATGTTTTTGAGCATAGTAATAATTATAAAGAACAATAATTAAGAATAGTCCAGCCACAAAAAAAGGCAAGATGTACAGAATTGGTAGAGCTGAAAAGTATCTCTTGGCGTTTTATTCTTTAAAGAATAATTTACCTTTTTTATAAGCCTGAACTAGGTAACTCCGTTTATGAGAACTATGCTTAAAAACGCATCACTGATCTTAAATATGATTTCAGTATTTTGACTTTTACTAGCTTCCATTATAATACTAAATTATACGACTAAACTGAGTACCCAACAGTAGTTTTAACTTTTTTCAGCGTTCGAAACATGAATAATAACAGATCACTATAATAATAAACAAAACAAATTTTACTGTGAATTTGACGTTGACGTATTTACAACTGACATATGTAGGACTCCCACAGATTATAGTGTTTTCAGTAAAGTCGGTACAGAGTACTAAGATTTAGCATATAAATGCATAAATAATCGTAAAGAATCATTTTAAAATCTTGGAAATCTTGAAAATTATGAGCAACGACTTATTAAAGGGACTTATAGAAAAAAAACCAAAGATTTGTTTAAAATAATCTAATAACTAACCCTTTCCTTACTCAATAGTAAATATTTAAAAATACGAAACTTCTTAAGCTTCATACATTATTTAATTTTGTTTACTGATTAATTATTTTAAACTGATAGATAATAGAAAAAATGGTGGCTGGTAGGATTCCGTAGATTAAATTAGCACTATATAGTAGACGGGAAAAAATTATCTTCACGTAAAGAACCCCAAAATTTTTCAAATAACGTACGTAAAATGATGAAACCCTTATAAATTCACTCGCGTATCCAAATGTTTGTCTGACACAGTCATACCGAATCGTAAATCTATGGTCACAGTTGAATTTTCTCCGAATTTAGTGGACCAAATAAGTTGAAAGGTAGGTAGTATTTTAGCAACTCGTGTGACCCAAACGTGTAGCGTGAATAGATTGAAGTCTAGGGGTTTAAGTGCTCCCCATATTCAGATTTCAATCCATTATCTCCCCGGTTCCTTGTTGACTACGGAACCCTAAATAATACTTGCCTTGGGAATTTTTGTTGCAGTTCTCCGATCGTCATTGGATTGTAGAGACTAGTTGCATTACGACGTTTTTCTAATGGCAAGGAGATCTGTAAAAAAATATATATTCTGACTTTAGAACAATAGTAAATTGCTTGTCAGACAGGTACTCCAAAGATTTTAAACTATTAGATATGCCACTAACGCGTTGGAAGTGTTAAAAAAAGTGGTTAAACTTCTTAATTTCATTTAGTTGCTCAATAATCAACGAAAGTTATTTAAACAAATAATAGGTAGCTAAATATTGTCTACAAGGTCGAGTTGTGTGTTCAGGAAGTGGTAAAACTATATATACATAAATATATAAAATACGTAAATATAAAATTGTGCATGTGTGCGCTTAGTGGAACAGATATCGGATCACTTTTTGCGGTGATTTTGTAAGCACGTAACATATCTGTATTATAAAATATCGTTGATGTACTCGCAGTTTCAGGTTTAAAAAAGAAAAACCTTCGTCGAGGTATAATATGAAGGAGCCGTGATAGCCCAGTGGATATGACCCCTGCCTCCGAATCCGGAGGGTGTGGGTTCGAATCCGGTCCGGGGGATGCACCTCCAACTTTTCAGTTGTGTGCATTTTAAGAAATTAAATATCACGTGTCTCAATCGGTGAAGGAAAACATCGTGAGGAAACCTGCATACCAGAGAATTATCTTAATTCTCTGCGTGTGTGAAGTCTGCCAATCCGCATTGGGCTAGCGTAGTGGACTATTGGCCTAACCCCTCTCATTCTGAGAGGAGACTCGAGCTCAGCAGTGAGCCGAATATGGGTTGATGACGACGATAATATGAGGTATGGACAACCTTCGACATGTTGTAGCATGTAAATACGTTCGCGGGCCGCGATAAAAGTAGTGCATTTAAAGTAGTATTAATATTTTTTTGCGATCAAACATGAAATAATACTCAGACCAATTATTGTATAGGACCTGCCTCGCTAGACGTTATTTTTCTGTCAAAGTATATAATCAACGATCTAATGCGATTATAAAAACTGTCTCTATAGAATCGATGTTAAATAGTTGTGATCGTGTTCGTCGGTTAAAGAGCTCCGTAAAAATACCTTTTTGTGCAATTGACTTGTGTAAAAAACGGGCAAAAACATCTATTTCAGTATAAGATATATACCATATCTAAGATTGTTTTCCTCAGAAAATGACAGACAATTTTGTTCGTGACTATGAGTGCGATACAGGTCCTCCTATAATTGGTCTGAGAGATAATACGATAATGATAAATAAGTCCAATTTATTAAAATACTAAAGTGAAATAAATTAATAGTACAACATTTGAAATTATTTTTGGAATTGTTACAAACTACGGAAGAACTACCTACACCCAAATCAATGAGACATTTGAGATTGAATTTGGGAAACTAATCCATCGAAAAGGACCACTACTAGACGATCACGGCCACGAGACGTGATAGCTCAGTGGATATGACCTCTGCCTTCGATTCGGAGGGCGTAGGTTCGAATCCGGTCCGGGGAAAGCACCTCCAACTTTTCAGATAAGTGTATTTTACGAAATTTAATATCAATTGTCTCGAACGGTGAAGGAAAAACTTCGTGAGGAAATCTAGGGATGATGACAGTTTTTTAAATTGTATATAAATTAAGAGTATACTAATAGTAAAGCAATTTTGTAAAAGCAACAGGGTATCTGCGATCATTACTTTCGGAGTTACAGGGATTTAAAGGGTCAGATTTGCGACGCTGCCGCGGATCCCTGAAAAACGCTCCATACAAAATGGCACGATTTAGTGACGTCGTTAGCTCGCTGATCGTTAGGTTTGTATGGGCGTTCAAACAAAATTACTAATATATTTGTTATTTGTGCGTTTATGTTTATAGTTCATTTATTGAAAAATGTCACATTTAATGTAAGGAAGCTAAAACTGTATGAAATTTCATCTAATTACGATTAAAAAAAATTAATAGATTTTGAAATTTTATAATCTTATTTATTTTGAAAATATCCAGACAATCTTTGATTTTTATGTATAAATTAGTTAACATTGACCTTATTTACCAAAATGTATCATAAAAATCAATATATTCAAACCTAGTCATCATCCCCATTCTACGTGTGTGAAGTCTGCCAATCCGCATTGGGCCAGCGCTTAGACCATTAAATGGTCTAAGGGCCAGCGTGGTGGACTATGGCTTCTTAACCTTCATTCTAACGGCCAGTTTCTTCATCGCAGTCTTCTTTACAACTTACTACTTTTACTGTTACTTTAGCTTTACATGAAGAAACTGACTGTAAGAGGAGCAGAATATGGGTTGTTACTTGTCTTGACTTGATGAGGATTGTACATAGTTCAAGTTACAGACAACAAATGTCCAATAAAAGTAAGAAGTATGACCAACATTGCAATCCAGACCAATTGACGACCGTTACCGAACCTAATTATACCAATCTGCTGAACCTTGGCGCAACATTTACCAGACAACAGATATTATTATTTAATCACTTCGTATTATTACTAATAAGAATTTATTTTTATCTATCTGTATGTGTATATTTTTATTTGACGTCCTCCGTGGCGCAGTGGTATGGACTTACAATACGGAGGTCCTGGGTTCGATCCCCGGTTGGACCATTTGAGGTTTTTCTTAATTGGTCCAGATCTGGCTGGTGGGAGGCTAGTTACCACCCTACCGACAAAGACGTACCGTCAAACGATTTAGCGTTCCGGTACGACGTCGTGTAGAAACCGAAAGGGGTGTGGATTTCATCCTCCTACTAACAAGTTAGCCCGATTCCAACTTAGATTGCATCATCACTTACCATCAGGCAAGATTGTAGCCAAGGGCTAACTTGTAAAGAATAAAAAAAAAAATAATGGTCACAATGATGAGTTCGTGATAGCCCAGTGGATATGACCTCTGCCTCTGATTCCGGAGGGTGTGGGTTCGAATCCGGTCCGGGGCATGCACCTCCAACTTTTCAGTTGTGTGCATTTTAAGAAATTAAATATCACGTGTTTCTCAATCGGTGAAGGAAAACATCGTGAGGAAACCTACATACCAGAGAATTATCTTAATTCTCTGCGTGTGTGAAGTCTGCCAAGCATTGGGTCAGCTTGGTGGACTATTGGCCTTACCCCTCTCATTCTGAGAGGAGACTCGAGCTCAGCAGTGAGCCGAATATGGGTTGATGACGACGATGATGAGTGTTTCCTTTTATGAATTACAGTGGCATAACGGTTTGCCTCAAACGAAATAGAACACTCAGTTATTAAATAAAAGTCAACGAAAATCGTAAACTTCTTTTGTGTGCACATTAAAAAGTATGTCTTTTGTAACCGAGACCTAGTTACGTGTGTTGTGTGACAACGTAATTTTTAATAATGTTGTGCATTTAAGACGACTTGACCTATTTAAGAAACTTACTTTGAGTTGGAACCTTGTTAGCGTTAATATTGAAGTACCTAAATCATGGAACTCCTAACAAATGACATTCATTATATCATCATTATTATCAACCAATGCCCCATTATTATCACAGCTGGACACAGGCCTCTTGTATGGTCTTCCAAACTCAACGATCTCGAGTCCAGCGGCTCTTTGCAACCCGCTTGATGTCCTCGGTCCATCTCCAGTCCAGTGGGGGGCCGACCAACATAGCGTTTTCTGATGCGGGGTCGCCATTCCAGCACCTTGGGACCGTAACGTCCATCTGCTCTTCGCACAATGTGGCCTATTCATTGCCACTTCAGCTTATATCAGTGACTTCGGGTCGTCTGCGGATTAACTCATTTCTGATTCGATCACGATGATCATTATCATTAGCCAATTTGTAATAGTCTACTGCAGTGTCAGGTCTATCTTCTTAAGGTCGGGATTAGTTTCTACCCAATACACTCCAATGCGGATTATAGTTGTATTATTTTATTGTTAAAGATCATTTTCAGATTACATAGAGGGGACTGTCACGAACTGTAGCCAAGCTACACAGGCTCTTACGGTGTAATACCTTTGCCTTTTTCTCATGTGAATAAAATAAAATTAAAACGCGAGAATTTAAAACACAATTGGCGTGAATATTATTCTCTTTCTTTAAACTAAAAAATGTAAGGGAATAAATTTCGATATCGATAGGTCACATAATCCACATATCTCTCAGATATGTTATTACATCATACAAAGGTTTTAATAATAGTGGGTTTACCAACCTAAGTAATGATAATTTCTTGAAATAAAAAAAACCCAGAAACTATGTTTTGAAGCCCCAGGTACCACTGGGGAGCGATCGCCGTCGAATTAAAAAAAAGTTGTTAAATAAAAAAAAAAAAAACTTACATTGGCAAGTTTCATTTCGAACATCAGCGAGTCTTTCAGTTCAATTTCAGCGCGAGCTCTATCTGCACCAAGGAGAGTGGCAATGTCCACCATGTACTCATAGTAAGCCACCACAAGTTTGTCACTGAAGCCTCGGTTCAAATACTCTCGGCTCAAACCCAAAGACGCCTGATCGAGCTGTGGAGAAACATTTAATTAACATGGTGTGACCAGAAAATAAGATACGAGAACAGTTCGCGTAGCATACAGTATGAGTTCGCATATGCTGTATTCTAGTCACATACAACAATCGCACACACAAAAGGAATAAGGCATTGCACCTGTAAATACGATAAAAAACTTGAGAAACAATTGTAATAAAATCTGAAAAAATACACGGGCGTGTCTTTAACCCGCGACGCAAAAAGAGAGGTGTTATATGTTTGACATCGAAATCTGTCTGTATTTGAGGCATCGTAACTCTCAATTTCATTTTATTTATTAGCTATAATATTAGCTTTTTTTTTAATTATTCCTGTGCTTTGGAACGTCTCAACTGATTTATAGGAAGTTATTATCTACTTTTTATTCCGAAAATTCCCGTGGTTTGTGTAAAACTGAATTTCACCCGAACGAAGTCGCGCGCGTCCGCTAGCATTCAATAAATTCATTCCATTAACTTATTATCTTGCACGTGTGAACGCTAGCTTGAAATGTTAAATAAATAGTTAATTCGCCGGGGACACGGACAGCGGTAAGGTAGATTTATGGGGGGTAGGAAAACACACAGATACTCGTAAATCTAATTCAAGGTTAATTTTGTAAAATGGGTAGTTCTGTTTGTTTTATGTTCACAAGAACAAAAAAAAAATGCACGATGACAAAAATCTTTAAATTCGATTCCTCACTAGGTTAAAATCCAAAAATTAGTTCAGATATATAGGAATGGCTTTAATAAATGGAATTAAGATCGTTCTCTATTCTGAAAATAATAATATGTACTACAGCTTTCTATTTTTGTTTAAAATAATAATGTTCAGTGTGAATTAAATTTATGTGTTAATAAGTACAGGAATCTGGTACTGGAATTAATTTGAACTTGAATTGGTACTTGTGGATTAGCTGCTAGTGCTTTCATAGATGAAGCTCGCAATGGCGAATTTACTAATTTGCCGCCAGTAGGTTTTTAAATTTCAGTGCACAATCAATATAATTTATTGTTCTCTGTCAACTAATTAATAAAATGTTTACAATACTTTATAGTACCTACATAGATACGTACAATAGGATTGAAATTGTAAAATTTACAAGAACCTCACTCTTTCTTTTTTTCTGAGAGATTGTTTAAGCCAAATTTGCCGCATCCTAAAACCTGCCGCTCTAGACACCCTACTTATCCTGCAGGTAAATCCAACACGTGTACTCGCAAATGTGTGCTAAATAAAAAATATATTCTCACATCAATGATTCGTTTTGTAGAGTTCTTCACGTCGACGCTGATGGAGAAATCCAGGAAGTAGTCGACGGAGTACCCTGCTGAGCGGAACTTGTACACCGACTCGTCCCAAGAGAATGTCCTCTCGTCCCAGCTATCGCCTTGCAGGACCGGCCAGCCGCCTAGCCGCTGGATCATGTCGAGCAACGGCTGGACACCACGAGCTTCTATGGCAGCTAAATATAAATAAAATAATATATTATAAACATATTAAAATATATATTTTTTATTTTTATTCCTTACAAGCACAGATTAATCAATAATATACAGATGGAACGTACTGAAAAGGACGGTGTCGTAGCCGCTCCAAATACAAAATTTAAAAAGTAATACATTCTCGAGTCAGTACGACACGAACCGTTGCATCAGTAATTTTCATTATTATTCAAAAAAAATGGCGTCTTATGTTTTTAAATATTTTAAAAACACAAAAACTAAAGAAATAAGATAGAGTATTTTTAATTGGTTACACAATATTCGAAAAAATTTTTTTTTTTCGATTACTGTGTTATGGGTATCAAATTCAAGGGTATCATGGGCATATTAAAAAATCTACAATTAGAAAAATGTTATTTAATTTGCAGTCGGGTTTTATTATTTTTATAATTATTTGAAATTATAGCTTTGTATTTTCCTAATTAGGCTACAAACTTTCCAAACGCCCCATAATTTAATCTACTATTGGATGAAATAGATTCTACGAAAATATCATAATGAAAATGCACACTGTTCTTGGAAAACTTCAACTTTATTATACTCATCATTATCAACCCATATTCGGCTTACTGCTGAGCTCGAGTTTCCTCTTAGAATGAGAGGGGTTAGGCCAATAGTCCACCACGCTAGCCCAATGAGGATTGGCAGACTTTACGCACGCAGAGAACTAAAAAAATTCTCTGGTATGCAGATTTCCTCACGATGTTTTTCCTTCACCGTTTGAGACACGTGATATTTAAATTCTTAAAATGCACACAACTGAAAAGTTGGAGGTGCATGCCCCGGACCGGATTCGAATCCACACCCTTCAGTATTAGAGGCGAAGGTCATATCCACTGGGCTATCGCGGCTTATTATAAATCACTCATTTATTTATTAGTCCTCGCGGCTTATTATTATATTCGTACATGATGAAATAATACTGCGATACAATTTAATATGAAATTTTCATATCAATTATATCCGGTAAGAGGAAAACTGATTTATATTAACGTTTTTACCGGAAATCCAGATAATATCATGCATCCAAACAGATATAGCAAATTTAAAGAACTTGTTTACACTACATAAAAAGTTAAAAATCTTTTGTAGGTTTGGGTGTACTCTTCTATAATAAGATCCCCAAGACTGTGATGGACCTGCCAATGCATAGCTTTAAGCAATGTGTTAAAAAACATTTACTTAGTCGAGGGTACTACAACATTGATGAGTTCCTTAATGATAAAGATGCTTGGAGGCCGTTGGATCAGCTTCCACCTTCACACAGAAAGTAAAACTATAAGAAATGTAAACAGTAATTGTTATTAATTGTAAATTGTAATACTGTATGACTTTTTCAAAAGAGCAACTGTTGAGTTTCTTGCCGGTATCTTCTCAGCAGAACCTGCCTTCCGAACCGGTGGTAGAATCTTTACAAATAGTCAACTGACGTGTCAAAAGTGCTTGTAAACTGAGCCTACTTGAAATAAATGATTTTTGATTTGATTTGATTTGATTTGAAAATTCTGAAAATAGTAAAGTAAATACCTAGTTAATTTTCCGGTTCATTTTTATTTACATTAGTTGAGTACCAAAACAACTACCTAATCAATATATTTAATAAAATTGAAATATCTGTCTGTGATTAAAAAATAATTGCGTGTTCTGAAGTGCACTTATTTACACGATACCAAAACAAAGCAGCAAATAAAATTAGTGTATGTCTGTCTGTTTATCTGTCTGTTTGGAATTGCTAAATCTATTTTAGTGGGACTTTTATGGGAAGATATAGGTTGTAAGTGAACTACTTATAGACTATTTTTCATCCCAGAAATATTCATGGCTCCCGTGAGATATGCAGAACTTAATTTCATGCACACAAAGTCGCCGGTGTCTGCTAGCTGTTAATAAAAATCGTTTTTAACGAAGCAGTCGAAACATTACACAAGCCCAGTTAAATAAAGACTAGACTATTTAGGAACTATTTTGTTTTTGTTTTCGATTATAAGAACAACTCGTTTCGTTATTGTTAGGTACGTTAACAAATACCAAGTTGACAAATTACGATTTTTTATTAGATAGTGATTATGTAAAAAAGTAAATGAAACATTTCGCCTCACTGGATAATCGGTATTATTTAGCGGTAATCATAGAGTTCGTAGAGTTACTTATGTCATAATACGATACTATATTGTGCAAGTAAAGGAAGTGACGTCACTGATTCACTTTCACTCGCTTGTACGATAACTCTGTACTAGGTACCTACTTGGTTATTGGTAACATAATATCACCATGTGAAACTAAATCATAGCAAATTACTTTACTTTAAGGCTAGCTTAGATGTAGCTACCTTTAATAGTGATAATTGCTTAAGTTGATACAAAACTCCATGGAATAGCTTTACCGCAGCAGTCCCCGAGAGCCACACGTATTTTTTTTTAATTTTCATGAAGTCTTTTTTTTGAGTGTGTAGTTTTTTTTTTTTTTTTAATCTTTACAAGTTAGCCCTTGACTACAATCTCACCAGATGGTAAGTGATGATGCAGTCTAAGATGGAAGCGGGCTAACTTGTTAGGAGGAGGATGAAAAACCACACCCCTTTCGGTTTTTACACGTCATCGTACCGGAACGCTAAATCGCTTGGCGGTACGTCTTTGCCGGTAGGGTGGTAACTAGCCACGGCCGAAGCCTCCCACCAGCCAAAAGTTTTTACTGCAAAATGTTCCTTTAATGACTTCTGTACTTAATAACAAAGCTTAAGAGCGCTATGGCACAGTACAATAAGTATCCTGTGGCTATGGAGTTTACGTTTAAACTTTACTACAGACTACAGACTTTACCTACTCAAAATTAAAAAAAAAATCAAAAATCATTTATTTCAAGTAGGCTTAGTTTACAAGCACTTTTGACACGTCAGTTGACTATTATTAAAGATCCTACCACCGGTTCGGAAGGCAGGTAGGCACCTATATCTTACACCCTCAAAATAATCATTACAATTTGACCTTCCATCGTTCGAGCACATGTAATCAGTGATTAGCATACGCACAGCTTAATTATGAAGCTGGTTAACGTATTTAACCGAAGTACGAATGGAACATGATACTGAATAACAAGAGATAAGTTGATTTGCGTATTGAATTTGCAGTTCAACTATAATGTCTTTAACACACAACATTTGTGTCGGTGGGAACTCTAACTTAGTTCGAAGTAAATGTAGCTGGTAGGTACGTATAAGTTATGATATCATACTCAATATGAATACAGGAAACTGAAGTTGAATTTGCAAACAACAGACGTCAGTTAAGGCCTGTCTAAAGTTTAGTATGTTTGAACAATTAGGCCGCCATACACAACTGACATGTATGTGGAATCAATAGGTATAGTCGTTTGTTTTGTGTACCGGGACGAGGGTTTTGTATTTCATACAGTCTCGTTTGAGTTATAATTGGGGGAACAGAAATAGGTTGATCAAATAGTCATTCATTAAATTCAATACTATTCATCAACATCATCATTATCAACCCTTATTCGGATAATTGCCGATCTCGAGTCTCCTTTCAGAATGAGAGAGGTTAGGCTAATAATCCACCACGCTAGCCCAATGTGGATTGGCAGACTTCACACACGCAGGGAATTAAGAAAATTCTCTGGTATGCGGGTTTCCTTCACCGTTTGAGACACGTGATATTTATATTCTTAAAATGCACACAACTGATAAGTTGCAGGCATGCCCCGGATCGGATTCGAACCCACACCCCACAGAATCGGAGGGTGAGGTGATACCACTGGGCTATCGCGGAACCCTATACGATGATATTAAGATAAATCTCAACATCTATCTCAGCTATTTAAACAATTATGCATTTCGAGTTAAGATTAAGATATAGGTTTTATTAAATTTCATATGTTTATGTCAACTGATTTTTAGTAATTGGAGTCAAAAATGTCCCTAAATGTTTCGTGTAAATATTTTTGCGTAGCAGTCAGCCAGTACTTCTCTACTGCCTCGCTTTTATACTGCTGAATATCCAATACTACTTTATTAATTTTGATAATTTACTATTGTTCTACAATTTTATCGCAGTCTAAGCTTAAACCTTAACAATCATTTAATAAAATGTCTTAAATAATAAATGAATGTTGTGTTGTTTAAATACATCCAACACTATACTAATAAATAACAATATTTTTTATTTTAAACTAGCCGACGCCTCGTGTTTTCACCCGCGTAGTTCCTGTTCCCGTGAGAATACGGGCATAAAATAGATATATGACACTCACAAATAAATTGGCTTTCTAGTGGTGAAAGAATTTTTAAAATCAGTTCAGTACAATACCACAAACTTTACCTTTTTATAATATTTGTATAGATTTTGCGAGAACATTCTAGAATATACATTTATCATCTACATGAGCGCATGCAATATTTGATATTACATTATAGGATCTACAATATCTTTCTGCTTTTCACAAATAGATACGTTCTACAAATACTTTTCTCCACGAATATAAATAAGTATTTCTTTGATTATTTATAAACCTCAAACGGATCTATGGATATTGTGAATCTGTACTAATAACATAAATGCAATATTGATTCAGATGAATTTTGGAATTGTGATAAATGGACTTTGGAAGAACATCATGGAACCTGCGGGATTTGTAAAAAATAGAAGAACAAAAGAAGTCGCGTGGGTTCGCTAGTTTTATATTGTTTATATATAAATATATACTTACTTCTGTTCATGCAAGCCTGGTATAGCGTCTTCGCAAGCGCGAACGGTCGTGGTTCATCTTCCTTGATGGGCTCATCTAGGAGAGATCGGATCTGCTCTTGTAACTGGTCAGTGATGATGGAAAAGGTATTCACGGAGGTCTTATCGTCGGGGATCCTTGTGTTTTTCAGGAAAGATCCACAAGAAAATCCGTAAAAATCGTCGCAGGGATCCACTTGATCATCCATGTTGTAGAGCAGCTTGGAAGCTGTGAAAATTAAGATATTTTTAACAAAAAGCATATACTAAGGACACAATTTATACTATAATACTTATTGCAGTACGATTTGTATTTATATTTCTGTTTCTTGATTACTCAGCTCTAAAGTTTGTGAACGCCACTGCCTTACAACAAAGTAACCATAATTAAACAAATCAATTGTGATTAGTATTACGATTTAATACTGCCTACAATCAACACTATAATATTATCTTAATATATTCGTACATTAATATTTGAAAGTATTTTTTTTTCTATTATATATTTTGTTATTGATCTTGATTTTAGCACGAAGCGTTGTGTTGTATAGACCCCGATAAAAAATTGAACCAAAATAACAGTCTACAGCACAGGTACAATAATAAACAAAAGTGTTAGACCTGATTCCCATGGAGATGGATGTCCGGTAAATTAAATAATAGATCAAACGCGATTGTAATGGTGTCAACATGTGGCTATAGGAACGGTAGTTCACACACGCAGAGAACTAAGAAAATTCTCAGTTGTGCAGGTTTTCTACCGATGTTTTTCTTTCACCGTTTGAGACACGTGATATTTAATTTCTTAAAATGCACACAATTGAAAAGTTGGGGCATCCCCCGGACCTGATTCGAACCCACACCCTCCGGAATCAGAGGGAGAGGTCATATCCGCTGGGCTATCACGGCTCAGTACAACTTACAGGCCGCCTACTATACCTACCTATTGTGTAGTGGCCTACGGCCTTATCAAGTGTAATACAATTTTGAATACCAAGGCCACTGTGATCATAAATTTTAATTTATTTTGATTTCTACGACCTTCACGTGGAGTGTTAGGTTATAAATAATAATTGATTTGCCATTAAATTGGTGCAATAGAAATTAACTATCAAATTTATCAAGCTGAAAGTTTGCCAAACTTGGACCAATTAAGAAAACCTTAACCGGCCCAGCTGGGGATCGAACCCAGGACCTGCGTCTTGTAAATCCACCGCGCACACCACTAAACCACGGAAGTCGTCAAAACACTAAAAAAAAAGGGTTTACTAGGTCGATTGAGGGTCTTCTGGACTTTAAATTTGGTATGAAGCTTCAAAGACCTGCTGCTCCTCCCCTGCCCTTACCTCGCTACGCCCATGCACCTGACAGTTGGTATTTACGTCCAGATGCCGTAAGAAATTTTCCAGAAGAGGCGAAGGTATGTTACGTCCCTAAGGAGCGTGCAATTCGCGAGCATTTGGGACGGGAGTGACGTGCGATTTACGCGCGTATTTTAAATGCTTGTGGACGCGATGTATTGGTGTCGAGTACCTTGTCACCACACGCATGATTACGTCTCATCTAAATACTGTCTAAGAGCGCCTAAGCCTCAATAGCTCTACGGTAAGAGCGGTCGGACTCATCACCACCACCATCAGGGGTGGTGGTTCGAGCCTTGCCCCGTTGGTCTATTGTCGTACCCACTACCACAGTCTTTCCCGACTAGTTGGAGGAGAATGGGAATATTGGTTATATTGTAAAAGATATGTCAATTTTTTTTTAAACGTGTGGTGGTTGACTGGCGCAGGGCTAGGTGTTACGTGCCCTACGAGGTGAAGCATCATTATCTATCGCGTGTTACCGCTATTATCTTACAAATCTATAGGTAGTTAATAATATGATAATTAGTAAAATATAGTCGTCACGTATTCCGTGGCGAGGACGTGTGATAAACACTGTGAATTACCATTGTAATAGTTTATTATAATAGCCCATTGTTTCCCTGGGAATCAAATCTAGAGTATAACAACTGTGACCCACGTAGTTGCCCCTATTGTAAGGCACCATTGTAATACTTACATTACATAGTTACGAGTAGCTGCGGTTGTTTGTTCCTTGTTATGTTATAGTGAAAGTATTAGGGTGCTTTCAAATTAGCCACGTAGGACGGCTAATTGGAAAGCACCCTAATACTTTCACTATACAGCTACGTACATATACATCTACAGCTCGCTGTGACATCGTGCTGAGGAGGATACCTTTTTTGTCCACGACCACGACCATATTTTTGTATATTCTGTTTGTTTATTTTATTATATTACTTGTGTGTGGACAAAATAATATATATATACATATATATTATATAAAATACCTACTCGTGTCACAATGTTTGTTCCCATACTCCTCCGAAAGGTTTGACCTATTTTTATGAAATTTTATATGCATTGTGTCTGGTCTGAGAATCGGTCAACATCTATTTTTCAAACTCCTATGCCCTATGGGTAGGGTAGGGGTATGGTAAGAGCAGGGTATGGGTAGAGTAGGGGTAGGTGTAAGGTAGAAGTAGAGTAGGTGTAGGGTGGCAGTAGAATAGGATAGGGGTAGGGAATGAGTCAAAGCGAAGCTTGACCGGGTCTTTTTTTAAATTCCGGTATTTGAAAAATGCGCTGGAACCGTGCTATTGTCACGTGCCAGAAAGTACTCTGTGGTTTCTGATAGTCGTAAAAATTAGTTCAGAAAAAAAAAGATAAACAGAAATTAAAAAAATTGTAACAATATATAAATGAAATATCTCATAAATAGATATTTAAACTTCATCTTTACGACTTCGAATTTTATGCACAATGAGTTATTTTTTTCTGAGAAAATAAGGATGAGTTATTTTTTTCTGAGAGAATAAGGACTTTTATTAAGCTATTTTCCTGTAAAGGTTTTAAAAAAATCCGTTAGAAACTAGAGGGAAGTTATAAAGTGGACATAATGACCGTCAAATTATAGCAAGCGACACTTTTATTAAATCAATTTTAATACAAGTAACATTTTCAATGGTTTAAATTTTAAAATTAGTTTTTAAGGATAACCGATAGTGTACCCCACTGTACTATTACATCTTTATCGTAAGTGTAAAGAATAATTATATTTTTTAGCGCATTTAGCATACGTTACTAATATATTAGACTTTTCCTGGGAAGATTTTGATAGCGGTCCATAGATAGCTCACATGTTTAGAATTCTCTATTGACAACAACGGCAAATGTACGTCTATAGAATAAATAAATATTGTGAATAATTGTAATGGAATTAAAATTTATGTCTCTCTGTCTGTATGTATTATATTATAGAAACGAAAACTACTCGACGGATTTTAACGAAACTTGTTACAATTATTCTTCATACTATTCATCACGCTACGATTAATAGGAGCAGAGCAGCGAAGGGAAATGTTGGAAAAACGGGAGAAGTTACTCCATTTTTACAGCAATACTACGGATTTTTTAATACCTTTAGAGGAAATTGGCCCATTTAACTGGAATTCCAATTTTCGAAATCAAAACGTTCAATGTCTTTCATTGGTCATCATTTCCTTAAGTGCAAGATACATAGGTGGACGGTGAATGTAGAATGTTGGTTGAATGCGGTATATTCTTTGACGTAGAGCTATCCAATTTCTCACTTAGTGATTGGCATTGGCACGTGGAAGACCTATGCAAATTTCATTCCTCTAAACCTATTCGTTTGCATTTTAGATCGTTCTGATTTCATTAGATAAACAAAATGTTTTATACTTAGGGATTTACCTTCCGAGTATGTACCTTTAAGTAATTAATTGGGGTTTTACTTTATAAAATTGCTATATAACTATAGACATTTCACTAGAAATATTTTATAAATTTAACATTTATAACAATTCCACATATAACAATCTAATGAACAATCATCCATCTATATAAGCTGGACATTCCATGCGTTAAATACAAATTAATTTAAAAAGTATCCCATTAACACGATGTATTTAACTACCAACCAAAGCTGCCATTACAATAATGGCTTTTAATTATCGTAGTTAAGTATTCGTGTAAATTGGGAGACTTTTCAAAGCCATCTAAAGACGCCGACAGAGTTGCGGAATACATCATGATTTTTGAAAGGAAGGGTAAACGGTTTCGTAACGTAACGCGTTACGGCGCCACCCTGGCTTATCTTTCTCTCACGTACTCGGCAGCAGGTTTAAGTTATCAATATCTGTCTAGCGTCCCGAGACGCAGACGTTTGTTTGCTTTCCGCCAGTAATATATCTTTAATTAAATGTAAATACACCTGTGTCAGCGCCAATATAAATAGCGTTTACTGTGCATCATAAAAGTAAATAATAACTAAGTACATTTTGGCAGAATTAGGAAATAATCAGTAAGAGAAAAAGGCAGCGTGAATGTAATCTAATTTGAAATTTCATTTTTATTTTTATATAATTTGATCAGTGTGCCTAGTCGGAGTTTTCAATATTTTCATACTGTTACTATCACGTTGACGTAAACGCAAATTTGTATGGAATTGAAACAGTTGTGCATTAGAGCAACTAGATGGCGCTGTTTCAATTCCTTAGAAATTCGCGTTTACGTTACGTGACAGTAACAGTAACAAACTGCCACTAGGCCCTCTGTAGGTGTTTCTGCTAACTTCCAAAACTTCGAACGGTGTTATTACAGAATATAGAAAACGCTTAAGCTAACGCTGGTGTTACAGTTAATATGTATTGCTAAAACTCATTCTATTTACAATATAGTAGATTATAACAACTACTATAAACAATATCTGACACCGTCAAAGTTTTGTAACTCACTTAAAGTTTGTGTAACAAAAGATTAAACTAATAAGTAAAGTAAAAAGGCTTTGAATTTAAATTTTAATTTGATGTCTGGTGACTAAATTAAGTGCACGCTGCGCAATAATCGTCCTCATTTTCAATAATTTCAAACTCAAGTAGGTACATCAATTAATTACCTGTGTGAACGCAGCCAGGCGTGTTGCATACTAAGTCGCCCTGGTCGCTCTTGGATATAACTGCTGGCGGCATGGGTGGGGACACTCTCAGTTCGCTAGTTTGTGGCATGTCTAGAATGCGGACAGAGGGGTGAATGGGACAGACACATAACAGTACGCAACAGAAGCAGTAAGCATGCTATACGATTGGGTGCAGCGTAATCATTCTCATGCTATTTAAGGTCGTAACTCATTTAGATGATACCGCACCACCTCGACAAAATAAGAGTTAACATTCATTTGTGTTAGCATGTGGACTAGGATGCTAAATATCTGCTTGCTAAAGCTTGGCTAGTTCGTTGATGACACTCCCATGATATGCGGGCGACGGGAGGGGAAGGACTGCGCGGGTGTGAAGTGGTCCGCGGGGGCCGGGGTAGCGATGGCCCGCGCGGACCACTTCACACCCGCGCAGTCCTTCCCCTCCCGTCGCCCGCATATCATGGGAGTGTCATTAACGACTTTGCACAGTTGTGTACAGCGAGGGTCCACTTTTATTCCGTTGGAGAAGTACAGGTGCAGTGTGGTTGCGGTGTTGTTTAAATGAGCTATGACCTTTGCGTTTTAATTTTAAAGCATCGAAGTAATTTTATTTGTTGTATTGTCCGTTATAGTCAAATTTAATCAAGGTTCATTATTTTTAAAATTGAAAAACTGAGTGTTGATCAATTTTGATCGACTTTCATAAAATTCACAGTTTATTTTAAATAATGTAATAACGGAAAAACAAACGAATTTATAATGAACCAACGTTGTTTGCACGTGTTACAGACTCAATTTGGGAATGTTTAATTATTTTAAAAACAATCTTTTGCTAATTATTATCTACTATATAAGGCATTCATAAAATAATTCGTATGCATTACAATTTGTGGTTGTTTTGCATACAAATTGTGCTCAGAGTTTAGATAATATACGAGTAAAAATTATAGATACTAATGATTTCAACTGTTAATTTGGAAAATCGTCTTAATTTTACAATTTAGACTTATTTTAAATAGCTGGCATAAATATATAAGTTGCTGCGTTTTGACAAAACAGAAAGTCAAATATATATGTATTCGTTATCAACCCCTATTCGGCTCACTGCTGACCTCGAGACTCCTCTCAGAATGAGAGGGGTTAGGCTAATAGTCCGCCACTCTGGCCCAATGCGGATTGGCAGACTTCACACACGCAGAGAATTAAGAAAATTCTCAGGTATGTAGGTTTCCTCACGATGTTGATTCCTTCACCGTTTGAGACACGTGATATTTAATTTCTTAAAATTCACACAACTGAAAAGTTTGAGGTGCATGCCCCGGACCGGATTCGATCCCATACCCACCGGAATCGCAGGCAGAGGTCATATCCACTGGGCTATCGCGGTATATGTATAGTAAGTATATATATGTAATTACAAGTTTCTATCAGTCAAATGTGTTGACGAATTTTTAGTTAATTGATACCATACCAGATACCAAACCATACTACTTTTTTTTAAAATTAGGTTTACACTACTTTTTTCTCGATGTTTTATAAACTACTTTTCTTCGATTTATGATATTCTTTTTGTGTTATTATTTTGTATAAAATATGATAAGTCGTTTCTCATGTTACTAAGTAAGTTGACATTGACCTCTTTGCTCGTTTATGTATCTGACCACAATGCCGTGATAATCTTTTCCTTTTATTTATTATGAGAGAAAACACATGATATGATACAAACAAAGCTCGCACATACTCGCAGTGACCGATTAAAGTAACTTCATGCTCTGAGCAATTTTCCCCTGAGAAACACTCTATCCTTATGTGAACAAAAACAAATCTAGGTTTGAACAAATAAGGTACGTCTTTGCCGGTAGGGCGGTAACTAGCCACGGCCGAAGCTATGCTTTCTTTCTTTCTCTCTCTCTTTCTCTTTGCGCCGCATTCATTTTTAATGAATACTTTTAGTGTCGCCGCACGCGACAGCCACAAATGCCGCTACAAGAAGCAAGAAGGGGCCACAAAAGTAGCTGAAGTGCGCGATAGCCACTTGTGGCCGGTGGTCGTCACCTGTGGTCGGTATCATAATCGCACGAGTGGCGTGTTTTGTGTCGGCGTTTAGTGGCTGGTGCGGGCCACAAGAAGCGAGCAGCGACGATTGAAGCGTGTGGCGGCCACTGGCGTCCACCGTGTGCGGAGAGTCCATATAAAATGTATGAAAACTACAAGAAATATGCCCGTAGCGGCGTTTTGTGGTTGTGGCCGGTGGCCCGTGTGTGGGAGACCTTAAATACACTTCAAATCTCATTGTTTAAACACAAACAAAAGTTTGACGTAACTTGCCACAGCCCACAGTACCTTTGTCACGGTGCCGCGGCTTATTTATTAAATTCATCAAAGGAATACAAAGACAAGAGAAAATATTGTTATGCTTTAGTGAATCACTTATTTAAATATGCATCTATGTCAATGAACGATGAAAAATATGTTTGACATATACAATATATTTATACATGGTCCTTTGTCATCACTGCTGGACAATAGAACTAACAGTTTTTGTGGTAGTAGATTGTTGTCATTAAATAGGTAGGTATGTACCTACTTTTAATGACAGAAAAAGACTATAGTCCAGGATCCGTGGATTTTGACAATTAATTACTATCAAGTTATATTTCTGTGAGTAGCTTCATCTTGATGAGATGCACAACTTTTATATTTACGAAAATTCTTAATTCTGGTAGCTTACTGGGTTACCAGGTAGTAGTTTCTTTAACTGTTAGTAACAACTTTTGTTAAACTCTCCTCCTCCCAAGTTGTATCAATAACTCATCAAATAGGCTCGCGTTTGACCATGATCTAACCTGATGGTAAGTGTAGATACAGTCTAAGATGGGACACGCTTGCCTAGAAGGTGCCTATTCACTCTTGTTTTGAAGATACCCAAGTTATAAGATTCAGGAAACATAGACTTGGGAAGGGTATTCCAAAACTTAGCTGTGCGTATGAGAAAAGAAGACGCAAAGCGTTTTGTACGGGTCCTAGGGACATCTACAAGATAGGGATGAAAACCTACCCGCGTGGTCCCACATGGAGCCATCGGCACTTACTCAACACGAAAAAAAAAAACACGCCACGCAGGCCGTAATGGTTTGTATTGAGTCCCAAAGGTAGACAGCGCATTTTTGCATCTATGAAGTGCACGCTACTGCTCTTAGACCATTACAAGGTTGTCATTACGATACAGTTTGCTTTATTTCCTGTATAAAAAGCATCTTTGTCGGGCGTGAAGTTACGCCACCGGGCAATGTGCCGCGATTGATGCATGACGCAAATATTTTGGTAACTACTGTATCTGCTCTGATTTAAATCAATAACGCTCAATATTAGCTCACGTTCAGTTTCGTAACGCACGATTCATGGTGACACAAATAAATTATACTAACAAATAAGTAGGTGCATAGCCTATTTTTATTTTCACCCGCAATAAAATCATTGCATAATAGAGAACACTATCTATCAGACATATTTGAGCGAGTAATTCGCTCAAATAATTATATTATAAAGCAGCCAGTATTCTTGCCACCATTCGTGGGCATGATTTGTATAGTTATTAGGATAAGTTAGCTTAAGTACCATATTATTAAATTCCGTATTCTTTCTCGATAAAAAAAAATATATATATATAAAGCTGAACAGTTGGTTTCTTTGATTGAAGGCGCTAATCTCAGGAACTACTGGTCCGATTTGAAAAATTCTTTCAGTGTTAGATAGCCCATTTATCGAGAAAGGCTATAGGCTATATTTTATGCCCGTATTCCTACAAGAACGGTAACCACGCGGGTGAAACCGCTCGGCGGTAGCTAGTACATTGATAAAAATAAAACTTATTTTTTTTTGATTTGAATGATTGTAAGTTTTTAACAGTCTTCCAAAAAGGAGAAGGTTCTACGTTCGGCTGTATGTATGTTTTTTGTTTTGCCAAACCAGTTTCATGTTTTAATTAAAGCCGTTTCTTTAAGAACCACAAATTTTTTGTAATTTAAACGGCTTGAATTAAAACATCACTGGCTTGGCACCGCCTTCAAACTGATCAGAAGGTAGCACATAGGTAAGATGTTATTTTTTGCTTTTTAGTTTAGGTTAATTTTAGAGTTGGAAGTCGGTTGTATTTTTTTATTAAAATTTTTAATATGAACGTAGTGATTTGGATCAAATTTTATATTTAGTTTTGGTTTTGAAAGGATTCATTTTGGGCCTTTTTGAAAATGCCGGCCAACAAAAAATTGGCACGAATCCTTAGGACTAGCAAATTGGAGCAATAGTCAATATGAAACAAAAGTTGTAGGATGGCTCTGAACCAAGTTATACAGGTTCGACGATTCGTCACTTTCATACATTTTATGATTTTTGAAAGTGCTCGCCAAGAAATGGTACGTATCGTTAGTGCTGCCCATTTGGAGCAATAGTTAGTATGCCAATATGTTGTGGGCTTGCTCTGAACTCGTATCGTTAGAACTAGCAATTTAGAGCAATGGCTAATATGGCACAAAAGTTTTAGGATAGCTCTAAACCAAGTTATACAGGTTCGACGATTCGTCATTTCCATACATTTTATTGATTTTTAAAAGTGCCCGCCTAGGAAAATTACTGGTATTTTTAGTAGTTACAACTGCCTTTTTGGAGCAATAGTTAGTATGGCACAAATGTTGTAGGGTTGCTCTGAAGCAAGTTATACGGGTTCGATGACTCGTCATTTTTATATGTCATATTGAATTTTTTTTTTTTTTTTACTTTATTTCAAGCTGCAATAGGCTCATAGTTATGTTATTAATTTTGTAAGTGATCGCCATAAATATGATTGATACGTGTCGTTATAACTCGACCTAGTGCGCGAGGTGCCTCATATATAACTTTTCCATGTGCCATATATAACTGTAAATATATTCCAGGTGCCTTATATAACTGTTAATATACTCATTTATTTCTTAGCAAATATTAACTGTTTTGATGATGTATTAAGCATGATCTATCTACCATTACAAAACTCAAAGTACCTTGTTATAGAAACTGGCATATGTAATTTCAAATAAAATGTGCGAGTCCTGATTCTCGTAGCCGATTGGTATCTTCATACTACCAAGTTCAAACTATTCAAGTAGATTTTCCATGGGAAGTGGGGCGTCTTCCATTTTAATTGCTATCACGGATCGATGTATGACTGTTTCAGAATTCCAAGCTGATGTACTAAGAGAATGTGATGGCCAGACTTCCGTTATTGCAGTTAATCTGAAAGTTTGTTCATGCTCTATAATAAGTGTTTGAACTGTGAAACTTTCATTCAGTACGAATAGCCTAGGAAACTGAGGAGTTTCGACCGTAGTGGCTTTGGAAGTTAGCAGGTTTCAGGGGCCTAGACCTTCAATAGTCCAAATATAAACATTTTTTTTACAATTACAACAGCATATTATGTTAAATCAAGTTCCACATGTCAGACAATTAACTCTATAGCAATCTCTCTCTGCAAACGCTCCAAAGTTGATTTTTAATAATGGTTTTCGAAAGGTTGCCCTGAAGCTAATTTACAAAGGGTTGCCTCGATGCCGTTAATCCTGGTCATTATAGCTAACTTCCATTAACATCTGACGGTGGTTGAAAGAATTTAACATTAACGTGTGATTAAACTATAATTCATCATCATTCATTCATTCATTCAATCTTTCGTTCATTCATTTATTCAATAATTTATTCATTCATTTAACACCCTAAGCACCCTCTTAAAATGCCTTCTCATATAAAGTGGGAAGTATAGCATTTAATGAGCTGCAAATAAGTACTAGTCTTGTAACGAGTTTAATAATGAAGACAAAACAGAATCGAGTGTTTAAGTATTTTAGTCTAGTCTGTCGTGTCCTTTGATTACTTTAAGTTATATTGTAAGTCCTGAATTGAAGAGCAGACGATGCAAGTCAAATTTTATTAAGTTACATCTACAAAGACTTCAGTCTCGAAATAAATACTTACTTTAAACTTTATTATTAGTCACCGAGCGGTTCATCTAATATTTGTATACATGGTAACTTTTCACAGCATTATTTCATTCGGAAGGGCTTTGTTTACCAGTTTGCACCAAGTTTATCGGTTTTTACGGTGCAGTGGGTATTTGGGCGGTGGTATATAAAGCGCCGGTTCTATGTAGCTACCTAATGATAACACTGTCATTGTTGTGTTTGACAATGGTGTGAAAAGATAAGTGTGAGTCTATTCACAACTAGCAGGGTGGTATATGTGTTTATTCACCCAATATGTAGATATTGGGTTAATAAACAAATATATTGAACAAAAGCTATTATTTATTTAAACATCTTTTGGCAGACTCATAGGTTTACACAAAATAAGAAAATCAATATCGAACAAAGGTGATGTCAACACACAACATTTGTCAAGACAACTTAATTAACAAATCAAACTGTAACCAAAACAAACCCTAGAATGGAAGAGAGAATGACCTTGAGTGGAGTCACGGACTTGTGACCGTTATATGTAGGGTTAAAGACGTCTTTGATAGTTAACTAACACTCCCCTTTTCCACTCAAGTCACTCTCCCCGCATATCCCAAACTAACCCATGAAGGATTATCCAACAAAAGGTGTAGATGGATTGAACGCTACGACAAAAATGAGCTAGACCGTACAGCAAGCGCCTTATATCGCCAGTCGTTCCCACCTGCTGGCTACCCCTCTCTAACTCCCAACTCTTTACGGAAACAAGTCGCGCCACCTAGCGTCGGCACAAGCCAACACGAGATCGAGTGACACCATATCCATTTCAGACTATTATTTCCTACATATCATAAATGCTCAGCCTCTGGCTATGCGCAGAAATATAGGCTCTATAATGGAACACAGCAGCATCATAAAGAGATTTTACCAGAAGTTCTGCCAAGTGAAGATCGAGGAAGAATTTTCTGAAGGCATCTTCATTTGAGCCGTTGGGGTTTGTGGGTTGAGTGTATCAATTCTAAAGCGTCCATAACCAAGGTCGGAACGGGATACTGCCCGATAATTGCTCAGTCGCTTGCGAGCGTTTGCCATAACTGCCATAATGTATAATACATACATAATATATAATTTTTTCATGTAATAAAAATTATAAGTAGTGAAAAAAAAAATCATGTTGAGTAAGTCTATATAAAAATTTAACACTTTAACGTAAGATACAAAGTTAGAGCAGTAAATATCTATGTATGTATAATTTAGACTGGGATATTGATTTTGCAAACACACACGAATATCTTCGAGTAAATTCTTAAAATAGCCAATGAGTTATGGACTCCCATTGGTGACATTTAGCACTGTATTTTCTAGATTTTATAGTCAATAAAACGTAAAAACGGGATTTTAAATCTGTACATATTAGAAACAGCGTTAAGGGCGCCCTCACACGGGCTACCGGCCACAACCACAAAACGCCGCTACCGGCATATTTACTGTAGTTTTCATACATTTTATATGGACTCGCCGCACGCAGTTGACGCCGCCACATGCTACAATCGTCGCTGGTCGCTTCTTGTGGCTCGCACCGGCTACTAAACGCCGACAAAACGCCGCCATACGCCACTCCCGTGATTATGATACTGCATGTATGGCTTAAAAGTAGCAGCCACTAACCACAAGTGTCGACCACCGGCCACAAGTGGCTGTAGCGCGCTTCAGCTACTTTTATGGCCCCTTCTTGCTTATTGTAGCGGTGTTTGTGGCTGTCGCGTGTGACCCGTGTGCAGCGACACTAAGAGTTGTGTTGTTGTGTATATAATTACCAAGACATTAAACGTTTAACTTAACATTGAGGTTGTTGATGAGATCGCTTATTAGATACAATGTACGATTACTATTTTCACGGTCTTTAATTACGTTTTATCTCGTTAAAATAAAAAGACTGTAATATAAGTCAAAATAGTTGTCTGTACAAGTAAGGATTATTAGTTTAAATAAAAAATTACACGATTTATAAATATGCAGGATGAAATCATTGGCATTTCATTCTATGTTTTCAAGAAATTATAATAATTAATGTAAATTTGAAAATAACGTAATAAATCTTTATTATGTGCAATAGTCGTTAAATTAAACTATTATCTAAATCAACTATAATTTTCATCAATAATACGCCGAGGCAAAAGAAATACAGTGATAAATTCCGTCTTGATAATAAATATTACAACCATAAAGAGTTATTTTTAGATCATTTATAATATTATAGTCGCACATTTATAGAATATTTTATCTACTAAAACCCCTTTCATTGTCTTTGTAAGAGTATCACAGATAAAATTTTATTTAATAATTTGGGAACAGTTACAGGATTGTTACAGATTCGTTATACACAATGTATAACGAATCTGTAACAATATGTACATTACATTGTTTGCTGTGTTTACCTACATGTAAAACAACATAATTATCAATAGTTAAATTATTATTTCAATATTTTAACTTCTTACATTATGAGCTAATAATATATATTTTTTTAATTTTAATGTTTTGAAATCCACTTCATTCGTTTTATTTGCAATTATCTGTAATACAGTGTGGTTCATGCGTGTGTGGACACTCTGCTGATTGTCTCGATCACATTAATTATTGTGCCTCGGTGTATATTTGAGAATCGAACAATATTGGTGAGGAAGCAAGCGATTGTGTCTACAGACACTACACTAAGAGAGTCATTCAATGATGCTAGAAGAAAAAAAAAATTCTTTTAAAAAAAAAAATGTTATTTTTCTTCTAACATCATTGGAGTCAGTAATACGAAATTTACAAGCTACTGTCAGCGTGTACTTCATTCCAAGGTTTTTTTGTTTACCGTCAGCGTTACTCGGTGTGGTTCGCAGTAGGATGACGGCTAGGAAGGCGGCTAGAAAACCAACGGCCAGTAAAGCCACCACACCAACCGCCATCAGGAGTCGCTTCTCCATCCTCGTCCTTTGCTCCCAAAAGGACGGCCTGCAAAAAGAATAACTTTTAAGCCTTTGAAACAAGACAGTATGTTAGAAGTAAACATGCATTTGTTAAGGTGATTTTACATTAAAGAAGCGAATGCTCATTATATCTATACTTATAATAAAACTGGTCGAATTCTATACTTTTATTCGCAATTTGAGATTTTACTCATACCAATTGTAACAGCAAATGTTAGCGTGCCATAACGGACGACAGCGGCATCTAGACTCTATATTTATAATACGAATTCTGTACATTTTGTACATTCTGTACATTAAAGATATTTTGAAAATTTTTGTTGGGGTGCATTATATAATCGATACTGAAGCTAAAAATATTTTTTTTTCTTTTCGATATTTGGTCAGTCTGTTTGTCCGTGTTTTTTTGTTATTCGGGCATCACGCTGAAACTACTGAATGAATTCAACTGAAACTTGGCACGGTTTAAGACCATAATATGGAAAAGGTTATAGGATAATTTTTATTGCAAAAGAAAAAGAAAAGGGTGTGAAATAGGGGTTGAAATTTGTATGGAAAGTCCTTCATTTTAGAGTTACAGTTTTAAAAAGTTGCTCAAAAATCATAAAAAAGACAAAATATGATTCAAATGTAATTCAAAAATTTTTTAATTTCAATCCCTAGAATGGTATAGCGCTTGAAAGTTTACATTGATTTCCACGCGGACGAAGTCGCAGGCGTCCGCTAGTCTAAAAAATATAGAACATTCTTAGTTACGTCTGCACTCGTGATGGTTCTATGGAATATTCTAAGAATTCTCGCTCGGTTGATGTATATACTGCACTAGAGCTGTAGACCGTGGGAGCAATTGCTTAGTGTTCGTATTCGTACGTATATTCCTTCTCAAAACTTTCTTGTGTTCTAGATTTAATCAAGTGGGTATATCCTTATCATCCTTATGACGGCCGCGTGGCGCAGTGGGTAGTGACCCTGCTTTCTGCATCCACGGCCGTGGGTTCGATTCCCACAACTGGAAAATATTTGTGTGATGAGCATGGGTTTTTCCAGTGTCTATGTGTATTTATACATTATATAAGTATTTATATGTAGTATATAAATGTATATGAATGTTATAATATCAACTATGTTAGTACCCACAAGCTACTCTGTATGCTTACTTTGGGGCTAGATAGTGATGTGTATTGTTTAAGTATATTTATTTATTTATTTGCTTATCATAATTATCGATTAGTCTCGAGAAAAATCCTATTAATATTATAAATACTTTCACGAGAAACTATTAATGGTACACGCGTTATCGATTGTAAAAATTTATGACAAACCGACAAGACTTTGGTTTAAAAAAAGTTTTGTAGTTCATAGTTTGTGTAATTAATGAGCAGGGAATCAAGTGTCACATAATGCTTTTGTAGGGAAGTGGAAAATTTTAAGTGGTTATTCTTTGAAGGAGAAAATTGCTACGAAATTTCAATTTGTTTTGTTAACCCAATTTACTTGGCCGCAATTTGCCTTGGTGTTAACCGAAGGGAGCCCGAGGGATACCTGATATCCTCTTATGGCTTAAAAGAAACTTATTTCGATGAGTCGCGCAAAGCGGCTTAAATTTATAAAAATAATTTTGTGTGCCCTAGACACGCAGTTTAATTTTAATACGCAATGATTTACGACAGTGAAGCCGAAATAATTTTATAAACGCTCATAAATATACATTAAATTATAAATTATAATTACTAAATATATTACTATTATTTATGTAAGGATTGTATGAAATCTTAATCTAATGAAATTAAAATAGTAGATTATGTCACGGTTGTTAGGACTAATAAAATTTTATACAACGAACCAAGTGAGTTTTATACTAGGATTAATAAAAGATTTTATAAATAGAGCAACTTTTAAATAAATTTTATACTAAGTTATGCACCGATTCATACTTTACTTTATTTAATCTCTACAATAAATACTATCCCATTTTTGTTTTAAGTTTAGATCAGGTGCTGGTGCTGTGTTAAGAGTGCATAATATGAAGACTCAGAAAAGCATGATTGTCGGTTCATTCTTTTTTTATACTACACCCCTTTTGATATTAGAGTAAATGGACTATAACATCTGCTTTGCAACAATTTTATTACTTGTTTTATTAAGAATAACCAATTGTTTATTTCTTCGTAAGGTGGGAGTGGTGTCTAGGAATATCAAGGATAGAAAGGGTAGGAAAGAACATTAAGCGAATTGCAGGGAGTCACTGAATGCAGGCGGCCCAAGACCGCGGTATTTGGAAGAATCAAAGACCTTTTTCCTGTATATAGCAGCTGATTTGATGATGATGATTTAAGGATCGGGGCATGCACACAAGGAAAACATCGTTAGGAAACCTGCATAACAGAGAATTTTCTTAATTATCTGCGTGTGTAAAGTCTGCCAATCCGCATTGGGCCAGCGTGGTGGACTATTGGCCTAACCCCTCTCATTCTGAGAGGAGATTCTGGGATACCTAATCTCAGGAACTACTGCTCCGATTTGAAAAATTCTTTCAGCGTTAGATAGCCCATTTATTGAGGAAGGCTTTAAGCTATATATTATCCCCGTATTCCTACGGGAAAAAGAAACCACGCGGCGTCAGCTAGTATAAAACAAAATAAAAAAACATTATCATATAATAGTCCACCTCACTGGCCGTATGCGGATTGGCAGAGTTCACACACTTACGGAATGCCGCCCTACGCCCTCCGAATCAAAGGCATAGGTCATATCCAATATCTAGCATGGCTATTACGTTATATATCTACTCATAGTCATAGCATATTTTTATCTCTTTAGAGGTAAATGTGTATAATCTAGATACGTAAGCATCTATAATCCGAAATCACTTATTGTTTAGTGCAAGTCGTCGCGACGAGGCCGTGTTTTATGCGTTTTTTTATTGTCCTCCTGTATATTGACGGTTTTTATGGTCACTTTTATCTCAAAGATTGTTTTTTAACGATAATAGAATCCTTTCTATTGGATAGGTAGGTGGAATGTTTTATGGAATCACCGAAATATTTTTACAATATTTCATTTACTGGCCATAGAGCTATTATATAGACACGTGATATTTAATTTCTTAAAATCCACAGAAATGAAAAGTTGAAGGTGATGGCCTGGGCCGGATTCGAAATTACGCCCTCCGAGTCGAAGGCAGAGGTCATATCCACTGGGCTGTCACGATATTATTTTATGCTTGATAAATTATAAATTAGATCGCGCCATGCCATCATTTATAAAAATGGCAAAAAAGACATATCTGTTGTCCGACTCGCACTTAGGCAGTTTTTAGTATTTGTCATCATCTGTGAAAATTTAAACTATCTAACTATCACGGTTCATGAGAATCAGTTTCCAAAACATTTTCTACCAAAAAACACAGCGTAAAAGATATATATATTATATTATAGCAGCAACAGAAATAATTGACAGCCTCTGTGGCGCAGTGGTATGCGCGGTGGACTTACAAGACGGAGGTCCTGGGTTCGATTCCCGGCTGGGCCGTTTGAGGTTTTCTTAATTGGTCCAGCTCTGACTGGGTGGGGTGGGGCTTCAGTCGTGGCTAGTTACCACCCTACCGACAAAGACGTACCGCCAAGCGATTTAGCTTTCCAATATGATGTTGTGTAGAAACTCCTAACAGGTTAGCCCGCTTCCATCTTAGATTGCATCATCACTTACCATCATGGAGATTGCAGTCAAGGGCTAACTTGTAAAGAAAAAAAAAAATTGAGATGTGTTGAGAGAGAAATAATAGTTACAACACGGTTTACCATACGCCATTTAATCACACACAGAAAGATGACATAATTTATGTGACTACCTACAAATGTTAACCTAGCATACATTACACCTCCCTGCCAAATCTACTAAACCATTTGATTTACCAGTGAAAATTTCAAGTTTCTAGCTATCACGGTTCATGAGATAGATACACACGAAAAAACTACTGAACGGATTTTGATTTGACATTGACATTGACAGCACAGGGTTTTCAGGGTCTACTACTACACTACTCTCAAGGGACCTAACAACATATTACATAAACCCTTCAAAACAAAAAAAGTATTTATAAAATCGGTTTGTTTATTTATTTATTTATTTATTTATTTGGTCCACCAGTGACTGTCGCAGCATTTACACAAATACAATCTAAAAAAAACACAAACACAAGGCTCTGCACAATCAAATGAAGGTAGACACGGCATGCACATTTCCGTAATATTAAAATAAATTGACGATTACATTAAATCAGTTTACATAAGAAAAAAAATACATTTTACAGTAACAAGAAGAGGAAACATTTTACAACTACTATTTGAATATACTATATAATATAAATGACGGAATTATCGCTGGACATACATAAAAAAAAAAAAACAAAAAAAAACATACATACAACTGAACGAAGAACCTCCTCCTTTTTGGAAGTCGGTTAAAAATCATAGTTACATGCGCGTTAGCAATTATCGCGTCGATATTAACCGGCCTACAATAATAAACTCAACAAGTCAATTACGTTCTAAACGTGTCGCCGTCGATATTGAATAGTAATAAAAATTTGCAAGATGATCTAATATGTAATTTAATTATAGTTGAATATAGCAACGAAATGTTATTATTACATCATTTAATAAAATAGCATTTAACATACCTAACAATTTAAATAATATGCAGAATAATTTTACATACTAGCACTCGTAACCATTCTTATAAAAAAAAACTTACAATAACATAAGATATCTAGGGTTATATTCTATGAGGAAAATTAATTAAAAATGTCTAAACTTATAATAACATAAAAAGATATATAGGGTTATATTCTATAAGGAAAATTAATTAAAAATGTCTAAGGAACATGTGCTCTAAAATGAATATTTTCGGAGTAAAAAATATTTCTTTTGTAAATAGATCTTAAATTGTGTCCTTATATTATGCTTACCTAACCTATCCTAGCCAAACTTATTCATTTTTAAATATCATGAAGTAGCTTACAAGTGAAGTGCGGATATCGACAGTCTTACCCCTAGGATTACGTATTTTAAGATGCAGAGATAGATAAAGGCGTGTATTACGTGGATTGTCGGAATGATTTGAACTATTTTGTATGAAAACAATAAAAGACTTTTTCTAGTTAAAAAAAGTATGGCTCCTATAAGTGGGCTTGTCATCGCATTGAAATTATGGGAAAATACTCCCAATCAACTTGTATAAGGGGAGAAATCTTTTATGTGAACGTTAGTAAGACAATACAGATAAAATTATAGATTTAATCATGCCACATATTAAATTAACATTAAAAATAAATAAAAATATATATTATATATACTTTAACAGCTAAGTTAATACTCCTGTTTTCCTCCAACTAATTTCATATCCCTTTTGCTAGAATCTTGGAAAACAAGCCCCCGTTGCTCGTAAGTCGTATATGCGCAAAATATTTACGTCGTTCTACTATTTCTACTTTCTACTACTACTACTAGTTCTACTAATTCTTATATTGTCGTTACAGAGTTTTTTCTCATAATAATTAAGATGTAATTTGACTGTTTACATGTTGTTACACGCTATATATCTTTTAGGCATAGATGTACGTATACGTGAATGTGAGATATTTATAAACATTATATATTTGTGCAACGATCTATATGTATGTTATAAGTGTACGTAAACAAATAAATAAATAGTACTTTATTAGGAGAGGGTACGACAATACTTTCGGGCGGATATCTAACCCACAATCTTTTCATGTGAGTAAGGCCTCAATAATAAATATACGTAAACAATACTCACATCACTATCAAGCCCAAAGATGTTATACTACGAGTATTAGATATGTCACCAGCGCGTCGAAACTGCCCCCCTAGCCAAGTGGCACATAGATTCTCTTTCTACTATCGCTAACGCTTCGAAAACTAGAAAGATTTATGGGAATGACATTAATTGCTATCGACAGGTCACGTGATCAAGATCTGTCATTCCCATACTTTCATCGAGCGATCATAGAAAGAGAATCGACGTGCCACTTGGTTAGGGGGGCTAGGGCGAACAAAGGTTCTCAAAACCTAGTTGGAAAAGGAAAAAAAAATATTTTAAAACCCCGACTTAAAAAGAATATGCGTTAGGATTGCCATTAAATTAACTAATATTACCGTTTTATTTATAACGTGATTAAAATTAGAAATATTTTATAGCTTATTATAATTATAGCAATTAATAAACAAAGTGATTTTTTTTATAGTGAAATTAATGTTTTTATGTGCATCTATAAAAGATTTAATTTATGTCTTTAATGTTTATGAATATATTCATAGAGTGAATATAAACTTAATTCAATACAATGCTAAGTAAGTGTTTCTAATAATCAATAACGGAATCGATGTTATATCGTGTTGTATAACAATTAAAAATCATCGACATGTATTTGTCTTTTTGTCTTTATGACTTTTTGGCTGGTGGGAGGCTTTGGTCGTGGCTAGTTACCACTCTGTCGACAAAGATTAAGCGTTCTGGTACGATGTCGTGTTGAAACCGAAAGGAGTGTGGTTTTTATCCTACTCCTAACATGTTAGCCCGCTTCGATCTTTATTGTATTGTATCATCACTCAGGTGAGATTGTAGTCAAGGGCTAACTTGTAGAGAATAAAAAAATAATTTACTAATATTGTAAACGCGAAAGTTTGTATGGATGTTCGTTTTCCCATTCCAACCCCTTCTCTTTTTGTTTTAGGGATAAAAAGTAGCCTATATTCTGCTCCAAGGCCCCAATGTAACATAATACTGAAATTTATTTTGATCGTTTCAGCCGTTTAGCCGTGAAATAAAAAAGAAAGTCGTGAAACAGACGGACAGACAGACAGACAGACAGACTTACTTTCGCATTTATAATATTAGTATAGACGTGGTTTTTAATTATAAAATCACACTAATATTTTAAGGACGAAAGTTCGTGTGTGTACTTACCTAGTACAGTACATAGTAGTATATAGTTTGTATGTATGTTTGTTCCTCCTTTACACTGGGGCTACTGAAGCGATTTGGCTAAAATTTGGAATGGAAATAGATTCTACTTTGGATTAGGTTAGATTACTTTTCATCCCGAAAAAATCCATGGTTCCCGTGGGATTTGTTAACAACTGAATTCCACTAGTACGAGTAATTTAATTAAAATTATAAAATATACTTTTAGTTTAGTTATTGGTTTGTTTTTTTTTTGTATTAATTTTGAAGCAAAAAATCAAAATCAAAATCAAAAATCATTTATTTCAAGTAGGCTCAGTTTACAAGCACTTTTGACACGTCAGTTGACTATTTGTAAAGATTCTACCACCGGTTCGGAAGGCAGGTTCTGCTGAGAAGATACCGGCAAGAAACTCAACAGTTGCTCTTTTGAAAAAGTCATACAGTATTATAATTTACAATTGATAACAATTACAATTTCTTATAGTTTTATTTCCTGTGTGAAGGTGGAAGCTGATCCAATGGCCTCCAAGCGCTTTTAAGCAATTGGAACGTATGTTGATTATAATTATAATGATCCCTTTTACATCAGTTATGTAAGTTACTTTAAATAATCCGGATGCTGCGAACGAAAGCATTCACTGGAGTTTCACAAGTGCATATGCAATATAATATGTAGGCGCAACAGTTACGTAATAATTAACTTTATAATATTTTAATAAAAGCTTTTATTTAACTTGCGGCTACTGAAGCTTTTTAGGGTTCCGTAGTCCACAAGGAACCCTTATTCGTCATGTCCGTCTGTCCGTCCGTCCGCGGTTTAGCGCAGAGACTATTTTTACTCTGCTATTACTACTTTTATTACTGCTGTAAATTAGCATAAATATGAATATTAAAAACGTAAAATAAAACCTTTAAAAATATTTTTTAAGGTACGTCCCCTACATTAAAGTGTAATAATGTAAAGTATTTCAGTTATTTTGATTTTAACACAAAATAACTGAACCGATTCTCATGAAAATTAAGTGGAACCTATCTGAAAGTATACTCTTTCTTCAGTAAAAGAAAAAAAGAAAAAAAAAGCATACGCATTGAGTACCTTCTTTTTTTTAAATTGGTTAAAAAAAAGAATAATTTTAGGAAGTTTAATGGGCTGACCGACTGGGTTAGAACATCACTAGTATAGTATATGTAGTTATGCAACGGAGCATCATATCGTTCGTCGGACGGCATTTTTTTTAATCCAGACCGGTCTGACCTAAGTTCATTGTCTTCAAGGTCAACGAACTTTTTTGACCGAATAAAGCGACTTCCCATTTACGGTGTTGTTTTCTTATTCGATAGGCCACATCTTCAGGTATACACAATGATTATTTTATAGACTAGTGACGCCGCGCGGTTTTACTTGCGTGGTTCCCGTTCTCGAAGGAATACGGGGATAGTGTATAGCCTATAGCTTTCCTCGATAAATGGGCTATCTAACACTGAAATAATTTTTCAAAGCGGACCAGTAATTCCTAAAATTACTGCGTTCAAACAAACAAACTTTTCAGCCTTATAATATTAGTATAGATATGTTATGTGCCTATAAAATCACCGCAAAAACTGATCCGAATTTAGCGACTCCACTGCGCGCACACTTGTACAATTTTGTGTTTACTTCATCATCACCATATCAGCCGATGGACGTCCACTGCAGGACTTAGGCCTTTTGTAGGGACTTGCAAACATAACGATATGTTTTTATAGTCCATACTAAGTTTTGCCCAGTTCTGACCACGCTGGGCATACGGGTTGGTCAGCGCAGTGCTAGATTACTAGCGCCGGTGTCGCTGCTGCCCGATACCGGCCTGAGGCATTTCATAATCTAGCCTGTGGGAATGGATATACCGCCATTCGTCGGTCGCCAGAGCCTCGTCGGTCCATCTGCAGGGTGCACCACGAGCAGGTGAGGTTGGCAGTTGGGGAGACTGAATGGTACTAGCCTCCCCGTTACACCCCTGTGTTTACTTACTTTTAATTTTTACACTTCCTAAACACACAACTCGACATTGTAGACAATATTTAGGTATTGTGTGTTGAAATAACTTGAACGAATAAATGAAGTTAGGACAAATTATACACATTTGTCAGCCTCAGTTTTGATGCGATGCCCTATTTCTATATCTATATCTTTTTTTTTTGTTTTTTTTTAAATAATAATAATAATAATAATAAATATACTTAAACAATACACATCACTATCTAGCCCCAAAGTAAGCACACAGAGTAGCTTGTGTTATGGGTGCTAAGATAGTTGATATTATAATATTAATATACAATTATATACTACATATAAATACTTATATAATGTATAAATACACACAGACACTGGAAAACACCCATGCTCATCACACAAATATTTTCCAGTTGTGGGAATGGAACCCACGGCCGTGGATGCAGGGTCACTACCCACTGCGCCACACGGCCGTCTATATATCATATGTATATACTAATATAAAGAGGAAAACTTTGTTTGTATGTTTGTTTGTTTGTTTGATTGTAATGAATAGGCTCAAAAACTACTGGATATATTTTAAAAATTCTTTCGCCATTCGAAAGCTAAATTATCCACAAGTAACATACTTAGGCTAACTTTTATTTTGGAAAAAAAATAAGGTTCCGTAAGATATTTGGACTTTTCGGACACAAGGTGTAAAAAATCAGCCAGAAAAGTTACTTATTTTGCGTACGCTGCCTAAATTATAAAAGATAGAACTATAAAATGTTCTAATTAATTGTAGATCTAATAAATATCTACAAAAGGGTAGGGTAGGGTAGGGTAGGAGTAGGGTTAGGGTAGGGGTAGTTGAAAGCTTCACGCGGACGAAGTCTAGTATGAAAATATCGTTTGGTATACATATATTTTATATTAAGATTGTTTTGCAATATCCCGATACTGATATATTTTATATTGAAATACCACAACAGGAAGTTGCGTTTCAGAATTCTGCGAAGCACATTCAAAGCTTTGACCAACTTAATTAATTTGCAATGGGGCACGGGCCACATAATAGTTTCCGACGGTTTGTTAACTGTCTATATTACAACCATAGTAAACATGAGTCTCCCAATGAAAATTTTCATCACTTTACACGAATCGCAGTAATCTCCGTTTATTTATAATAAGCGGACGCCCGCGACTTCATACGCGTGGATTTCGTCGTTCGTCGTTATCAACCCATATACGGCTCACTGCTGAGCTCGAGTCTCCTCTCAGAATGAGAGGGGTTAGGCCAATAGTCCACCACGCTGGCCCAATGCGGATTGGCAGGGTTCACACACGCAGAGAATCAAGAAATTCTCTGGTGTGCAGGTTTCCTCACGATGTTTTCCTTCACCGATTGAGACACGTGATATTTAATTTCTTAAAATGCACTCAACTGAAAAGTTGGAGGTGCATCCCCCGGACCCGATTCAAACTCACACCCTCCGAAATCGGAGGTCATATCCATTAGGCTATCACGGCTCACGCGTGGATTTCAGTTTTTCACAAATCCCGTGGGAACCATGGTTGTTATTATACATATAAATCTTCCTCTTCAATCACTCTATCTATTAAAAAAGCACATCAAAATCCGTTGCGTAGTTTAAAGATTTAAGCATACATAGGAACAGTGAAAGCAACTTTGTTTTATAAATTTCACAGATTTAAGCAAATCCAAAAGCGATATACTATTATGCCAATTTCATTATAAGATTAACCGACGCCCCGCGCCTCTTGAGAATAGGGGGATAAAATATAGCCTATGAACAATGGCGTGGACTTCATACATGCATTAAAAAATTGCATACCCTAAGAGATATTTTTCTTTATGCTTATCAAGTGCAGATTTTGATTTGCATTTTATTATGTGGTATTCTAGTAGTAAAAGCAGAGTTTACCCCTTTAATAGCGCAAACTTTAGCTCTTTGTAATATTAATATAGATTAGAAACAGAAGAATACTGAATACCAAACATATCAAGTTCTCTACTGTTAGTTGCGAATAAAAATTATAATATTTTCCTGAAGTGAATCGACAGTGTGGATGAATTTTTTATCGTTAATCACCGAGCTCGCTTCCCTGGCCGCATATTCAATTTCCGCTGTAGGAAGCGAAAAGCAGTAATTTCCGACCTGCTTCTATAACGAAAATATTATCTACAATAAAATAATACTTATACTAAAATCGCAAATAACTACAGTATCGTATGCTATGATAAAGTAGAAGCGTGGTTTTTATCCACGTGTTTTTTGGCCCACATATTTACCAATATTTAACAATGTCCAAATAAAAGTCAAAATTTATTTCTATTAGGCTTACTTTATAAGCATTTATGAAACATCAGGTTTTCTATACAGGGTCGTTGTTCGTCGTTATCAACCAGTATACGCTCACTGCTGAGCTCGAGTCTCCTCTCAGAATGAGAGGGGTTAGGCCAATAGTCCACCACGCTGGCCCAATGCGGATTGGCAGACTTCACACACGCAGAGAATTAAGAAATCCTCTGGCGTGCAGGTTTCCTCACGATGTTTTCCTTCACCGTTTGAGACACGTGATATTTAATTTCTTAAAATGCACACATTTGAAAAGTTGGAGGTGCATGCCACGGGCCGGATTCGAACCCTCCGGAGTTGGAGGCAGAGGTCATATCCACTGGGCTATCATGTCTCTCCCTATACAGGGTGCTCGGGAGTATTTCCCATAACTTCAAGGTGTTGACAAGTCCACTTGTAGGAGCCGAACTGCATAAAGCTTTTATGTTTTTAGAGTGACTTTGAACCTTCTATAGTTAGCGACCAAGTCTCGGATCCGTAGGTACTCTGCAAATGGACCGATGATGCCGAATCACGTTTTATAAATTCCCTAATATTAAATGCCTCAGGCTGGTGTCGCTCGACGCTACGCCTTTGCTGGTAGTGTGGTAACTAGCCACGGCCGAAGCCTCTCACCAGAAAAAATACTTATGGTAGAGGCACAAGCTTATATCTTCATAAAATGGAGTATATCTGGCTTATGTAGCCAGCCATTAGTATTCTGTGAGTCGGCCATATATCACTGTCATAAGCCGATGTTTTAGATTACATTTGCATAGTAAGCCAGGTATTGTTTACCTTAGGGGTCAATAAACTCTTGCGTAACTGGACTGGTAACGGTATATCCGGATAACACCTGCAATCCTTGCGCCTACGCCGTTATATTTCTTGTATCTAGTTGTATCCTTAGGATTTACGATTATTCTTGGTAAAATTTCTATTAAAGACATAATTTTCACGAAATTAAATTCTTCTTAAATAAAAATAGTGTGTCATTAATTTGAAACAGTTAACAAATTATAAAGTTGTAAATGGTCAAGTATTGAAATTAGTGAAGCTTAGCTTAACCTAAGTATTTTTTAATAGCTTTAACAACGGTAACTATAAAGTGATGTTGAGTCAACTATTATTGTTCCGATACTTAGTTGTTTCAGTCAATGGTCTCATAGCGAAAAGCTTCGACCAACACCTTAAGAAGCTTTCGCTTAACTGTTGGATCAAGAGTCGGATAAAAGGCAGTGATTTTTGAGACGGCGCGTATTGTGAGAAGGTTCCTCACTCTGGAGCCCTGACCACCGTTTAAAAAAAAGGAGAAATAAATTAATGAGAAAGTTAATAAACACATAAAGATATGAAACTGTCGTTAATCTCTCGCCATTATAATTATTTCAGTTGAACTACGAGTATGCGTAGTACAAGTTAGGTATGTAGTGGGATATTTTTCATAAAATTTAATTGCATTAAAGTTTAGGTTAAGGTTCATAAAATTTAATTGCATTATGGAGTAACAGGGAAAAAATATAGTTGAATCCAGGTCTTGCTCACACAGAAATTGTCATTTATGGATAGGTGATAACTTCATTTTGCTCTCATTGTTATTAGACATCCTGATAAAGATAACCCACAGAACCCTTTTCTACAAAAAAACCACTACTAAATTGCTCGTGAGTTATTATAAAAAAATGCTCCATTCGAATCGTCGATAAGGGTATGTGGATTTATTGGGATCTTGTACTAAAAGGAAGTAGGTACCCATAAAAAGAAGTCACTACTTGTCGCTTTCATCCCGCAACCTGATTCTCCACACAAAGTACACTTTACTACGACTGATCTGCTTTGCTTTGAGAGAAATCAATTCGCAGCTTTTTCTGTATGTGGCACTTTTGTGAAAGCCGTGAATAGTGAATACGGAGCAGGTAGGAAAGTACAAACACTTACGTATTGGAAATACAACTGTTGGATTTTATATGACACTGTTCACTCAACTTCCTCGTTGGTTCAGTGGTCTAGGTATTGCAATTGCTGGATTGCAAACAGTAGAGATGAATATTATAGTTGCAAACTTATACCGGAAACATTTCTAATAAGGATTTCTAGTGAGTATATTATTAATCGTCAGTGCAGTGAATAAAAAATAATATTTATAATTTTTTAAATTTTTCATAGTGTTTACTAAATATATATATTTTTTTAATCTTCTATCATGAATAATTTTTTTTAAAGAATATTTGCTGTATCTCTTAAATGTGACCAATATTCCCATTACCCTCCAACTAGTCGGGAAAGACTGTACCTATTAGGAGTGGGTACGACAATAGACCAACGGGGCGGGGATCGAACCACCACCCCTCAATGATGAGACAGACCTACCGCTCTTACCGTTGAGTTATTGAGGCTCTCAAATGTCAAATAATATTATTTATAAAACAATGTCCGCTTCGTCTGTCTGTCTTTCCGCGGAATACTCAAAACTGCTAAACGTATGACAATTTGTTTTGTTTTTAATTAATAACTGTTTTAATCTATTTTAATTTAATTTCGTAAAATTGTAGAACATATGTAAGGATGTAAGGGGTTTCCTCTTAATAACATTTTATTAAAGCAAACCAAACAGCTTTGGTATGTAATAAAGCCGTATTAGAACCAATTAGGGGTAAAGTTTCCCAAGACAGTTTTGTCTTGGTTTAAAGTTTTTCATAATATAATAATTAAATTACTACTATTAAGAATGATTCTACAAATACTAGCTTACTGCAAACGATTCGTTAAATAGTCGGGCTGAACGTTCATAGGTATTGGAGCACTGAATAATCCTATGCTTCAAAGTTTGGTCGCCGTAAAGTTATATAGATATAATATATTACGAGCCGTGATAGCCCAGTGGATATGACCTCTGCCTCCGATTCCGGAGGGTGTGGGTTCGAATCCGATCTGTGGCATGCACCTCCAACTTTTCAGTTGTGTGCATTTGAAGTCAACATGAAGTGAATTTTTAAATATCATATCGTGAACACACAAGGTTTCACCTGAAAACCAGCGCCACAGCTCGCTGTGGCATCGTGCTGAGGTGGACACCTTTTTTGATTTTCGTATGTTCTGTTTGTTTATTTTATTTTATTACTTGTGTGTGGACAAATAAATATATTCTATTCTATTCTATATCACATGTCTCAAAAGGTGAAGGAAAGAACATCGTGAGAAAACCTGCATACCAGAGAATTTTCTTAATTCTGTGCGTGTGTGAAGTCTGCCAATCCGACTTAGAGATCATAACTAAGTAGTCGATGTTCTTATGACACGTATAAAGCGGTTTTGTTCGTCATTCTATAAACACACTGCAAAGATATGGAATGCCCCACTAGCTGCTATTTTCTTCATGGGCAGGCTCGTAGATCATAAAAGCCTCAAAAATATAAAAACCTACAGTCACACCACTCTTCCACCAATGCAACAATAATGTCAACAAGGTTTGGGAGGAAAATTACGTTAAACGCGAAAAACACTTGAGAAGGCAATGTTTACGGTTTGCAAGTGTTCTAAATGCAAATTATATTGCTTGAGATGATACTTATTGGGTTAATAAAGATTGCCTGCGGATCGTGCCTCAAATACGTGCCTCGGAGCGGTTCACACAATATCCTGCAAGGGATATTAATAAACGTTTTTTAAGTTAGAGATCTCGTTCTGGACAACTAGTCCATAATGAGAAAACATTTTCGTGATATTAAACAGTTTTATTTATTAATTTAATCATAAACTATCATTGGGGAATCGTACCTGTGAAATGTGTCTAAACAAGTAGACATTAAATAATTAAAAAATATAGTTCGCTCTTATATTATCGGTATGCGAACGGTTATATAAGCGGTATTTTCGTCTCTAAATTAAACTTAAATAGCTTCAACATGAAATACAAAGAAACTGCTATCAGACAATTATTAACAATAACAAGAGATCGTTTCTAATCAACAATCAAGACATAAAAAGGCGTCAATTTTCTTTTCAAATCGATAAATGGCGATAAGTGGCAGAATCGGTTATCGATTGATTAAGGCATGAGTAGCATTTTAAATCAAAATTTAGTTTTAGTCTGCGTATTTTTGAAGAATCTTTACCATAGATTTTTAAATTACCAATATGCCCATTTACCTCTAACTAGTCGGACAATACTGTATTATAAAGATTGCCTGGGCTATTGTCGTACGGGTGGGGGTGAGTCACGACATCTCGCTAATGAGTCCAGCTCTTTTACCGTTTAGCTATTTAGGATTAATTATAAATCGCATGGCTACTCAGACCAATTATAGAAGGACCTGTATCGCATTCATAGTCACGAACAAAATTGTCTGTCATTTTCTGAGGAAAACGAGCATAGATTTGGTAAAACTAGAAGTTTTTGGCAGTTTTTTACACAATTCAATTACACAAAGAGGTATTTTTACGGAGTTCATTAACCGACGAACACGATTACAACTATTTAACATCGATTCTATAGAGACAGTTTTTATAATCGCATTAGATCGTTGATCATATACTTTGACAGAAAAATAATGTCTAGCGAGGCAGGTCCTGTACAATAATTGGTCTGAGCATGGCTAAGCGCATGCGGACATTGTAATAAGTGGTAACTAAATGCCAGCGTTTAAAACCTCCATACAAACTAGGACACTTATGACATTATTATTACAAAATTGTCAAGAAAGAAAATTTTGTAATAGTGCCTTAATTTCTTTCCGATCATTATTTTTGGATTTTTCTCTGTTTGAATGTAAACATAGAAATTAAATATGTACTTTTTACTTTTTTTAGGGCTCTTAACTTCAAAAGAAAATTCAAAATCACTTGCTTGACTGTCTGTCTGTATGTCACAGACTATTTCCTCGGTAACTACTTGATTGAGTTGAAATTTGGTCGACGTATGTAAATCGGTGACCTGAAGACCTGTATCGTAAGTAGGTAAGTAAATGAAATTTAAACATGGGGCCACATTGGGGGGAAATTATTTGGTTTATTAATTTTATTAATTTGGTTTGCATTTTATATCGTGATACATAAAATCCTAGATACATAAATGCCCAGAATTCCTCTAAGCATTTACGTGGCAAAAGTTGCGTACAAGCAATGTATAATACCTGACAGACTATCATTTTGTTTGTAACTAATGAAATAAGTAAAATTAATAAGTGTACTAAACAGTAACGACGCTTATTACTCGTACTAAAGAGTACCACTCAGCTAGAAATTAGCTAGTACTAGGGTTGCCAACATTTCAAACTTCTTTACTTTAAAAATATTTACCGTATTTTATAAGCGACAAAATATACATTAAATATTATTATTATTATATTTATAAATATAGTGGAATGCCGTTAGGTTTATACCTCGGAATCCAAGGCCAGTCAATAAATCATTTATACAAATTTTGGAAATGTAATTTTAATAGAGTATAGAAAAATGTAAAAAAAAATTGATGCGCTCTTAATTTCTTTTTATTATTATATACGATTAATATTGTTTTTTTGAAGTTTTTTTTCATTTATAGATGAACCATTTTATTCATGAAAATATAGTATTTTTAAGTAATAATATATTTTTTCAACAGTATGAAAAAACAACAGTATGTAAAGTATGCAAAGCCGAAATATAGTACAATACTAATTATTATGGTACGGTTGACAACCCTAGCTATAAAAACGTTTGTTTCTGTTAAGCGACTTACTAACTTTACTTATTTCTTGATTTGTAACTTACTTGACATTGTTGCGCATGTTATAGTTCGTGGTGATATACTCTGGGTCCCCACTGCAAAAGAAAAAAAAAGTGTTATTAATACAAGGCTTTTTGAACTTAGTCTTTGGTCTCCAACTTAGACTTAGTGCATCCGAATTTTCGAAGTTCGAAATCGTTATGGCGATGGAGCGAGCTATGCTTGGAGTTTCTCTGCGTGATCGAATCAGGAATGAGGAGGTCCGCAGACGAACCAAAGTCACTGACATAGCTCAGCGAGTCGCGAAGCTGAAGTGGCAATGGGCGGGTCACATAGTTCGAAGAGCCGATGGACGTTCGGGTCCCAAGGTGCTAGAATGGCGACCCCCACCGGAAAGCGCAGTTTTGGGCGACCCCCCGCTAGGTGGACCGAGGATATCAAGCGGGTTGCAGGGAGCCGCTGGATGCTGGCGGCTCAAGATCGTTGTGCTTGGAGGTCCATGCAAGAGGCCTTTGTCCAGCAGTGGACGTCTCTCAGCTGATAAGGTATACCACCTCTAACTTTTATATCACGTGTCATAAACGGTGAAGGAAAAACATCGTGAGGTAACCTACAGAATTTACAAGTAGATTGACATTTTTTGTTGTGACTTGTAAGTGTTAAGGACAGTAACGAATTCACTGGGCAGTGTCGCATAAAAACTAGGTTCAAGTTTGTATCGTGTAATATCCAGCCATTTAAATTCAAAACAATGGACGCAATCGCTTTCGGTCTCTTGGCCTACTTGCAGTTGCGAATATTGAATGAATTAGCCAAATGAATTGTACTTTTACATTGACCTTATGACTCAGTGTACCTACGTAGGTATACGCTGATTTTAATGGTAATGTTATTCTGAATTTGGTTGTACGAGTAGGTATAAGATATTAGAGGTCGAGATTACCTTGAAATATTTGGTTTGAAAGAGTAGTAACCAAGTAGAAATAACATTTGTAACTATAGTGATCTCAATGCTTAGTACTAACTAAATTAGACTACATGTATCTGAAAGTAATGCTAGATTCGAATTCCATCTCGGCCCGGGGCTATTTATTTTCTAAATAGCACTCATAGAATAAACAATGATCCAGAATGAGTCATTACAAGCAACAAAATTCCTTGAAATTCGCATATAGAAACTTTTTTCATAATTTGTATTTTAAGATTTAACACCAACAACAATTACGTAAATTAATATAATAATCAATATTTACCAATAAAAATACTCCATCTTATTTCTTTAGTTTAAGTGAACAGTTTTTAAAATATTTAAAAACATAAGACTGACTTGAATAATATTAAAATTACTGATGCGACGCTTCGTGTCGTACAGAATCGAGAATGTATTCTTTTTTGAATTCTGTATTTGAAACGGCTATGACACCGTCGTGTTCCGTGCACTATATCTGCCTTTTATTCTGAGATAGCACTAAGCATGTTCTGGTAGGCTTCGACTGTGTCTAGTTACTTGTATATACGGTCAAAGACGTCGTAAAGCGATATAGTATTTACCATTCCGGTACTACGCACCGCTTCCTTTTCAAGTTAGCATACTACCATCTAAGACTGGGTGAGATCTCACTCAAGCCGTAACTTCTCATTAAACCGATCAAACATAGCTTCAAGATTATGCCTCAGGCACGGAACCGCTCCGATTGCCACTTCTATTTGTTGCAAGCGTTGGCAAGCATCGTTTATTAACCTCAAAACAATGCCTTGAACTTTAGATATTTGCTTGCACGGTCCGTCTCATACATTAATTGTTTTCAACGCTCATAGAACCGCTATTCTCTTTAAGGGCAAAAAACAGAGGTGATTCTTAATTAGACGCGCATTAGGTTTATTATTAGGGATTATTTAGTGCCTCTATTTATTTCTGAAATGGCGACCCCGCACTAGTAAGCGCAGTGTTGGTCGACCCCCACTTCGTGGACTGACGACATCAAGCGAGTCGCAGGGATTCGCTGTTGCACTGTTCGAAGTCTTCTTGTTTTATGTTATGACAGCCATGATAGCCCAGTGGATATGACCTCTGCCTCCGTTTTGGAGGGTGTGGGTTCGAATCCGGTCCGGGGCATGTACGTCCACATTTTCAGTTGTTTGCATTTTCCAAACGGTGAAGGAAAAACATCGTGATGAAATCTTCATACCAGAAAATTTTCTTAATTCTCTCTGCGTATAAGAAGTCTGTCAATCCGCATTGCACCTGCATGGTGGACTATTGGCCTAACCCCCCTCACTATGAGAGAAGACTCGAGCTCAGCAGTGAGCTGAATATGGGTGGATAATGATGGGAATTTACCTTGCAAAGTCCCACGGATTAACCGCGATTGTGGTTCTATTAACATATTTTTAGAAAAGTAATTAAATCTACGTGATTAGGATCTTAAGCGTCACATTAAATACATAATTGGCATTTCAAGGAAAATCTTTAATGACTTTAGTGTCAGCTATAGTGCTGGCACCAGATAACCACAATCACCTACGTCATGACAACGTAAATATTAAATTGATTGTTTGTTTACGTTCGATGTCGAATTAGCGACTGAGTGCGATCTCACTTGCAGTGTAACAACTGGTTTCAATAACCTTTCTATCTGTAATCTATTCATAATTTTATTGAAACATGTATATCTATAAATAATATCAATTGGACGTCTACTGCTGGACACAGCACATGTGTTTGTAAGGACTCCAAATCACCACTATAGAGATTTTTCTTCTCCATAAATATGAGTGTCCATAGTCTCGCTAAAACTCTATCAGGGGTGTAGGAACCGCCGTATCAGCCGTATTAATGATACGGGGCCCCTAGACTGCGGGAACCCCTTATGTGTGAAAGCTAAAATTAGTAAAATGGAATCCAGTCCATTTCTTTGGTTTGAAGAACCTTGTATTCCAGTATATTCATAGGTTCTTTAAACATTTTTCTTTTTTTAAGAAATTTTTACCCTTCGTATTGGACCTCCCACTGGTCCGATTAAAATGTATTGACCCTAAAAAATTCCAACAACTATTTAGCTGTTAGTACATACCGATATCTTTGTATGAGAGTTAGTGCAATTTTAGTATTCATATTTTAAACTAGTTGACGCCTCGCGGTTTCACCCGCATAGTTCACGTTACTGTGAGAAAACATGGTTAAAATATAGCCTGTGCCACTCACAAATAACGTTAAAATTATTGTAGAAGAATTTTTAAAATCGGTTCAAAGAGGTCCAAAAATTTACCTTCTACAAGCTCACAACTTTACCTTCAAAAAATTACCTTCGAAAGATTTACGACGTTATCAAAAATGGCTTTCAGAATAAAGGGAACAGTAACAAAATGAATAATATGAAACTTTTTTTAAGGACCTTATACCTGACCAACTTTATAGTTGCGTGCATTTGCAGGTAGTGACCTCTTGCCAGGTCAAAGCTGATCCTTTCGCGCGGATTTTTGAACCCGGGACTTTTTTAAATAAAATTATGTAAGACTTATTTTAATTATGAGATGCCAGTTTTTTATCATTCATCATCATAAGCCTTTTGTAGGACTTTTAATCCCTGCGACTCGCTTGATGTCAGTCCACCTGGTGGGGGGTCGACCAACACTGCCCTTTCTAGTGCGAAGTCGCTATTCCAGCACTTTGGACCCCAACGTCCATCGGCTCTTCGAACTAAGTGCCCCGCCCGCCCATTGCTCCAGCTTCGCGAGTCACTGAGATATGTCGATGGCTTCTTCTGAGGATCTCCTCAGTGCGTGATCGAATCAGAAATATAAGTAAAAAGTATATCTATACTCCGCGCATAGCTTGGTTCATCGCGCTGTGTGACTCTGAGCCTTCGACTGTTCCTGACTGACCTTCCACTGTTAAAGTCTATGCGTTTGAGGATTCGACACTCGGCGGGTGAATGGTCCCTTGGGATGCCCCTATAACGTCTATGAATTCTATTTTTAAACTCTGTGCGTTTGAGGATTGGACACTCAGCGGGTGAATGGACTGCTAGGGGTGCCCCTACAACGTCTATTAAACTCTATGCGTTTGAGGATTCGACACCCAGCGAGTGAATGATACCCTGGGGGTGCCCCTACGTCGTTATGAATTCCATTGTTAAACTGTATTCATTTGAGGATTAGACACTCAGAGGGTGAATGGACCCCTGGGGGTGCCTACAACATCTATGAATTCCACTGTAGACTGCATCGTTACTTAACATCAGGTGAGATCGCGTGTCAAGGACAGTTGACTCTTGATCCCATATGATGATAAGTGACGACGGCAGAGTTCGTCGGGGTTTATAATGGACAAACAGTTCCACGATTGGCACTGTGACACATATGTCTAATCGCATGATCTCCGGTAATGAACAGTTTCCTACTTTGCCGCGGTTACAGTTTCTGTTGAACATCATAAATGTGAATTTATACCTGTAAGTGTCTGTTATATCAAAGGTGTACCTGTTCATGTACGGGTAAAGTTGCTACTGCAATTTAAATTGTGCTCTCGGCAATGTTGATTTATCTGTTGAAATCATATCCCATATAACTGAACTAATTAAGAGTAACCTACTCCAAACTCGTAATAATAATGCTCAAACTTATATACCTCTTCGTAATAGTTGGAAGTGCATGTCCCTGACCCGATTCGAACCTACGCCGTCCGAATCGAAGGCAGAGGTCATATCCACTGGCCTATAGAATCTTTTCAGTTATGTGCATTTAAAGAAATTAAATATCACGTGTCTCAAACGGTGAAGGAAAAAAAATCGTGAGGAAACCTACATACATGAAAATTTTCTTAATTGTCTATGTGTGTGAAGTCTGCCTATCAAATTGGCCAGCGTGGTGGACTAATGCCTAAACCCCCTCTCATGCTGAATAGTGAGCCGAATATGGGTTGTAATGATGATAGTCATTCAAGTAAGCCCGCTTCTATCTTAGACTCCATCATCACTTAACATCAGATGTGATCGCAGTAAAGGGACATAAAATTTAAAAAAAAATACTTGAAAGGACAACGAACCTTAAAAAAACAATCTTTAAGGAATAGCTATCCAGGAATTCCATAAAATGAAGTTGAATATCCTGCGTTGCATGCCTATAAAATAATTAACTGCGTATAGGTACTTTGAATGCATAGGTGAGTATCTGTTTGCATAGTTATTTATAAACGGGTCAAAGCGACCGGTGGATCTCTCTGAACGGCTGCTTTCTATCGTAATTGCTATTCATTATCGATAATAATTATTCAGCTTCGCAGTGTATAGGATGCGTTTAGCTAAAAAGACGTATCTATATTATTGATGTTTACTTGGCATCAATAATATAGATACGTCTTTATACGGCTCACTGCTGAGCTCGAGTCTCCTCTCAGAATGAGAGGGGTTAGGCCAATAGTCCACCACGCTGGCCTAATGCGGATTGGCACACTTCACACACACAGAGAATTAAGAAATTCTTTTACGTTACGTTACGTTTCCTCACGATGTTTTCCTTCACCGTTTGAGACACGTGATATTTAATTTCCTAAAATGCACACAACTGAAAAGTTGGAGGTGCATGCCCCGTACCGGATTCGAACCCACACCCTCCGAGATCGGAGGTAGAGGTCATGTCCACTGGGCTATCACGACTGATGGACAGATTTTGCATAAACTAAACTAAATTAATTAATTAATGAAAAGGCGCCCTTTTGATAGTTCTCCTGGTATAGCAGATATTTATAGGTGACTGTAATCACTTAACACGGAATTTACAATCATTTGCCAAGGAAAGCTATATTATCAGTAAGTTACATAGGCTACATTTAATATCCACGGCAACGGGAACAAAAACCGCGGAGCGTCTGCTGTTTAAATATATTGACTGGGGTTTTTTTTTGAGTAAGAATACATTATGGAACTTAAGCTCACTTATTCTTATAACTATACAGGGTTAAATAAATAAATAAATAAATAAATAAATAAATATACTTAAACAATACACATCACTATCTAGCCCCAAAGTAAGCATACAGAGTAGCTTGTGTTATGGGTGCTAAGATAGTTGATATTATAATATTAATATACAATTATATACTACATATAAATACTTATATAATGTATAAATACACACAGACACTGGAAAACACCCATGCTCATCACACAAATATTTTCCAGCTGTGGGAATCGAATTTGTGGGAATTAGAGTTCTAAGTGTAAGCACCAGTGGCGTAGCGTGCCTTGGAGGGGCCCAGTATCAAAATTAGTTGGGGGGTCCTATAGACGAGCGGTAAATCTCGAAAAGTCTCCCAAAAAAATTCTAATTCCCCATTCTAAATAAAAACTATATCTTGACTCTCGAACCCTAAAAAAAACACTATATCTTGTGTATTATATTGTTGCAATAAACATTTTGGTACTTATTTTACATAGTAATAGGGTTGGGGTTGTAGTAGGGGCACAGAATACATTGTATGTACAAGGCAGGGGTAAGGTTTAGATTTTGTTAGTTTTTTTCGAGAAGCACTAGACTAAGTCTATTGTGTACATTTTACTAATTTTTGCTTTCACACGTAAGGGGTCCCTGCAGTCCGGGGGCCCCGTATCATTGATAAAAAAGTTTCACCTGATAATATGAGAAGACCGCATAGCTGTTCAAAACAGATAGTACTGAACAGTACTTTTCAGGTCTGATATTATGTTGGCAACACATTGCATACCAATATTATAGGAATATAGGATTTAATACCATTACCTCCGTCAACTAGTACTGTTATAAAACTGCAGCAGGGGTGTCTACGATACTATAGTCTGGCAAGTTTGTTGATAATACTTCATGATATGCGGGCGTCAGGGGGAAAAACTGCGTGGGTGTGAAATTACATAATAGGGATGATGCCAGTTTTTTAAATTGTATATAAATTAAGAGATTGCTAATAGTAAAGCAATTTTGTAAAAGGAACAGGGTATGTGCGATCACTACTTTCGGAGCTACAGGGATTTAAAGGGTCAGATTTGCGGCGTTGCCACGCATCCCTGAAAAACGCCTCATACAAAATGACACGAACTAATGACGTCGTAGGCAACGTAATAATCGTTAGATTTGTATGTGCATTCAAACAAAATTACTAATATCTTTGTTATTGTGCGTTTATGTTTATAGTTCATTTATTAAAAAATGTCACATTTAATGTAAGGAAGCTAAAACTGTATGAATTTTCTTCTAATTACATTAAAAGATTTTTAATAGATTTTGAAATTTTATAATCTAATTTATTTTGCAAATATCCAGACAATCTTTGCTTTTTATGTATAAATTAGTTAACATTGACCTTATGTACTCGAATGTATCATAAAAATCAACATATTCAAACCTAGTCATCATCCCCATTTAGAGTTGTTTGTTTGTAATTTACTTACATTTTTCATTACATATTATGTTTTTTCAAAAAATCGGTTATCCATAAAGTCGGTTTACTAACGGTAGTTGAACGTGAAAACGTCTTAAGAAAACACTGATGAAATATTTGCATTTTCCAAAAGAAAATGATCGTTTTTCTAAAATACTCTTTAATAATCTTCATAGAACAGAATATACTTTATTTCTTGTAAAAAAAGTTGGCAACCCTAGAGCGAGGGAATGACGAGTGACGTCATCTTTTTTCGAGTGTACAGCCGGCTCCATCGAATTATATAAGTTGTCACGTCAATCATCATCATCATCATATCAGCCGATGGACGTCCACTGCAGAACATAGGCCTTTTGTAAGGACTTCCAAACATCACGATACTGAGCCACCTGCATCCAGCGAATCCCTGCGACTCGCTTGATGTCGTCAGTCCACCTGGTGGGGGGTCGGCCAACATTGCGCTTACTAGTGCGGGGTCGCCATTCCATCACGTCAATATAATTCGAATATCAACGGTTGGTTTGTGTGAGTTCTACTACACAGTTAGTACGCCACATTGTAACTTAACCTATCGTTCGTAGCACCCGTGCGCTAATGAAGCAAATCAATGACATGTGAAACATAATATTCAGGTTGTTAAGAGATAATGGGGATGATGACTAGGTTTGAATATATTGATTTCGGGTAAATAAGGTCAATGTTAACCAATTTATACATAATAACCAAAGATTGACTGGATATTTGCAAAATAAATAAGATTATAAAATTTCTAAATGCACTATAAATGTTTTATCGTAATTAGATGAAAATTCACACAGTTTTAGCTTCCTTACATTAAATGTGACATTTTTTAATAAATTAACTATAAACATAAACGCAGAAATAACAAAGATATTAGTAATTTTGTTTGAACGCACATACAAATCAAACGATCATTAATTGCCTACGACGTCATAAGTTCGTACCATTTTGTATGGGGCGTTTTTCAGGGATCCGCGGCAGCGCAAATTTGCCTCTGTAGCTCCGAAAGTAATGATCGCAGATACCCTGTTACTTTTACAAAATTGCTTTACTATTAGCGTACTCTTAGACATCGAATGGCTGTGAAAAAATATTAATAAATATGCAAATAATAAAGTACTTATAGTGTTAATGATGATATAAACGACAAAATTGCTTGGAAATTAAATGTATTACATGACAGGCTACTTTACTTATACACTTATTGTTAAATTTTGATAAACTAAAAAAGGAAAATCCTGGCTGAATTTGTTGTGGGTTCTTCTCGGACCAAGGCGCGTTTGGAACCCTCGTAACTTTAATTTTTATGACCATTATCTTAAATATATAAACTGACATTTCGAAAGTGCTTGTAAACTAAGCCTAATTGAAATGATAATGATTTGATTTTATATGATTAATACTAAATCACAAATCTAACTAAATAATTCAAAATAAACGGACACTCGTGATTTTTTAACGTATAAATTATCCTTAAAAAACAAACTCACATCGATCGATATCTTTCGCGTGGAATTGGTTTTTTTCCTATAAACATGTATTACCATATTGAGAAAAAATTTATTATTGGTCATCAGTTCTTATGCAAAAAGATAAATATATAAACTTAAATTTTAATAATAGCTGTGTTTTGATCTATACAGACGAATATCATAGCATTCCATGGATACACCGTGCGGGTGTCTGGTCCATTGCGTGGTAGAAAGAAAAACTCCGAGCAGAGTCCTGGACTTGTGACTACAGGATGTAGGGCTAAGGAATTCCTTGACGATCGATCAACACTCCCCGTTCTCTGCTCGTGTTGTTCTCCCTGCCTAGCCAAATTTGGTAAGATCCTATTAGAGCAGCTTTGGATACTCGTTCTAATATAGAACTAGCTGCACTTCTAGAGGGGCCAAGGTCTTTAAGCAATAGTATAGAAATAAAAATATTTTGTAAAAACTATTAAAATTTCAAGATTTGACTTCCTCTAGGTTTAGGTTCTATACTCGTAAATGCGAAAGGACGTACAAAGATGAAATTTGGCAGAGAAGTAGTTTATAGTTAATAAACGTTATGAACGGATTTTGCAAGAGGGCTGGATTAAGGAGGTCGGAAGAAGTCACGGGCGGTCGCTAGTCAATAAAAGTACATACAAATATAAATATCGAAATTACAGGTACACAAACACAAATTATTCGTTCTGTAGAAATTTAATTGAGGCGATTATAGCGTTAGCGTTATGTATAATTACTGGTATAACTGCACTGCACGTATTTTGCATGTACTTGTATGTTTTGCGTGCATTCGTAATGATTCGAGCGAGATAGGCATTTGGTATTAATGATGACGGCGAACGGTGCCGTTACGGTCGAATTCTTCAGTTGTCGTGATTTGTAATTATGCAGGATATATCTATTATAGTGTTTGTTGTGTATACGGGTCGGCCTTGATTGAGTTTGACCTTATTACGTCTCAGCTGTTGTGCATCGCTTAGCACGCATATATAATGGTGTTTTTTACAGATTTGATGTCTTTATCAGGCTTCTATCTCGTGCAGGCTTTGCAACTGCTCTTCACCTTAACCTTCTTTGCTGCCCCCCTCCCTCCCTCCCTCCCCCAGATGAGCGGTCGATCTATGGGGCTTCGTACTAAATTTTAATATATTCAAAGATTTAATTGGGAAATACGTATTACTATATAGTATACAGTTATGCAAAAGAGCACTGCATAATCGGGAGGTTCGGATTAGGTCAATTGACAAGCCGAGTGTTTTCAGGTACAAAATACGTAATGGTCATAGTTCAGTTCAACGTTCCAGATTGAATAAAACAGTAATTTATTATGTTTACAAGGGCTAAGGGCTTAGTTATTGCTTGTATTAACAAGGTCGCTGCGGTACTGATTTTTCTGTACTTTAGCCTGACGACTTAAACGAGGTTTATCTCTCTTAACTCTTGAAGACGCTAAAATCCTTTTTTGCTGGTACGAGGTCAATTGACCTCGTGCCGCACGTGTTAAAGCATGATATGAAATAACCAATGGCTCTCTGTGAATCGATTTGTAATGCATGAAAGGCTTGTTTGATTTTGATACTTAGTTGCATTTACACAAGCAATGGTTGTATGAATACACGTGTAAACCTATACGTTTCACGCTTGGGAATTTGAACACATTTTATTGATTAGTTTCTACTTTGTGACTGTCAACGTAATTGTGGATCTGTGAATAGATTTATTTGTATTTTTTTAATAGTAGTTTTTCTACAACTTCTTATGGGAGGGTAAACCGCTTCGTAACGTAACGCGTTACGGCGCCACTCTGTCTGGCTTCCCTTTCTCTCACGCATACGGTAGGATTAAGTTTCACTTCAGTCGAGCGTCCCGGGACGTCATGATATTCTCTATCGTTTAAATGTTTTGTACAATGCGACCTAATTAACGTAAAATATCAAAATGTCAGGCGGTCATAGGGCTCCCGCACACGGGCCACCAGCCACAACCTCAAAACGCCGGTACCGGCATATTTCCTGTAGTTTTCATACATTTTACATGGACTCGCCGCACACGGTTGACGCCGGTGGTCGCCACACGCTACAATCATCGCTGCTCGTTTCTTGTGGCTCGCACCGGCCACTAAACGCTGACACAACTTTTTGTGTCCACCGCCACACGCCACTCGCGCGCTTATGTTATCCGTCCGATCTTAACCTTCGCTAGTTTAGTGTTTGCTCACCGTCCCAAAACGACCCTTAAGCCACTCCAAACATTGCAAAACCGGTTTCTGCGACAAATCACGGGCGCACCGTGGTTTGTACGCAATAACGACCTCCATAGAGACTTAGATTTACCTTCAATACCTAGTTACATGAAACAGCTCTCTCGAAACTATTTCGACAGAGCTGCCATCCATCCCAACCAACTAGTGGTTGAGGCCTGCTACTACACTCCCAACCTTAACGCTAACTTCAAGCAGAGGCGTCCCAAGAACGTCCTTTACGATCCAGACGATGACATGACGACCGACAATGCTTCCCGGGTAACACAATCACAAGCAACACAGCGACACCCGGACGTGGGTTTTCTAACTCACGATCTCGGGAGCGTCCGAACTGATTCACTCAGATCACGGTTACACCCTCCCGAATGGCCCTCTAAGCCGAGGTCCGAGTCTCAAAGAAGTCGCCCTTGGAAGTCATTCCGTCCTCTATCTTTATTTCAGTCTTCGGGTCTCATCAGGCGATGCTTCTGCGCTCGCCCCCCCAGTGACGCCGTAGTGGTCCCACATGGAGCCATCGGCACTTACTCAACACGAAAAAAAAGAGATTATGTTACTGCATGAATGGGTTAAAAAAGTAGCAGCTATCGACCACAAGTGTCGAGCACCTGCCACAATTGGCTGTCGCGCGCTTCAGCTACTTTAGTGGCCCCTTCTTGCTTCTTGTAGCGGCGTTTGTGGCTGTCGAGTGTGGCCTGTGTGCGGCGACACATAGGCTAGTATAAAAATAAATAAGTAGTCTTAAAACCTCAAATCAAACAGTTCGAAACGTGTCTTGCAAAGCTAAATTTAAACTACATTTTTTATCTGTGTGATGAACTTGTTTTCTATATAAAGTATCAGATTTTATATACTTGAAGATTCCAAATCCAAACAAGTTTTGTATGGTTTTTACTACACATCCAAAGAGTATAAAACGTGTAGAACCACCACGTTGTTTCAATATGGATCGAAGAACTCCTATTAGGTATGGCATAGATTATTTCTTTTTTTATTTATTCAAATTGTACAAAATACATTTGATAATAAATCCAAATTTTGTTGGTTGTTTTTCTGTGCACTGTTCAACATTATAGTGTATTATAGTCTGGCGGACGATATAATTTATTACCTAATATAATATATGAAAGCTACATTAATTCCTATAAAGCTAAAAATTGGTAAAACCGTTGTAAACATAATTATAAATGAAAATTTAAAAGTTTTCATCTTTCCGGTACCGGAAAAAAAGTAACTCATGGTCAAAGTTTTAAAGAAAGGGGAATTTTGCGATTGATTAAATATTTACCGCCAAATAAAGTCTGACTTAACACTAATTCTCCTGAATTCAACAGAACTTTTGAAAATAAATACATAAATTATTGTTAATGACGTCAAATGCCATTTAAGGATATTCTTATCCTTATATCGAATATATTGTGTTATAATTTGTTATAATTTATGGAGAAATTTGAGACACTGGTTATCCATTTTTAATCTCAGAATAAAGAAATTACAGAAGGATTGATCGCGCGTAGGTATGAAGTCGTTAAAACTACTCTTTTTTGGTGTAATTTCACGAGCAAGCGATTTGTCACCCTGTGGATGCCGTGTTACGTGCCGTGCAATTACAGGTACAATGGGGATGATGACTAGGTATGAATATATTGATTTTTATGATACACTCGGGTAAATAAGGTCAATGTTAACTAATTTATACATAAAAAGCAAAAATTGACTGGATATTTGCAAAATAAATAAGATTATAAAATTTTAAAATCTACTAAAAATATTTTATCGTAATTAGATGAAAATTCATACAGTTTTAGCTTCCTTACATTAAATGTGACATTTTTTATATATAAACTACAAACATAAACGCAGAAATAACAAAGATATTAGTAATTTTGTTTAAACGCCCATACAAATCTAACGATCATTAATTGTCTACGACGTCATAAGTTCGTACCATTTTGTATGGGGCGTTTTTCAGGGATCCGCGGCAGCGCCGCAAATCTGACCCTTTAAATCGCTGTAGCTCCGAAAGTAATGATCGCAGATACCTTGTTACTTTTACAAAATTGCTTTACTATTAGCGTACTCTTAATTTATACACAATTTAAAAAACTGTCATCATCCCTCAATTTTTGGACACAATGCGTGCTTTATAATGACGTCTGAACGTGGCTTCTGGTGTTTTCTGTATTCTGAGTTTATAAGTCATGTTTGTCTGTTAATATACCTACGAAGGTATAGGCCTTTAAAAGTCTATAGCATAGTGTGACCCGTAAGTGCTTCGCATAGGTAGGTATTGGAACAAGTCACGATTCCTCAGACGCGTATTAGGAAAAACTTGTTTATTATTTAAGTAGTTTTTGTAGATAACATTCCACATGTTTGGTTGTATTTAATTTCATATCCCGTACATATTTTTAGATATTTCATAGCTTTTGGTTAATTTAATTGTGTACTTTAACTGAAATCGGTTAGTTGTTGGCTTGGCAACTTCGTTCGTAATCCCGATGTTCCGCGCGGGGCGGGGGGCGTGTGTGCATGAAAAACCCACGGCTGATGCACGTCACTTCCCCGCACGCACGATTTTCCCCGCACAGTCTTTCCCCCTGTCACCCGCATATCATGGTAGTGTTATCAACGAACTTGCCAGACTATAGGATCATTTAATAATAATTTAGTAGTCTAAGATCACAAGGAAGGTCGATTTTCCCCTATCTGATTACCGAAAGAAAATTAGTAGGAATATTAGACCGTTATATGATCCTATAAAATTATATAGATCTCTCATTCTGAGAGGAGACTCGAGCTCAGCAGTGAGCCAAATATGGGTTGGTAATGATGAATGCACCTACAACAAATTAAAACATACATAAACAACTTTTTCTTTAAATACATGTAACAATTAAAATAATACCTACCTGCAGAGCAGTTGCTCGCGACTGCGTGTTCAAATTATATGCAATTAAAACTTTTTTTTGATTTTTGCGGACTTTTTTTGAAACACGAAACATTGTAATTTTGTTGTTAATGCTGATAAATCCTTCCAGCTAAACGTTTAAGCATATTAACTAGCCTGTAAATATAAAAAATATTTAATTTAGATTTGTTGCCCTTGGGAAAAATATAGGCAGTAAAATTCGATGAACGAATGAGAGGGTTACGTTTTTGTGCGCAACCTATTCCGCGCACCTTTCACCGCTGTCACTTCTAAGGCGTAAGTATTGACACGTACATAGTGTATGCTATTGAAACAGTCAATCTGAAAGAGTAAACTCCATTCGTGCGTCGGAGCTGACACATACTTTTTTAGTTTTTTTTTTTACCTATCTGGATGATACTGATTTGTTAAAGCGCGATTTTTCCTACGTAAATTTCGACCCAGGAGGTACTTACGACTATGAAGTAAATAGCATAGACCAAGCTCAATAACCGCCTCTATCTTCTAAAGAAAATTCGGTTCAGCCGTTACGTCATTTAGCTCGGACAAAAAGACACACAGAAAAATTTAGTACTGTGTAAATAGCTCAAAGACTTGAGAAAACACATTTATTTTTAAATCACAGATATGCTTATTTTATTTGTGTATATTGATCGACTATTAATTATAACGCTTTAGTCAAACGTGCGGACAATGAGACACACAGACAGAAAAAAAGAAAAACATCTTTATATTTTAAAATACTAAATAACTAATCACTTGAGAAAACACAGATATTTTGAATTCACAGACATACTTATTTTATTTGTATGTACTGATCGAGTATTTGCTATAAATACTCGATCAATACAATCGCGAACATAAGCGATAAAAAATTTCTTAAATTATTTATTTCATTTATTTTTTATCTCTTTTTTTAATTTTTAACAATGTTAATATAATACAAAACACTATTAAAAATAAAATAAAGTGCCCAAGCAACCGGTGGTCAGGGCTCCTGAGTGAGGAACCTCCTCACAATACGCGCCGTCTCAAGAATTCTTCTGTATCCGACTCTTGATCCAACAGTTAAGTGAAAGCTTCTTAAGATGTTGGTCGAAATCTTTCGCTATAAGACCATTGACTGACCGCCTTTTGTATTCTTTCGTACTTGTCTCTGCTGTTTTTTTTAATGTGCCATCCAAGTATAAGTGATGATAATTATTTCAAATGAGATGAGAAGTATAAAAATGTAATTTAAAATAAAAAGTAAAGAAGTATAAAAATGTAATTTAAAGTATAAAAACTAATATAAAACTTGTATTTATTTATTAACAGTAATTGCTTGTGATTTAATTTAATTACCAACGTAATCCCAATCAATGTTTCATAATAGCTTAATAGTATTATGTGATACATGATCGTCACGTAATGTAATATACACCAGCCTTAAATCTTCCTACCGGTTACTGATATAATAGCTAAGTATAATTAGTTTCGTCGTCATCAAACCATATTCGGCTCACTGCTGAGCTCGAGTCTCCTCTCAGAATGAGAGGGGTAACCAATGCGGATTGGCAGACTTCACACACGCAGAGAATTAAGATAAGATTCTCTGGTGTGCAGGTTTCCTCACGATGTTTTCCTTCACCGATTGAGACACGTGATATTTAATTTCTTAAAATGCACACAACTGAAAAGTTGAAGGTGCATGCCCCGGACCGGATTCGAACCCATACCCTCCGAAATCGGTGGCAGAGGTCATATACACTGGGCTATCACGGCTCTATAAATTAATAAAAATAATTAGTTTAAGAGTGTGCAATATGTAATTTGGTGGTTACAAATGGTTCTGGATCTCAGATTCTGGAAAAGTTAGGAGCCTGATATTTGGGTAAATGATATTTCAAAGTGTTAGCTTCGTTATGACTATACAAAATACACAATTTGTAAGACTTTTCTCGATAGTTTATTTTTTTGAAAAATACACGTTTTGCTCACATTTTGCTTTCAATCTCAGGAAAAGCAAACTTTTTTTCTTACATTTTTGTTTTGTATAGAAAATTAGGTATTTATCTTAAACATGGCCATTTTGTTTTTCGTTATGTTGTTTTTTTTTATTTACTTGCAATTAGGTAAATATGGTTTTGCCGCTCACGTCATAAAATTTGCGTCGCGCGTCAATCGCTCCGTGCTTTTCACTCACGTGATAGTCATAATTTGGTGTCTCGCTTGCGCTTCGAATTTTATCCATCACGTCGGTACGATAATGCTCCAAAATGGTGTTTTTAACCGACTTCAAAAAAGGAGGAGGATATCAGTTCGTCGGATTTTTTTGTTTTTTTTTTTTATGTATGTACACCGAATCGAAGACGTCGGAACCGATTTGAAATATTCTTTTTTTATTTGAGAGGGTATGCTTTCCAGTTGGTCCCACAGTAATCATGTCAGGGTCTGATGATGGGATCCTGGAGAAATCGAGAGGAACTTACGAATACTATAGGGAGAACTAGTGTGTTTTTTAATGTTTTTATTAAGTACTTTTTATCCCTTTATTTCTACAGGTGTTCACATCTATATTGATGTTTCATTTTAAAGTTATTGGTAGGTTTTGCGAGCTATAGATTATAGGTACAAATTAATATTTACGCTACTATAGCTGACACCCCCGGTTATACACGCGTAGTTCTCGTCCTCATGGAAATATGGGAATAAAATATAATTTTTGACACTCACTGACTGTTCAGTAAATAAAGAGATTACCCCCCAACAACCTCTTTATAATATTAGTATAGATAACAGAATATACAGGATGTCCCGTAATTAATGGATAATTCGCAAATGATAGATACCACCTAATTATCTAAAACTAATTTGAATAGTTTTGAAAAAATTGTAGGGTGACCAAATTATATTTTTCTTAACGGATTTTTTAAATTTTTAGATTTTCAATGCTGTTTCTGCTGTAATTAAGATTTTAAAGATCTGATTTTTATTAAAATTAAACTAATTATTATGGCAATTTATAATATACTCTAGCGATTTTTTCAAAACGAAATTAGTTTTAGATAATTAGGTGGTGTAGGTATCTAAAAATTAGTGTTTTATCCATTAAGTTCCATTAAGTTCGTAACATCCTGTATATTAAAATATTAAAGACATAGTAAATTGAAGCCCAATGCCACAAGAAGTCGATATCAAAGATACATTCGGTTAAAAAGTATTTTTCTCACTTTGCATACCTACTTACAATCTATATCTATGAATTGCGATACACCTAATGCTTTTAGACAGATATCGGAGTCTATAAATCAATAACGAATTGAAAGTCAATCGATATTCATTGAACACGAATGTGTTTTGAAAATGAATGACGCATTTCATATTGTATTACAAGACGCATACTAAAGAAGTTTTGGTGCTAGCAAGCAATTGACCGCGACATTGCCCGTGTGAAAGCAATTGAAAGCTATTCGAATAGCAGAATAAGAAGAAAAGACCAGTGAAATAGTATAATAGGTATACCACTTCTTCTTCTTCTTCCTTCTGAGCCATTTCCAAGTGCGGAAACGGCTCAGAAGGAAGAAGAAGGCCATGTGATTGGCCGTTGTACGGGGTTACTATTACTCGTATAGAGGTAAAGTTGTGGTGTTGTACAGGGTAATTTCTGGATCTAATGAACCCATTTTGATAAAGAGGACGTAGGTTCGATCCTGGGCATGCACCTCGAACTTTTCAGAGCGTTTTAAAAAAATAAATATCACGTGTCTCAAACGGTGAAGGAAAATCATCGTGAGGAAACCTGCATACCAGAGAATTGTCTTAATTCTCTGCGTGTGTGAAGTCTGCCAACCCGCATTGGGCCAGCGTGGTGGACTATTGGCCTAACCCCTCTCATTCTGAGAGGAGACTCGAGCTCAGCAGTGAGCCGAATATGGGTTGATAACGACGAAATTAAGGAACGATTAAGGAACTTAAACACGCAGTGCAAAATAGGTTTATTAAGAACAGAATGAGTTCTATGATTATAATCTAGTACGCAAATAGAAATTTTATTGGGCACATCCTGTAGAAAACTAGAAGCGCAATCAATTTTGCCCATTAATAGTGTATTAATGGGCATTAATATACTAATAGGTTGTTGCGCTGTGCACTCAAAACGTGTTTGCACATTTACGTTAAAACTGCGACACTAAAATTCTTATGCCATGAGCTTGCTCGTGGCTTTAATGAATATCTATCACTAGCTGACGCCGCGCGGAATCAAATCGGACCAGTAGTTGTTGAGCTTATCGCGTTCAATCAATCAAACAAACAAACTCTTCAGCTTTATAATATTAGTATACATGTGCTATCGTAATTATGTACGAGATCCGGTATAAGAAATATTTTTATTCATTTTATTTATAACAACTTTATTGCACAAAACAGAAAATAACAATAGAACACATACATTTTTAGGCAAAAGGCGACCTTATCACTAATAGTGATCTCTTCCAGGCAACCTAAACATAAATAATCTAAACATCCTGTGTGATGGGAAATTGTAATACAATAAATTATAAGTAATATTCACTAAATAATAATAACTAATGTAATAAATAAATAAAAACACTATAATTAAATATTTCCATATTATAAAAATATATACTTTGTACAATTGTACACAATTATGATAAAAACAGCAAAACATGAAATATACATAACATACACCTACATCTACATAGATACATACATACATACATACAAACAAACTACATACATACATACATACATACATATAAATATATATTACAATGATAGATAGTGTTTTCTTACACGATTTTTAAAAATAGTCAGGGATTTTGACCGTCTAATATGATCTGGGAGTGCATTCCAAAGTGTAGCTGCTTTTATAGTAAAAGACTCTGAATATGTTCGAGTGTTACACCTAATCTTACCTAAAACGTTTTGCCTACAAGATCCTAGTGTGTTCCTAGAAGTGCGAGGGCCCAGGAAGTTGAAACGCTCTTTTAAGTAGGATGGTGTCCAGTAATGAAAAAGGATAGCGTAAAGAAGAGAAAGAATATGTAGATTACGCCGAAGCCTTATAGGTAACCACTTGAGCTTCCTACGGTATTCTGTAATATGATCAAATTTCCTGAGACCAAATATGTATCTTATTGCCAAGTTTTGCAAGCGTTCGTGTTTATTTAGAAGGTCCTCAGTGAAATCCAGATAACAAACATCGGCGTAATCTATAATAGGAAGGAGGAGAGCATTGGCCAATAAAGTTTTAGTCTTAACAGGTAAGAAATTTTTCCATCTTCTTAAGGATCCAACAGCTTGAAAAATCTTTTTACTAATTTGTGCAACTTGTGGTCTCCAGGAAAGATTGTTGTCCATGATAATACCAAGATTCTTTACTGTTTCACTATAAGGCAATACTGATCCATCAAAAATAACTGGTGGTAAAGTCGAAAAATTAATCTTGGAAAGTTGTCTGGTATAATTACCTAATATAATTACTTGAGACTTCTCAGTATTAACTGACAGCCCATACGCTACACTCCAATCATAGACTGCATTAAGATCATTATTGATATGGTTAATAACCTCAGCAATGTTTTCCACAGACGTCAGTGCATAAACTTGGAAATCATCTGCATAAAGATGATATTGCAAAGAAAGATGTTCAGTGAGAGTATTTATAAAGATGGAAAAAAGAAGAGGAGATAGCACACCACCCTGAGGAACCCCAGCACTAATGGAACAGAAAGAGGATTGTTTCTCTTTTACACGGATGCACTGTGTGCGACCGTTTAAATAGGTGTGGAACCATCTAAGTACATGGGAAGAAATGTTAATAGATTCAAGAATAGCCAAAAGAATTTCAAAATCAACATTATTAAAAGCGTTAGAAAAATCAAGCAACGTTAAAATAGTTACTTGCTGGTTATCAATTCCATAACGCGCATCATCACAGACCTTCGTTAGAGCCGTCACAGTACTGTGCCCACGACGAAAACCAGACTGGAAAGGGTTAAGGATATTATTTTTAGTTAGAAAACTTAGGAGTTGAGAATGAACTATGCGCTCAAAGACTTTAGATAGGAAGGGAAGGATGGAGATTGGACGAAAATGGGAAAACGTAGTTGGATTAGAAGTTTTAGGAACTGGTATAACATGTGCTATACGCCAAGCGCTAGGAAAGGTATTGGACGACAGAGATTCATTAAACAGATGACAAAGAACAGGCGCAATGACATCTAAACATAAACAAATCATTCTGCGACTAATTCCATCATTACCAACAGCATCAGATTTGATAGCAATCACATGTCTTTTTATTTCAACTGTACTGACGGTATCGAAAGAAAACAATGGAAAACCTAAATAAAAAAATATATATACTCTCATCTGTTTCTCATCTGGAAAATATTTACATTCACACATTGCAAATAGGTTGCCTAGTAAAATTGCGACCGGATAATTTTGTATGGAGTTGGTCCAAAATATACAATTTTGCCCAGGATCAGTCATAAAGTCCCCAGTCCCTAGGGGAAATAAAAGAATTTTTTATTTAAATTATTTTTGATTAAACAAATCTACGAATTTACTATAATTCTTTCAAAATAATATTCATTATCTCCCAAGAAATGCAACATTAATAAGGGTAATAATGGCGGATAGATGATGTTTTCAATACAGTAATCGATTTGACGTTTGCTGTCAATTGTAATGCCATAGTTGCTCTATGGGCGCCATCTTGTTATAACTCAAAAACTTGGGTTTTTATTTTATTTATTTCTTTTTATTTAGTTACATTTATTAACTTTAATAAATTTTAATAAAATCCTTGTATTTTTTAAATTTTATTGATACGGGGTAGGTACAAGAGTGGACCTGAAATGGACCATCTCCTTTATCTAAGCGCACAGCAGTGCGTAGGCCAAGTTCCAGCAACAGGTCGCGTGCATGCCGTGCACTATTTACACAAACCGTTTTGTAAGGTTTCGTGAATATTATTGTCTAAAATGTGGTTTTTCTAGTTAAATTTATATGGAATGTTCCATTGTTTTACAAAATGGAATTCATAAGAACAATATTAACACGTCCGGCAGTATGGCCGAGTATTTAATTTAAATAAATAAAGTATTCAATGGCTGTACGGTGAAATACCTTTGCCTTTTGGCATACAAAAAAAGAAGGAGAACGGGTGACGCGGGAGGGAGTGATGAAATGGTCGACGACGAAATTAGATTATCGATTTAATTAGTAAATTACTAATCATTGAGTGTAAATGAAATTTCAATGAAAATGTACGACAATTAATGTTTACGAGATATCATGATATTGTCAATATCGAGGTTTACTGTACCTATGGTGAAGAAGGAATTAAAATGTATACAAGAGAAGTTGGACTTTAATTCTAAATATATCTAAGTTATGGAAGCCTCTTACAGTTTCAACCTACTATTTATACATATTGCAAGTACGGAGATAAAATTGTACCTACGTAATCATATACTAGTGCTAAAGCAGTATGCCAAATTTCATAGATAAAACTTCAGTAGATCCTGAAATACGACCCTTCGTCAGAGCTCTCGGTTAAAAGTAGTTCCCGGAACTTGGCCTGCGCGCTGCCGTGCGTTGGTCAAAACCCATGTTACTCGCTGATAATGTATCATCGCACTGGTAAGGATTTTTTAATTCGATGTAGTGGTAAAAGCGTAACAAAGAAACAAACTCACATTTGCATTTATAATATAAGTATAAATGAAGGCATGTTTAATGCATAAGTAATGTTATTTATCCTTGTAGTACAAATTTAATTAGGTTGAATGAACGACTTCTACGTTTATAACTTACTAGGGTTTTCCGCGAATCTTCCACGCGTATCAAGTTATACATTTATATAAGTTATATATATATATATATATATATATATATATATATAATATTTTAAGTTTAATAACTTAAAATTAAATAAAAAATACGCTTTTAGTACGCACAAAAAATTACAAATATTGGATTTAAGTAACGTGACCACTTTTTTCCTAGAGCGTGTGCAAAATTTCATCCTAATCGAAGACCGGGAAGTGGGTCAAATTAAGATTAAAAGATTTTCTTACATACATATTTACAAGTGAAGCTAAGGTATAAAGCGTGCAATATCCATTTCCAATTATCAATAAGCCTAATAGTCTGTTTGTATTATTATTATTATGTATTATTGCATATTATTTATGTATTTAAATTACTTAACTTTGTCTTATTTTTTGTGTGCGTATACCCGAATCGGTGCTAACGATTTTTCTCTTCCACAGTGGTTGTCTGGAAGAGATCCATTTATACATTAGTTTCTAAGTGTTATTATAAGTTATTGTTTATTTTTGTTTTAATGTACAATAAAGTATATTTCTTCTTCTTATTCTACGCTATCTCAGTGCTAAAGACCGCACTCATCACCGTGAGGTGGTGGTTCGATCCCAGACTATTGTCGTACCCACTCCTAACACAGTCTTTTCCGACTATTTGGAGGGGAATGGGTATATTGGTCATTTTTAACAATTTATGTCAAGTATAATTTCATAAAAAATAAATTCATAAAGTTTTAGCTACCTTACATTAAATGTGACATTCAATAAATGAACTATAATATAAACACGCACAAATAACAAAGATATAAGTAATTTTGTTTGATCGGCCATACAAATCTATCATCATGATCATTATGCACCTACGAGGTCATTAAATCGTATCATTTTGTATGGTTCGTATTACAGGGCTCCGCGGCAGCGACGCAAATCTGACCCTTTTAATCGATACCCTGTTACTTTTAAAAAATTGCTTTACAGCTAACTCCTAATTTATACCTATATAATTTAAAAACCTATCGTCATCCCTAGATTCTTAAACCTGCCAACAGATGGCGCTGCACCATATTGTATCGCGCTTCAAGAGTTGTTACTGAATATCTATAAGTCCTAGTTCGGACTACTTAGTATTTTAATGGAGAAGAAACAATTTTTAGATTTACCGCCCAACTATGGTTTCTTCTCCACTTCACTTATACTATAACAAAAAACAATATATAATTTGAATTATGTATTGTTTCAATTGTTGATCCTACTAATATTATAAACGCGAAAATTTGTATAGATGTTTGAATGTTTGTTACTCTTTAACGCCGCTACTACTGCAGAGTTTTGGAAATAGATTTTACTCTGGATTAACACATAGGCTACTTTTTTATACCGGAAAATCCACGGTTTCCGTGGGATTGGTGAAAAACTGAATTCCACGCGGACGAAGTCGCGGGCGTCCGCTAGTTTAATATAAATGATCTTATAATTTCTTTTTATATTATGGATCCCGTTTTTGTATGTATTACGTCTGGTACGTTTGAAAATATTAAATTATAGTGTCGGTCTATGATTTAAAAAAAAAACGTGGTTTATGACTGCATAAAGATATTTAAATGGTTAAATGTCAATAAAACACGTGTCATAGTTCTCCAGGGTATAGCCAGTTATCCTTAAAATATAATAGTAGATTGTTATACAAGGAGTTAAAAAGACCCACTACATACGTGGTTTTTTTAGGGCACGAGCCGTAAGGCGAGGACTGCTAAATAGAAACCGAGTTTTTAGCCGCGGTTTTAGCCCCGCGTATTACACTATTACTTTTCACTACGATTGCGAGAAAATTAACATAATTCAACGTTAAAATATTTTTTGCAGACGCAGCTCATCATCATCATTATCACCATAATCTCTTCAAACTGAAGTTTGGCGGTCAGATATAGAAAACTTTTCCGATCACTAGAGATATTTTTCAGCTGGCTGTATTTACTCTTGATCCACTCGCAACTCGCAATTCAATAAAAATCAAATAAAAAAATACGTATTCCACAGACAAGAACACTGCATTTCGGTCTCATTTCAAATTCTTATTAAACAAGCAGGGCCTTACATATTACGTACTTGTACCCATCTATGATAATTCTATTTACGAATAAAACCTCCTTCGTTTTATAGAGGTCATTATTTTAGTATAATTAAACTATTTACGAATTAAACCTTTTTCGTCTTATTGTAAGCTAGTCAAAAACTTGTAACAGAGAAAAATTAAAAAATCAAAATTACTTTAGCCCCTAGAGGCTGAAATGCTTTTTAGCCCCGCTGTGGAGTGGTAATATGACAGTGTTTTTAAGCAAGAGTAGTGAAAATATATTTTAAGGATAACTGGCTATACGCATTTTTTTTAAATGGTCAGGTCAATGTTACAATGAGAGTACACCAATTTTCTCGCGGCCGAAGTTGCGGGCGTGCGCTAGTTGGCTATACATTTAAAAGTCGATAACTCACTTTGCTATACCAATATGAACACGAATTTTGGAAGCGCAGGTCGGAAGGCAAGCGCTGCTATAAATTGCCGTGTAGGTTATTGTGCGCAGGTAATATGTGATGTGATATTATGTTACGGACCCTGACCTTAATGCCATGAACGCAATAAAATGTACATTACCTTTAAGTATCGTACATACATTGATTTTCAAGACACAAAAGTAGAAGGTTAAATCAACGCGTATTGTTGTGGGCCGGGGTGGCGTGTAGCGATGAATGAAAAACCCACAACTGATGCACTTCACTTCCACGCACGCACGATTTCATACCTGCGCAGTCTTCCCCGTCGCCCGCATATCATGGGAGTGTAATCAACAAACTTGCCAGACTATAACCTAACCTTAAATTCCATGTGGGCAAAGTCGCGGACGACCTCTAAATTATTTCGTTTAAAGAAGAAAGTAGACCATACCCAGTAGTGTGCACAAGGTTTTTAACTAGGGTAGGCAATACGTAGGTTTGCGCGGTGTTCTTATGGCGTTAAAATTACTTTGTTCAGAGCATACTGCACTAGTTTCTACACGTGCAGCCTGTGGGCCAATTACTCTCAAAAATCTTTTATTACAATACAATACCCATCAGCACCCTGAATGCGTCAGGGTGCTGATGGGGTTGCTCCGCTTTTGTAACGCATCGGGGATGTTCGCGGATGCGCGTGTTGACTGTTTTTACGCCACAATGCGCAAACGTTGTGGATCCTTGGTGCGTAGGGTGAGGGGCGGCACCAACAGCATTATTGCAAGCTTGCAAGCAGGTTGGAATGTAAATATGTGAATTACTGCTGTTCCATGTCAAATGGATTGGAGCGGCAGTGACACGCATAGTACGAGTACGATTTATTTAATAGAATAAGTTTGCAATAGTATAGTAATTTATAAGTTGTGTTAGTAACTTACTAACTTACAATCTATTTTTACTAACATAACTACGAGCCTATTGAAGCTTGAAATAAAGTATTATTATTATTATTCACACATGTATAATTTTTACAATATGGAATATGAATTTCATCTATGAATTTCATGCCACTGACCAACTACTGGATTGTTTCCGTGAATCTTTTAAATCTATACTAATATTATAAAGCTGAAGAGCTTGTTTGTTTGTTTGTTTGTTTGTTTGTTTGTTTGTTTGTTTGTTTGTTTGTTTGTTTGTTTGTTTGTTTGTTTGTTTGTTTGATTGATTGATTGAACGCGCTAATCTCGGGAACTACTGGTCCGATTTGAAAAATACTTTCAGTGTTAGATAGCCCATTTATCGAGGAAGGCTATAGGCTATATATTATCCCCGCATTCCTACGGGAACGGGAACCACGCGGGTGAAACCGCGCGGCATCTGCTAGTGTTATTATATATATACTAAGCATGCAGGTAGTAAGACAAGACGTAGTAAGTATACCAGTAAGTACCACTCAACACTCAATAAACTTTATAAAAAAAAAAACGTAATGTATTGATGGTGAAGTGGCGATGTTTTTACAGCCGATTCCTTTTTACGATGATGGAATCTATCTCCCACAGAATATAAGACATTAGACATTTTTATGAGCGACTAGAGTTATGATATAGTGACGCAGCGCATGGAGAGCTACTTGATAGATTTACTAGCTCGTTTCAATGTATATTTATATGTGAACGTAACGCCAACCAGCATCGGAGTAGTGTAGTGGGTCAAAGCTACATATCACCCTGCGATCCGATTAGCGTAAGTGTTTTCGAATCACTTCTTTTTGGTTTGAGTTAAACTGAGATTTTCTTTTCTTATTAATTTTGTAACTTATTTTATAACACATTCGCTCGTAAAGTAACGATTTTTTCACCAATTTCAATATCGTAATGTATCTCATTATGCACACGTGCCGTAATGTAATATAAAACCTATATCATCCGTCTATTAACGAACGGTACTTTTTTAAATCTCTCAACATTTTATGAACAAAATTAACTTTGTGAGATAAAATATAATAAAAAAACATTTCATTTTTTAATTCCAATAATTTTGACAATAAATGTCAACCATTTATCTGTATCAAAAACACAAAAATATTAATTAACTTTATTAGTAGGTAATACTGGCTGTTTTTGATGCATTAGTCTAAAAAAAAAACAAACACTGGATTGCGCACTTCGTTATCTGTGCAAAAATGACATGCGTATCAAAATGTCATCATAAAAAAAACAGGCAAAGATGCAAATTCATTTTCAGAAAGTGTGTTTAAAATGTTGACAAAGAAGTGAAAAAAATATGAAAATATTTATCACTACCATAATAAAATTATTATTATTAACCGATCATACCAGAGTATTAAGATAATTCTCTGGTATGCAGGTTTCCTCACGATGTTTTCCTTCACCGATTGTGACACGTGATATTTAATTTCTTAAAATGCACACAACTAAAAAGTTGGAGGTGCATGCCCCGGACCGGATTCGAACCCACACCCTCCGGAATCGAAGGCAGACGTCATATTCACTGGGCTATCACGGATCCTACTACTACAGATAATACTTACATAATATAATTATTTACTTCCACATTATGCACGTGAGATACAATAGAAGAGTTATTATATTTTTTATTTATTCGTATTAAATCATGATTATTTTTTATAAAAGGCATGAGAATAAAGATTATAAATTAAATGTAGTATAAGTTAATGGCGGTAAAACCTGCATACTATTGACCTTACCCCTCTCATTCTGAGAGGAGACTCGAGCTCAGCAGTGAGCCGACGAATATGGGTTGATATCGATCGATCGATCGATTAGTTAATTATAAATTAAATTCTGTCATTTATAGAATATATATAGTATTAAAATATTAAATAAATAAATAAGTATTAAAGTAGAATGAACTTTTAAATAATGCAAAATGAAAGGTTAGGAGCAAAATTTACTTGAACGCTAGAAAACCTGTTATGAAGACAGCCACGTAAATAATAGATTACCTACGTAATATCAAGTTACGTGGATAACAAAATTGTAAGAACTTTTTAGTTCGTCAGCGGAGAATCGTGACCAGCATGTTAGTAATAAACAGATAAACACACTTTAACTTGCCGCCATATGCGCTGAATATAGAAACAAAGACAATCGATAAGTGTTTATTACCCGACTGCAAGAAGGGTTATGTTTTTCGTGCGTATCTTGTATGTATGTTTGTATGTATGTATGTAATATTCTTTATTACCTCATATCTTCCAAATCGCTGGACGGATTTACGTAATTAAGATATCGTTAGATTTGTCTTAGATAGGTGAAATTAAAAAAAAAACCAACAAGACGACTGTGATACACTATAGACTAGAAGTGAAAAAAAATTTTTTTTTTTTACTATTGCAACATGGGTATCAAAATCAAGGGCTTTTTGTGAGAAAATCAAAATGGTATATCATGGCCATGTTAAAAAAAACTACAATTAGAAAAACGTTATTTATTAAGAGTCCATACATAATACGCGAGGCGGATGACTATAAGGTGCGAGGTTTATGAAGTGAAGTTATAAAACACCTAAGATATACTAAACTAAATATATTGATTATAAAAATCCGACAAGTGCGAGTCAGACTCACCCACCGAGGGTTCCGTAGATCTTTCTGTATATTTACTTAACCACGGTTGGATGTAGGTATACATTATCGTACTTTGTAACATGTAACAGGTTTTGGCTGGTGGGAGGCTTCGACCGTGGCTAGTTACCACCCTACCGACAAAGACGTATCGCCAAGCGACTTAGCGTTCTGGTACGATGTCGTGTAGAAACCGAAAAGGGGTGTGGATTTTCATCCTCCCCCTAACAAGTTCCAGCCCGCTTCCATCTTAGACTGCATCATCACTTACCATCAGGTGAGATTGTAGTCAAGGGTTAACTTGTAAAGAATATAAAAAAGGTACGGCTCAGATGTAGTCTGCTGGGTTTTTTCATAACCATAATACGTCTTACGGAAAATAAAACTCGTTATAAAGTACTACTTCATTGAGAATAGTAGGCGGCATATAACTGTGCGCATTAACTCATTTTCGGATGTTTTGCGACCATAGAAGCATACATATAGAACCATAGAACCACCCTACTAATATTATTTATCCTACTAATAAACGCGAAAGTTTGTATGGATGTTTGTTCACTCTTTAACACCGCTACTATTGAAGCGATTTGGCCGAAATTTGAAATTAAAATAGATTATACTCTGGCTAGCTATAGTTGAAGAGTTTTTTCGTTTATTTGAACGCTAATATCAGGAACTACTGTTCCGATTTAAAAAAATCTTTCAGTGTTAGATAGCCCATTTATCGAGGAAGGCTATAGGCTATATTTTCTCTGTATTCCTACGCGAACGGGAACAACGCGGGTGAAACCGCGCGACCTCAGCTAGTAAAACATATAGGCTATAAAAACTAAATTCCACAACAAAGTCGCAAGCGTCCGCTAGTAGTAACATAGACCAAAGGTAAAAGATAATAGCCTAATCTAGGCTCGATTATTAAAAATTAATAGCCTAATCTAGCTCGTTTATTTCAAAATAGGCTGACAATTTGTTCTTTTTTTGAATTTGAGTGCGATACGAGTCCATACGTACTGGTTATTAGTCTATGTTAAATTCATTAAAGATCACTATAAGATGTTATTGATAATGACCGTTAACCTTTCCAAGGCACGGGGTTATTATATCACCAACTTTTTAACTCAGGGCTGAGAATATTAACTGAGAATCTCTTAGAAGAAGATGAACTTAATTATAGCTCGAATAGCCATAGATCAAAGATTAACGCAGGTGTGACTCCATAGTTTTTATTTAGTATGTAAGTCCGACAAGTATCAAACGGAGTCAAGGTTTTCTTTTTAGTTACGTAGTGATAAGGAAAAAGCGACAAATTAATGTGGGTACCAACTCATACACAGCATATACTGAAATGTGATTCCACGACGAAAACCTTGACTGTGTGAAACAGTTTGTTTACTATTGTTGTTAGTGCCTAACGTAATGCATAAATACAAGTTATCTTTTCAAAATACACTGGTTCCTTTTATTGATAAAGATAAAGGTAAACGATTCTAATTTTTTTTTTCTCTATAAATTAGCCCTTGACTACAATCTCATCTGATTGTAAGTGATGATGCAGTCTAAGATGAAAGCGGTCTAACTTGTTAGGAGAAGGATGAAAATCCACACCCCTTTCGGTTCCTACACGGCATCGTACCGGAACGCTAAATCGCTTGGCGGTACTTCTTTGCCGGTAGGGTGGTAACTAGCCAAGGCCGAAGCCTCCCACCACCCAGACCTGAATTAAGAAATTCTCAATCTGCCCAGCCGGGAATCGAACCCAGGACCTCCGTTTTGTAAATCCACCGCGCATACCACTGCGCCACGGAGGCCGTCAACGTCTATACTAATATTATAAAGCGGAAGAGATTGTTTGTTTGTTTGATTGAACGTGCTAATCTCAGGAACTACTGGTCCGATTTGAAAAATACTTGGTAGATAGCCTATTTATCGTAGAAAACTATAGAGGATAAAATAGGTGATGAAAGTTTGTATGTAACTTTGTCAATTTTAAACCGATTTAGCTGAAATTTGGAATAGAAATATACTTTACTCTGGATTAACACATAGGCCTGAAAAATCCATGGTTCCCGTAGGATTTGTGAAAAACTAAATTTCACGCGGACGAAGTCGCTGGCGTGCACTAGTCCGCTGTTATTATACGACTGCAAGAAGGGGTCTGTTTTTTGCGCGTATCTTGTATGTAAATGTCTTTATTGCCTCCCTCATAATTATCTTCCAAACCACTGAGCGGATTTACATAATTAAGATATATTAGATTCGACTTGATAACCGAAGTGTTCTTAAATAGGTGAAATTAAAATAAACCAACTCGATGACAATGAGACGCAATAGACTCGGACAAATTCAAGGGCTCATCATGAGTACCTATTTTAAAATGTTAAATCATTGTTACCTACTTACTTTCTACAATTCTGGACCGGGATTGTTCTTTTCCCTTTCAGTTTATATATTTTATGCAATAGGGTCTTTTTATTTATTTAATTATTTACACGTTTTAATTTGTGGTGGTCAAAAATTGGTTGCTAAATTTTAACCGCTTTCATAATAGCGATAGAGCTTGACGCTTCAAGCGGACGGATTATTTCCTCAAGAGGATCATCTTCAATGTTTAGTAATACTAAAACTTTGGATAAAGTCACTTGTTTATTTTGAAATCTAATATAGTCTTTGTGCAGCATTTATAAGCAAAATAGCAGACCCCGCGTGATTTCACCTGCGTGGTTCCCGTGCCCATAGGAATACGGAAATAATATATATCCTTCCTCGATAAATGGACTATTTAACCACCAGTAATTCCTGAGATTAGCACGTTCAACCAAACAAACAAACAAACTCTTAAGCTTTATAATATTAGTATAGATGAAATGACGAGGTTCTGACAACTAAAAAAGGAGGTACATCAATTTTGTATTGGCTAGAATTGTCATTTTTTTGGTATCAGATAGGAACAACGACGTTAGGAAATGTCTAATGAACGATACGAAATGTCTTTGTTCCCAGCTTGGGCTTGGACTACGAAGATAATTATGACTTAGTAGATAATATGAAAATAAAATTCCCTACAAAAAGCCTATAACCTGGAGTGGACGTCCATCGGCTATTGTGATGATGATGCATGATGATGATGATATAGCAATGCGACAACACCGACGATGGAAGCTGGTAACACACCGGTAAAATTAATAGATAATTATTAATTATGAACTGTGAATGAGGTGAGAAAGCCACAATTAAAAGGAATTGCTTTTTCCGTTGACTGAGAACAACGTTTTCAATTACAAGTTCGCAAACAATTCGCTGAAAAAATAACTTTCAAAGTACCGACTTTCTGTCACTACAAAGTGCAAAATTATTAGCTTTATGTGTATAAAAACGGAAATGTATGATATTCTATCATTGTATAAAATTATATTATATATCTATTCCTATTAAAGTATAGTAAGAAATAGTAGTCTGAGATGGATATGACGTCAGGTGGCGCGACTTGTTTCCGTAAAGAGTGGAGATTTAGAGAGGGGTAGAGATTGGTTGGCGGGAACGACTTGCGATATAACGCCAGTCGTACAAGTCGGCTTCAATGTGCTCGTAGCTTTCGAGCCGTCCACATTTCCTGTCGAGTGGTTCTTTATGGGTTGCTTGGGATAGGCGGGGTGAGAGACTTGAGTGGAAAAGGGGAGTGTTTGTTAATTGTCAAAGACGTCTTTAACCCTACACACAACGTTCACAAGTGCGTGACTCCACACAAGGTCATTCTCTGCAATTCTATTATTTTGGTTACAATTTGATTTATTAATTAAGTTGTCCTAACAAATGTTATGAACATAACCTTTGTTCGACATTGGTTTTCTTTTTTTTTGTAATCTTTCTGAGTCTGCTAAAAGTATTATATATTTTATATTCCTAGGAAATGAATGTAATCCCAAAAATAATAAGTAAATATGTGTAAAATAAATAATTATATAGCAATGGATACTCGGAAATAGCGGAGCGAGGGAATAGTATTGCATCATTTGAATTTGAATATAATCTAACCTAACCAAATTTTCCGAACTAAAATTCTATTCCGAAGTATAATTCTAATTCAGTCTAACAACGGGTTTGAAAGCATTAGTTTTATATATTTCATAGATATATCGAAATTTTATACAACTCCTAGGAATCGTAAACAGGAGAGGGCCCTTTTTCAGTACGATACAGAAATGAAAAATGTACTAAAAATCTTGCATATTTAACTGGATTACTCCATTATAATCTTAAAGATTTCTTATTTCTTTTTCTCTCCTATTTTTTTCTTAGAAAATTGGCCTCATGAGTTCTCTATAATCATCCTAATTTATGGTCAATTTTCAGCCCTATTTCATATGCATAATTTGTGCCCGAGCTATTGTATTGATAATGGATTCTCCTTTCTCAGAATATATGTGTATAATATCTTTGAAATAATATATCATAATTTATTTTAATAGAGTTTGGCTTATGAAAGTAGGGACTGAAATCGCTCGCCAAATTTAAAAAATCATCTACGGAAATTAAAAAAACATGCGTTATCTAAATTTGTTTAAATTATTTTTTTGTTTGTAAATACATTACTACCTATAATTATTAAACTCAGTTATTCCAATATTTGCAATATAATTTTGAGAATTTACTCCGTTTTTTTTTTTAATTTGGCGGGCGATTTCAGTCTAGCTAATTTAATTAGTCAAACATAGTATTCCTGTTTTTAACCATGATGTGACCGTATTGTAAGTATGTATCTAATTATGTAAAAAAATGTATGTAATTTATGATTCTTTAATTCTTTGGCACGCTCTACAGTTTAAACTACTTGATAAGAATAGAACTCGTAATTACGATTAAAAAAGAATAACTGGCTAGCACAAAACTATTGAAGCCAGTAAGCATTAGAGCAGTTTCCTTTTATGAAAATGTCATTAAGAGGATTTTCATGAATACTTTCAGTAATTGGGGGTTAGAAGGAAGGCAATCTTTGAACGATTGTTTTTTCTACAACCTGTTATTTCGAATCAAAAAATAAAGAAAGACTTACGAAGTGCCAAATATTCAAGGGAAAAATGAAAGCCTAATTATATAATTTATTATATATGCGGCCGCGTGGCGCAGTGGGTAGTGACCCTGCTTTCTGCATCCACGGCCGTGGGTTCGATTCCCACAACTGGAAAATATTTGTGTGATGAACATGGGTGTTTTCCAGTGTCTGTGTGTATTTATACTTTATATAAGTATTTATATGTAGTATATAATTGTATATTAATATTATAATATCAACTATCTTAGCACCCATAACACAAGCTACTCTGTATGCTTACTTTGGGGCTAGATAGTGATGTGTATTGTTTAAGTATATTTATTTATATTTATTTATTTATTTATTTATAATAACTAGCGGCACCGGTCAAGCTTCGCTTTGACTCATTCCCTGCCCCTATCTATTCTACTCCCGACCTACACATAGTCTACCTAACCCTACCCCCTGCCCTACCCCTACCCTACCTACTCTTGATTGGTTATCGAAGTGCTGGTTCATCAGTCTGGCTGTCCAACGCACCACCATTCATGACAGACATGATTTGTTTTTTTTTTCTTTACAAGTTAGCCCTTGACTACAATCTCACCTGATGGTAAGTGATGATGCAGTCTAAGATGGAAGCGGGCTAACTTGTTGTAAAAATCCACACTGCTTTCATTTTCTACACGACATCGTACCGGAACGCTAAATTGCTTGGCGGTACGTCTTTGTCGGTAGGGTGGTAACTAGCCACGGCCAAAGCCTCCCACCAGCAAGACCTGGACCAATTAAGAAAACCCAGCCGGGGATCGAACCCAGGACCTCCGTCTTGTAAATCCACCACGCATACCACTGCGCCACGGAGGCCGTCGTAAAAGTAGGTAAAAGTTTCGAGTAGCTTAATTTTCCTACTGTATTATTTCCAAAACAAAAGTAATAAAAACTAGCGCCTATAATAAACAATAACAGAATATTTGATTCTTTACAGTAAGTAAATTATAAGATGATCATAAATATTCCACTTCTAAAGTCCTCTAACCAGATGAAAAAGGTTTCAAAGAAATTATTAAAAGGAAATGGAGAAAAATATACAAACAGCAAAGGAAGAAATTCAAGGAAATGTTTTCTCAGGAAATTGTTACGGCATTAGGTACTTATGATAGCAATTGTTTAGTTGAGGCATTGAGCCTTTGTCAGGTCATGTATGCTATCAAAAGATGATTTTCAATGAGAAGAAATTGCACATATTGTGTGTCACGTTATTTTTCCATTTTTTTTTAAATATATACTAGCCGATGCCGCGCGGTTTCACCCGCGTGGTTCCTGTTCCCGTAGTAATACGGTGATAATATATATCCTATAGCATTCTTCAATAAATGGGCTATCTAACACTGAAAGAACTATTCAAATAGGACCAGTAGTTCCTGAGATTTGCGCGTTCAAACAAACAAACAAACTCTTCAGCTTTATAATATTAGTATAGGTCTAGTAGGTAGTAACGTCGGTACTCGGACATGCTAAATAAACTGTTTAACTTTATAATCAAAACATCCTTACAATCATCATTCAACCGATATCCGGTTCACTGCTGAGCTCGAGTCATCTCAGAATGAAAGGGGTTAGGCCAATAGTCTATCAAGTAGGCCCAATGCGGATTGACACACTCACACGTTTCCTAAAGAAATTTTGCACAGGTTCGAATCCGGTCCGGGGCATGCTATTCACAGAAACTAAAAGAAATAAGATAAAATAATTTTATTGGTAATTATTGATTATTATATTAATTTAGCAAAATATTTATAGAGCAGTGATAGCCTAGTGGATATGACCTCTGCCTCCGATTCCGGAGGGTGTGGGTTCGAATCCGGTCCCGGGCATGCACCTCCAACTTTTCAGTTGTGTGCATTTTAAGAAATTAAATATCACGTGTCTCAATCGGTGAAGGAAAACATCGTGAGGAAACCTGCATACCAGAGAATTATCTTCATTCTCTGCGTGTGTGAAGTCTGCCAATCCGCATTGGGCCAGCGTGGTGGACTATTGGCCTAACCCCTCTCATTCTGAGAGGAGACTCGAGCTCAGCAGTGAGCCGAATATGGGTTGATGACGACGACGACGATATTAATTTACGTAATGGTTGTTAGTAAATTTTGAAATACAAATTATGAAAAAAGTTTGTATATTCGGCTGTCAAGGAGACACGTGACGTTTGTTTATTTATGAGTTTCACCGGCTTCACCACGTTGTTTGGTAAGACTCACGATAACATTTCGTAAAACAACGCCTCTTATAAATACTGAATAATATATATAATAATAATAAGATACCTATCTAATGGACCAGGCACCACCTACTTCGCAAATTCGAAAATATCTTAAAAGAGAAAAAAACGATGGGCTTTTATAGTTCAGCCCAGAATATGAACATTGAAATAACGAGACTATGAAATATAGGAGCCGTGATAGCCCAGTGGATATGACCTCTGCCTCCGATTCCGGAGGTTCGAATCCGGTCCGGGGCATGCACCTCCAATTTTTCAGTTGTGTGCATTTTAAGAAATTAAATATCACGTGAAGGAAAATTCGTGAGGAAACCTGCATACACATTGCATGCATATTTTAGAAATATGCGAACGAGTATCGATATTGAATTCGTTTTCAGGAAAAGATTAATCTTGATAACATGCATATTAAACGTCCATATTAAATAATACGTACGACCGAGTGAATTGCGGTCTGGGAGATATTAAATAATTTTATATATTTATACGTCTACTGGCTCGCCGTACAAAGTAAATTATTAACCGCCTTGAAAAAAGAAGATTTTTCCAGTTCTACTGTAACTACGTAATTTACCTATAAAGTCAAAGTTAAAATTCAATTATTTTAATTAGGCTTAGTTTACAAGCACTTTCAAAACGTCATGGTGATAATAATTAGTCTAAAACATAAAATTAAAGATAAGAGGGTTCCAAACGCGACTTGGTCCGAGAGAGCCCACAACAAACGCAAATTTAATTCATCATTATTTAACAATATTTAATTACGCAGACAGTTTCTTTTCTCTAAAGACTTTTTCGCCTAGATATAAATATGCTACTTTATGTCCGATTTTATTACTTTACTTTTTTTTCTGATTGTGGAAGTGCCGTAGGCTCCATAATGGGACCTCAGCGGCGTCACCGGAATTTGAGCGAGCGCAGAAGCATCGCCAGATGGGGTCTAAAGGCAAAAGCCTTTAACTTTTCGCGATAAATGGGCTATCTAACACTGAAAGAATTTTTCAAACCGGACCAGTAGTTACTGAGATTACCAAACATACAAACAAACAAACTCTTCAGCTTTATAGTATTAGTATAGATATTAGGTCTCAAACCTCATTATTCTTAGTCCCATAGAATATCCGTTTAATCAATAGCGCGATTAACAAATAATTTATTTATAATTATTTTACTGACAAATCATTTACCGCATTTTTTAACGTGACTAATGTGTCCCTTTCCTGTACAATTAAACGATAAGCTGGAAGTTCAAAGTTGATAGGACAATAATAAAACGGTTATTTTCGTCGGAATTACTCAGTCATACCTACTCGCTATATACAGAAGACACGACGAAAGTCCCACGGTATGAACCCACGATGCAGTTTGGCGAAGATATGGTGGTGATTGACTCTCTAACGATCATCTATATATGTATAAAAATCAATGCGACTTTTCGTTGTAATTTTATAACTCAAGATCGGGCTCACCTATCAAAACCAAATGTTTAGGCTTTGTTCGGACTATTTAGTGGATGGTTTATGTGAAGTTTGCACAAAATCGGTCGAGCGGTTCTTCATTTATCACATTTTTTGTAACAAATGAATTTAGGGGTAGGGTGTAGGGGTAGGGTCGGGGTAGGGTAGGGATAAGGAAGAAGTGCACATATCATATACATATATTAATGATATTAATTTCACTCAATGGTCTTGTAGCATAAAGCTTCGACCAAGATTAAGCTTGACTTGCGTATTGTGAGGAGCTCAAAAGCCCTTCAACGGGCCGGATTTTGTATAAATTTTGAAGTTAAAAAACGTAGAAGAAAGAAAATTTCAGCACTGAATAACCTGACCGAGGATTCGAACCTAGGATCTCTAGAACCGAAGCCACAATGGAGTGCTTTACTGTTAAGCGGGGGTTTTGTTATTTTCTTTTGTTTCGAATGAATAAATATACTTAGAGAGTTTTATAGACACCCTTAACAGGTATATTAGTAGTCACAAAGCAGACAAAACAATCTTCTGAGCATTTTTTATGATACTATTAGAGTTATTTATATTCTTAGTAGGTAAGTAAAAACTCAAACAACCACGTTGTAGATAAACTATCATAATAATTCATAATTATTATTTTTGCACTCGTAAACGTATTCCATCGGTTGCTTGACCACTCAAATGTCCCGCAGCGGGAGGGTTAATATTTTTTATAAATTTTTAATAGTGTTCTGTATTTTATATTTATGATATTAACATTGTTAGAAATTTAAAAACAAGAATTAATAAATATATATTAAAAAAATTATTAATAAAATATATATATAACGGATGAAACTCGATATAAAAAATCTAAGATTTATTGTTGAACAGTTACAGTACATGCAATGGATGGAAAAATTGTTAATATATGCATAGCGGAATGAAAAATCGCGACGAAGGATTATTCTTCACTTATTTTTCTAACTTGTAATATACATAATATCACATCTATTTAAATTAACTATCATTAACTACTTAGCATGGTATATATCTATTTATTTTAAACAACCGACTCCCCGCGGTTTCACTCGCATAGTTACCATAGAGTATATAAAAAATACTCTATGATACTCGCCGATAACGTAGCTTTCTATTGATGAAAGAATTTTTAAAATCAATCTAATAGTTTTGGAGCCAACATGAAATTCATAACGAAGAAAAAAAACAAATCTTACCTGTTTATTTTTATAGGATGTTTGCCGATTACATACTTGGTTTATATTTAATTTATAAATTATTTCTACGCTAATTATTGATACGATATCTACTTTAGAATTACTTATAATCACACGCAAGGGAAGCAAGGCATAGCCGAAGCCTTTCACCAGAAAATTTTATACCTAAATTGACCCGAAAGGGAATTCGAACCTGTAGTTTTCGCTTTTCCGAATGCAACGTCTAAACAATTGTGCCCTATAAGGACATAAATAAAATTTCATTGCCATATTTGTAAATACACTTTTAAAATGTCTTCAACTGTCACAAAAACTTGAACAAAAACACTTCTATTGTTACTTTCAATAAGTCATTTAAAGGCGATTACGCTATTTTCAAACTTTTTGCAAGCAAAATTAACTTTTACAACTTTACCTGAGCGCAACTTCGCCAGAGAGAGAACTTACGAAACAAATTCCGTTTCCACATTCACTGTTACATTTAACATCCAAGAGACACGTATTTAAACATAATATAATGAAAATAATTTGGCGCTCACCGTGAAAACAATAAATCTATTTAAATGTTAATTGCGTTAGAGACAAATTTAAAAAAACAAAACAAGAATTAAATATAAAAACATGTTATGTGTTTTTCGCGTCGCAGAGCAATAATAATAAAGTTGGTGACTTACCTCATGAAGACGGGATCTGTGGATCTGGGTGAGATGAGACGCGTTTACACTCGAGTTCGACGCGTGTCAGTGTCGCGTATTGTCGGCTGTACGGCTTTCGGATCACCTGATGCCGTGGCCGCGGTTGCTCGATCGCGGTAAGACTGAATCGCGCGGTCGCCTCTCCTACACTTTTATATACATTTCCCCTACTGCCCCGTACATTTCTTGCCCCGGCAACCCTAATCATTTCCCATTGATTGATTATTATTATCAATTAGTGAACTTTTAAACAATAGTAATGAAATTAAATGTATCTGGCTTCTATTATGGAACTCGTGAAACGTGATTACGAAAAAAAGCAGGTGTTACTTTTCGGACGTTCGATGATTTAAATAACTGATTTATATCATCATCATTATCAACATATATTTGGCTCACTGCTGAGCTCGAGTCTCTTCTCCAGAATAAGAAGGGTTAGACCAATAGTCCACCACGCTGGTCCAATGCGAATTGGCAGTTTTCACACACAGATAGTTGAGAAAATTCTCAGGTATGCAGGTTTCCTTACAATGTTTTCCTTCACCGTCTTCTAACTGATTTATATACTAAATAAAAATCTAAACTATATTGTAGGTAATAACTAATTTAACAATTAGTAAATTAAATTATGTAAGTAACAATTTTCCGCGAAACCCCGACGAACTGAAGCGACAATGTCTCCTAGCCCTGGTAAAAAATCCTCTATTACGTTGGACTTTCAAAAGAGCATTATCTAAAGATCAACTCGACTGTGTTCAACGGCGAAGTTTGACTTCGCCTTGGCTCCATGAGTTTTCTCAGAAAATAGCAAAATAAGTAAATTATTCATGACTGATAAATTAGTTGCTAAGTTTATCAAATAAGTATACTTTTAACGGGCTTACAATCAAATAAATGTATTTGCATTTGTTGATTCCAGTTGCTTTGATAGAAGTAGACTTTACTTTCCGAAAAACTGTCATTAACGGTGCATAACTGATTTAATTTGCTATTTTTTTAAAATAACCAAAATTCCTAGCGTTCTATCCTATCCTAAAGTCACACTCAAAAAAACTTCCTCAACATACGTTTCACTCCCAAACCGGTGCATTCTCAAAAGATCAACTCGACAGTCTTGAAGATTGCAAGTTGCTTGATGATTTTTAGTATTTATTTTAAGCAAAATAAATAATTAATAAGTTATTCAAATATAATATAATATAATATAATATAATCTCATTAATTGATTACTTATATAGGTTTAACAATAAAATAAATGTCACCTTTCTGTTATGGATTTTATGATTACAAAAAAGTTTAGTATTATTAAGGCAGGCTATACTTTGCGCAAGATCATCATGCCTATTGAACATTGATATATTTGGCTATATCTGTCTTTTTTTGTTATTTTTTTTTTATAGTTAGCCCTTGGCTACACTGTCACCTGATGATAAGTGGCAATGCAATCTAAGATAGAAGCGGACTAGTTAGGAGTAGGATGAAATCCGCACTCCTTCCGGTTTCTACACGACATCATACCGGAACGCTAAATCGTTTGGTGGTAAGTTTTTGTCGGTAGGGTGGTAACCAGCCACGGCCGAGGAATCCCACCGGCCAAAACGACGAAAAACCTATGAATTTAAGCGCCAAAGTTACCCAGACTCATCAAAACAACTTTTACATACGTTTCACTCCGAAAACGGTGCATTCTCAGAACATCAACTTCAACTGCCAAGTTCAGTTAGAAGCCGGTGTATTCTCAAATTGATGGTAACTTTGTTTGTTTGTTAACTTTGTTTTGATTGACAGTGTTCAATCGAAGTTTGACTTCACTTGGATTCACCGGTTTTTCGTGGAAAATAGCATAATTTATTCACTGATTCATAAATTAGTTACCTACCAAGTTATTTAAATTAACTTCTACCGGTCTTACAATGAAATTAATAAATTGCATTTATATTATGGATTTTACGAAATATAACAAAATAGTTTGTACTCTCGAAACTTTGATTTTAGGTTTAGTTTACTTGCTTGTAAACTATACCTATTGAAATAAATACTTGAATGAGTTGAATTTTTACTCGGACTTTAACTTTGGCAATGGTGACCAAATGAAAAAAATCGCTAATTCATTTACGAGGCGTTAGGATAAGTTAGATTAAGTCTCTTTCTTTGTTATATTCATTGTTTTTGAGTAACAATCGCAATGTAATGCCAGCTTCTATTAAAAATTCATCATCATCAAAATCAATTCAAGATCTCTATTTTTTGTAATCATAAAATTCATCAATAAACGCGATACATATCTTTTGATTCGAAACTCCAAGTGTAAGTACTTGAAAAACTTTTTAACTATAAATATTTGTACTTAATTTTCAGTTTAAGTAGCCTGGAAGAGATTATATTAGTCTCTTAGTGATAATGTTGCCTTTTCAATTACATTATAACCTCAGTTTTAAGATTTTGTATTAACTATATATTCGTAATAAAGATATTTAAGTAAATAAATATTTAATGTTTTTATTTTCCAAGAAAAACTAAAATATGCAAGCAATGCAGTTTTTCACTGTTCCTACTCATTGACTGATAAAATTAACTCCTTATTAAAATTACTACAAAATTACCTAAATGGTATTTGGTTACGAAAAACAGAGTTTGCTTTAGGAAAATTATATTGATCGGTGGCTAATTAACGCCTGAGGTCGAAATTCGATCGAAGCTCATTTTGAGTTTAACTTTCACTGGGGCCCTTTTTTTTAAGGATAATAATTATTGCTCCTTTTTATATGGAATAATTAGAGCCGCTTTTAATTAATTCTTTGTTGGCTTAATTTCAGCTGTAGGCGCTTTACTCCTCGGCAGGTCATTTGCAGAGATGTTCCCAATATAGCGACCCACTTCAAACTCTCTTCAGATTACCTGTAACTTGTAGGAGTTTTAACTTACGCTGCTTAAAATTATTTGTCACAAGAACATAATTTATACTATACCTATTAAAATAGTATATATACCTATAGCTATTAAACTCTATATGTATTCATATATTGTATTATTATTAGAGTGAGAACGACGTACGTAGAGAGGTCCGGGACATGCACCTCTAACTTTTCAGTTGTGTGCATTTTAGGAAATTAAATATCACGTGTCTCAATCGGTGAAGGAAAACAACGTGAGGAAACCTGCATACCAGAGAATTTTCTTAATTCTCTGCGTGTGTGAAGTCTGCCAATCCGCATTGGGCCAGCGTGGTGGACTATTGGCCTAATCCCTCTTATTCTGAAAGGAGACTCGAGCTCAGCACTGCGCCGATAATGGGCTGAGAATGATGATGTTTATTAGTAGTCTTAGAGTATTTTAAGAGAGCCTTGAAATTAAAATATTAATAATAATATCTATATCCATTCTTGCGAATAAGTCTGACATTGTGGTACTGGACCGGATGTAGTTGAGGTTGAGTGTTTATGGTGGACATCACAATTCCACATGACAATGACCTTGTCAGAACTGAGACGGAGAAGAACGTAAGTATCTCTAGCTCATGAGGTTACTACCATGTGGCATGTGGAGTTCACTGAAATCATCCCAATCGTTATGTCTGCGAATGGTTTGCTCAGTCAGCCTCACTTACCATCTAAGGCGGTTGGGCGGGGAAACCCGGTCTTTCTGGACTCGGCTAGGATAGTCCGCCAATTTTTTCTGACTCCCGGCCATTTGTTCTCCCTGCCGGGGTGAATTATCCGCCCGGTGCACATATGTATTGATGTAGTGTACCTAGGTATATTTTATTTTTCCCATTTAAGTAAGGTTATTTTTTTTTATTTTTTATTTTTTATTCATTACAAGTTAGCCCTTGACTACAATCTCACCTGATGGTAAGTGATGATGCAGTCTAAGATGGAAGCGGGCTAACTTGTTAGGAAGAGGATGAAAACCCACACCCTTTTCGGTTTCTACACGGCATCGTACCGGAACGCTAAATCGCTTGGCGGTACGTCTTTGCCGGTAGGGTGGTAACTAGCCACGGCCGAAGCCTCCCACCAGCCAGACCTGGACAAATTAAGAAAATCTCAATCTGCCCAACCGGGGATCAAACCCAGGACCTCCGTCTTGTATATCCACCGCGCATACCACTGCGCCACGGAGGCCGTCTTTATTTTCCTTTTGGCCTTATATATGTATATTTATTTTGTACCTGGCGTGAGAGTAAAATTCATGTATAATTATAATAATAAACCATGTCGAAAAATCAAGGGAAAATGAATCGGTTTTAATGCAAGGTACTTATGCAAAGATCTACTTCACTTGAGAAGGCTTAACGTCTCGATCTCTGAATTGTTAGGGAGTTGTCACACCTGACGCAATCTATTATTGAAGACTTATATACATTCTTTAACGTGAAACATAATAGAAGAACTGGTATAACATTAGGTATAACTGCTTCGTTGGTCCAGTGTTTAGAGCAAGTGGCTTTGGATCAAAAGGTCCTGGGTCAAAGTCCTAGGCCGGGGCATGAAGTATTGAGCTTTTCTGTCTTCCAAGAAAGGTGGACTATTATAGGCCCAAAAATAATTGTAATTCGCAGTTGCTAAACCCTGGTCTCCGTACAAAGTTGGACTCAAAAAACACAAAGCTGTAAATTGGGCATAAATTAGAGCATATAAGGAGGTCGCATGACGCCAATTTTCAGAAAACTCAACATTGGCTAAATCAATTTAATTAGGTACTTGTTAAAGATGCATTTGCGCAACTTGATCGGATCCGGAACTGAAGGGATCTGTATCGATGTTTTGTAAAAGAGATTCGAATTCACTTACATCTCTCTCTGTCTAAAACCATACTATAGAAAGAGAAAGATAGAGGTGAATCCGAAACTGGCACTTGCAAGTTATACAAGACATCGTTACAGCATAGCGCTGCCGGACGGAATGAAAAATGGTCCGTCTCCTTTCGGTAAATAGTAATTGTCGCCCAGAGTTGAGAAGCTCGTGGTTAAAGTAAGTAAGAAAATGTTATGTATTAGAAAAAACTAATTCCATGCGAATGAATTCTCGGACATCCCCTAGTGTGTTGCTAAACAGCCATTGACTTTGTAAAGTGTGCATGCTCCTTTAGTGACGGGTTTTTTTTATTTATTTAAGGCAACGCGCAGAGCATAGTGCGTCGCTTACGCGTTTCTGCGAATAAAACCTGCGTTACATATTTTTATTTATCTAAGGAAAAATAGATGCACACATAAGTAATATATCTGTATCTATAGCGTCATGGGATTACCAAGGAAGTTGTATCTGGAAAAATGTGAATTTTATAAACGATATATATATTTTTAATCAGATTGGATTGCAATAAAAACCGCTATAAAACTCCCCATGACAAAACGAAGTTCGGGAAATTCCCACCAGAGCATCACGTAGAATAATTGCTTAATAATATTTTAATGTAAAAATTAGACTAAACTAATTAAACTATAGATTTTGTTAATATAGAATAGGACTTGTCAAATGAAGATGAAAAACAGTCGTGTTTTATAAACATACTAGCGGACGCCCGCGACTTCGTCCGCGTGGAAATCAATGTAAACTATCAAGCTCTATTTCATCATTTTAGAGATTAAATTTTAAAAATGTTTGAATCCAATTATATTTCCTATTGAACTGTTACTCTAAAAATGAAGGACTTTCCATACAAACTTTCAACCCCCATTTCACCCCCTCTCATTTTATTTTCGCAATAAAAAGTATCCTATAATCTTCACCGTGTTATGGTCATAAACCGTGCTAAGTTTTATTTGAAACTAGCCGACGCCCGCGACTTAGTCCGCGTGAAACTCGATGTAAACTTTCAACTACCCCTATCCTACCCCTACCCTACCCCTAGCCTACCCCTACCCCTACCCTACTCCTACCTACCCCTACCCTACTTTTCTGGTTGATTTTTTACACCTTGTGTTCGAAAATCCCAAATATCTTACGGAACCCTATTTTTTTCCAAAATAAAATTTAGCCTATGTTACTTGTGGATATTGTAGCTTTCGAATAGTGAAAGAATTTTTAAAATCGGTCCATTAGTTTTTGAGCCTATTCATTACAATCAAACAAACAAACAAACTAACAAACATACAAACAAAGTTTTCCTCTTTATAATATTAGTATAGATAATTCAGTAGTTTTAGCGTGATGCCCGAATAACAAAAAAACACGTACAGACAGACAGACAGACAAAAAATCGAAAAAAAATATTTTTGCTTCAGTATCGATGCCCCCCCAACAAAAATTTTCAATATATCTTCAACGTACAGAATGTACAAAATGTACAGAATTCGTATTATAAGTAAAGATTCTAGATGGCGCTAGTAGTACTCTATGCCACGGTAACGTTTGTTGGTATAAGTAAAATCTCAAATAGCGAGTATAGAATTCGACCAGTTTTATTATAAGATATAGACGTTGCTGGTTGTTGTTGTTGCTAGTTAGTTGCCTCAACTGGTGACAGAAGGGCTGGCTCATTTTTTGCGCAAAGGAATGTCCAGCGCGGAAATGCAGCCAGTATTCTTGCCACCATTTCACGTGGGCATGATTTGTATAGTTATTAGGATAAGTTAGCTTAAGTTCCATATTGTATTCTTTCTCAATAAAAAAAAAGATATAGATAGATATAGAGATAGCGGCATAAGAGGAAGACCTTAAAAAGTATATTCGAATATCATTTCGCAATTGAACATTGTATAGTCAACATCTCAGGCAGGGGCGTAGCTATCTCCCGTATCAATGACACGCAGCCTCCGATCTACAGGGGCCCTATACGTGGTAAAGCAAAAATTAGTAAACACAATCTCACTCAATCTGATGTTTCCCGGAAAAAAAATATTGCTGCTTAAAATTATTATTAAAATTACAGTAGGTACGACCATTTTTATGGAAAATACAGACACTTGGAAAACCTCGAATAATTTTAATTATTTTTTGATTAATATTTTCCACTAAATTAATTCGATCTAAAATTTTAACATAATTTTTCGAGATTTGCCGCTCGTCTAATGGGCCCCTCAACTAATTTTGATACGGGGCCTCCAAGGCACGCTACGCCACTGATCTCAGGAGATGCTTCGGTTTCGGATACGGTACCTACGTCATAGTTTTTCTGTCGGATATGATTGACGTCTGCGTGATCGAATCAGAAATGAGGAGATCAGCAGAAGAACCAAAGTCACCGACATGGCTCAACGAGTTGCGAAGCTGAAGCGGCAATGGACGGGGCACATAGTTCGAAGAGGCGATGGACGTTGGGGTCACAAAGTGCTGGAATGGCGACCCCGCACTAGTAAGCGCAGTGTTGGTTTACCCCCAAACTAGCTGGACTGACGACATCAAGCGAGTCGCAGGTATTCGCTGGATGCAGGTGGCTCAGTATCATGATGTTTGGAAGTCCCTACAATCCATTAGCTCATATGATGATGATGATGATGATGATGATGATGATGATGATGATGATGGTTGACGTCAGATTTCTTCCAATGGAATTTCAGGGAGAAAAAATAATTATTCTTTACACACTGTATGTTATCATCACTTACCATCAGGTGAGATTGTAGTCAAGGCCTAACTTGTTAAGAATTAAAAAAAGCCTTCTTTTTCATGCGCTAGTAACACATCTAACAATATTTAATATCATTGCTTATTGATATGGTAACTAGCCACAGTCGAAGTCTATCAATAGAGCAGTTTTAAGCCTCTTTACAAAGTATACATTAAATGCACATTGCACGGGTAACGGACATTGAACTCTGGACCTATTAAGGGACGCGTGTACGATTACACAGAACATTTACACGTTCGCTGCGGTACGAGGTCAATTGACCTCGTACGTCTAGCTGCTTCAAGAGTTACTAGGTCGATAGACCTCGTACCACACCACAAAGTTATAGTATGAGGACAAAAAACTTCCTAACCAGAGGAAAGTACAGACAAATCAGTGCTGCAGCGAAGTGTTAAGTAAATTTCCTACGTACAACTGAATCCGTTCAAAGGTTTAAGTATGAACCGGGATTTCCGGGATAAAAAGTAGCCTTTGTGTTAATACAGACTATAATCTATCTCTACTTCAAATTTTAGGTGATTCGGTTCAGTAGCGTGAAAGAGTAACAAACATTCAAACCATTAAAATCATCAGTTTTTTGCAAATCTCGGGTAGGGGTTTTAGGGTAGGGGTAGGGTAGGGGTAGCGTAGGACATATGCCCTGGCCATTGCCACTCCAGCTTCGCGATTCGCTGAGCTGTCTGACTTTGGTTATATTTTAAATTTAAAACATAGTATATTTGTTAATCCAGAGTAAAATCAAGGAATGGAAATACATTCAAAATTTCAACTAAATCGATCCATTAGCCGCAGCGTAAATTAGGAACAATCATACCCACACACTACACACAAACTTTTGCCTTTAAAACATTAGTGAGATTTGTTTCAATTAATTCAATTAAATCAATTAATTGAATTGCTTGTATTCGACTAGTTTTGACGCTCTACTGACATATCTCTATTATAAAATCTTTGCATACAAAACAAACATACATACACACATATTACACGTATAATGTACAAATTAAGGAAGTGACGAAAGATAGTGTTTTAGGAGTCGGTGTTTAAAAGTGTCAATCAAAAGAGTACTAGATATACTCGTAGATATGGCTATACTATTGGCTGGTGGGAGGCTTCGGCAGTGGCTAGTTTCCGCCGTACCGGCAAAGACGTACCGCTAATAGATTTAGCGTTTCAGTACAATGTCGTGTAGTATCCTAACAAGTTAGCCTCATTTTCATCTTAGATTGCATCATCACTTACTATTAGGTGAGACTGTAGTTAAGGGTGAGCCGTGATAGCCTAGTGTATATGACCTCTGCCTCCGATTCCGGAGGGTGTGGGTTCGAATCCGGTCCGGGGCATGCACCTCCAAGTTTTCAGTTGTGTGCATTTTAAGAAATTAAATATCACGTATCTCAATCGGTGAAGGAAAACAACATGAGGAAACCTGCATACCAGAGAATTATCTTAATTATCTGCGTGTGTGAAGTCTGCCAATCCGCATTGGGCCAGCGTGGTGGACTATTGACCTAACCCTCTCATTCTGAGAAGAGACGGCTCAGCAGTGAGCCCAATATGGGTTGATGACACGCACAACGGCCAATCACATGGCTAAGTGCGGAAACGGCCCAGAAGAAAGAAGAAAATGGGTTGATGACGACGTAGCCAAGGGCTAACTTGTAAAGAACTATAAATAAATAAAAAAATGGTATGTTTAGTTAGCTATTTTGTCAAACATCCGATAACAATGGTATAGGTACCGTTATCCGCATATTTACTCCGTTGAAGAGATTAGCATTAATAACGGTGTGTCCTATACAATTGAGCTTTGATAAAAACACGAATGGCAGCTTCCACAGCCAGTTTTTTGACCTCAACGATTAAACATTTAATACTCCGGTCTCTGGCGTTTACCTGGGATTAAAATATTCAAATCATCTCCACCCGATTACATCCACGTAGATTCCTTTTCCGTGGAATTGTCGGATTATAAAATAGTATCATGATGCTCATACTACTTAAACTCATAGATTAAGATATACTATTTTTAAATGACTTTTAAAAAAGGAACAGGTTCTCAGTTCTCGATTCGAATGTTTGTTACCTCATAATTTCGTAATTTCTTAACCAATTTTGAAAGTTATTTGTTTGTTTGAAAGAGTATACTTCCAAATTGGTCCCGTTTAATTTTCATGAAAATCGGGTCAGTAATTTTTTGTTGAAATGAAAATAAAATTGCCCGTACTGTGGCATCACAAAGTTTTAGGATTTATACAGTTCTTTCTCGTGTATCTTTTAGACACGGCTTTAATTAAAACGTCACTGGCTTGGCGCTGCCTTCAAAGTGATCAGAAGCTAGCACATACGATATTATTTTTCACTGTTTAGTTTATTTTTTTGATTTTAAAGTTACTGCTACTATTTTGTACATTTTCTTAATGTTAATGTTCTACACTTTTAACATTATTACACTACTACTGCTTTGTACATTTCTTAAAATATACACACTAGGTAACTATTTTTAGTAATATAATTATAAAATGTTTACTTTTTAAATTATTGTAAAGATGTATATTTTAAATGGTGAAATTGTCATTTGAATCATTAAATACTTAATAAATAATGTACATGCCATTTGGCAAGATACATTTACCATCTACATCTACCGACCACCTGTATATATAATGCATGTATCTGCAAATAAATAAATTGATTGATTGATTGATTAGTGTCAAATGTCTACACTTTTCATTTAATATGTCTATACTTAGATGTTTTACATTATAATTACATAATAATTATTATGCTTCCAAACGAATTGTTTTTTTCTGTTTTCGGCCCCGGCGGCCAATCTCATGCTGAGATTAACCATGTACGCAGATATTAAAGTGCACAAGTATGAGCGCAAGCACAGGTGCACTCTCTATTCACTTTCATAGTCCGACGGACGGCAGACCGACACGATCGGTGGAAGATCAGGCGCAGAACCGACGGCTTTACGTGCTCTCTGAGGCACGGGGGTATACCAACACCACTAACTCCAGGCTGTTATTAATATTTTTTCTTGTAAGAAAAGTCCCACATGAACACTGACTTCATTGTCGGTAGCTGAACCAGCTAATCCCGGAACCAATGAGGCAATCAATACAAGGCATCAATTATTGATTTGATGGCAAGTGCCTTGTTGTGTGTGTGTGTGTGATGACCTCTACCAGGGGCGTAGCTACCGCCCGCCGTATCAGCCTTATCAATGATACGGGTCCAGACGTCAAGGGCCCCTTACGTGTGAAAGCAAAAATTAGTAAAAATGAAATCCATAATCCCACTTAGTTTGGTGTTTTCAGAAAAACAAAACAACTAACAACTAAAATACATGTAAAATGAGTACCAAAATGTTTGTTATAACATACACATGATGTAATATTTTTTTGGGTTTGAATAAGGGAATTGGGTGCTTTTTCAGAAATTTTTCAGAAATTTTTCCGCTCGTCTATTGGGCCCCCTAATTAATTTTGATACAGGGTCCCTCCAAAGCACGCTACGCTACTGACCGCTACCTATGTGATAGCCTGGAATTGCAAAGTAGGTGGTGTTACTACCAAGTTGATCAGAGTGCACGTAATTAAGACGTCGGACCAGATCAAGGTCATTATTCTACTTTAACATCATCCCCTAATCCGCCAGTCCATTGAAGAGTGGTGAGTCTCAGCTCCATAACAAGATACGATAGTCCATAGCGCACCTAGGCAGTAAGTTTGTCTCGAACTGCAAACGGCGTGTCACTGTTATGCCTTACTTTTACGTTTCATTCATATTATCTGCCGGGCTACCCACGGCAGCCATACGAAGCAGAAGAAGCTGTACCGGTAAGGTAAAAGTATGCGTCACTGACCGAGAGTGATTTGATCCTTTTGTCGTGGAGTCACCTGAGCCACAGTAGATATACCTGAGCTATCGAGTCGCAGTGTTGTTAACAATCTCCAAATTATTTCTCTGTCGTTAGTTGATAGAAGGGCTGGCTCATTTATTGCGCTAAAGATCAACATTGATCAACCAGATCGACGGCCTCCATGACGCAGTGGTATTGCGCGGTGGATTTACAAGACGGAGGTCCTGGGTTCCCGGCTGAGATTTTCTTAATTGGTCCAGGTCTCGCTGATTACCACCCTACTGCCGTAAAGACTTACCGCCAAGCAATTTAGCGTTCCGTTACGATGTCGTGTAACTGAAAGGGATGGATTTTCACCCTACTCTTAAGAAGTTAGCGCGCTTCCATCTATTGCATCATCACTTACCATCAGATGAGATTGCTAACTTGTAAAGAATATATAAAAAGCCTGGCTGTTCAAGTCTGAACTGCAGCCAGTATTCTTGGCACCATTCCAAGACATGATTTAATAACTATATACTAACTTAATATAGGTATCTTATTGTGTTCTTTTACAATAAAAATGACAACAGTAGCTATCTATATATACACGAAGGTAATGACAAAGCCAATTTATCCTCAACATTGGAAACCAAGGACTCGGAACATGCCGGTACTAGCATTCTAATGAACATAATATACTTCCGCTACGAGTAGTATCTTCCAACTTTAGGTTACCTATGAGAATGCAAAATCTGTGACACTAAACCCTATATTTATTTTCGTAGCGATTTAGAATATGCAAATCTATAATATAACCTTGAATTATTTGAAAACAATAGATAAGCAACCAACTTACGTAAAATAGTAGAAGAGCCTAAGAGGGATTTTAAGATTTACTCGAGCGCAGCAGAAGATTGTAACACCACCTTGCATGTTGTTGAAACACCATCGTATCAGCCGATGGACGTCAGATGGACACTGCAGGACATAGGCCTTTTCCAGGGACTTCAAAACATCACGATACTCCGAACTGAGCCACCTGCATCCAGCGAATACCTCAAAATCAAAAATCATTTATTTCAAGTAGGCTCAGTTTACAAGCTCTTTTGACACGTCAGTTGACTATTTGTAAAGATTCTACCACCGGTTCGGAAGGCAGGTTCTGCTGAGAAGAAACCGGCAAGAAACTCAACAGTTGCTCTTTTTAAAAAATCATACAACATTGTAATTTACAATTGATGACAACATTACAATTTCTTATAGTTTTACTTCCTGTGTGAAGGTGGAAGCTGATCCAACGGCCTCCAAGCATATTACCTGCGATTCGATATCGATTTGACCTCAACCTAAGGGAGTGCAAGGGTTACAGCTGTATTTTCGTCATCGAGCCATGAGCGCAGTAACTTTTTTTGACAGAATTATTCTCAGAATAGGAAACAATGTATATATTATGTTGCCTCAAGCTAAAGCTAAAGCAAAAAAATTGTGTCTAAAATTTAGGTTTTCCTCACCACTGAAATCGGAAAAATAACATATAATAGTAGGTAGGTATATGTATATCCATTTATTCCTCTTTTTTTGTTCTATTATGTTATTTGTTCTGTACTTTTGTTTACTATTAATAAGTCTTGTTGCCAACTCCCTAAATTGTGTATGTACGATCTTTCTATGGAAACTTAATTGGCTTAAGTGTTTATTAAATGTGTAAATTATTGTTTTTATGTTATTGCTGTTTGTTTCCTAAATAAATGAAAAAAAAAACTACCCGAGTACAAGGTCATGGTTTCAATTTCCAGTTAGTTTCGTACTTCTAAAAGTCATAAAGCAACCAAAACAAATACAATCCGGATGTTTCGCAGTGGCGGACACGGTTATTGTCTAATTGACACCGAAAGAGTTTTGTAGAAACATCCTTTGTCTACATCAAAACAGACAAACTGACTGTGGCCTTTATTATTTAATATTAGATTAGTAATATAGAGCCGTGATAGCCCAGTGGATAGCCCACCTCTGCCTCTGATTCCGGAGGGTGTGGGTACGAATCCGGTCATGCAGCTCCAACTTTTTAGTTCTGCGCATTTTAAGAAATTAAAATATCACGTGTCTCAAACGGTGAAGGAAAAACATCGTGAGGAGACCTGACCAGAGAATTTTCTTAATTATCTGCGTGTGTGAAATCTGAAAATCCGCATTGGGCCAGCGTGATGGACTATTGGCCTTACCCCTCTCATTTTGAGAGAATACTCGAGCTCAGCATGATGATGAATATGGGTTGATAATGATGATGATATAAGATTAGTAGGAGCTGGGAATAGCGGCTTCTACTATTCTAGACCATGCAAGAGGCCTATGTCCAGCAGTGGACGTCCATCGGTTGATAATACTCGTAATGATGAGATTTGTAGGAATCATTTAGTGGTTTTTGCCTAATATAAAGTACCACCCACTTTATATTAGGCAAAAATGCATTAATGACCTACTTACCTACCTATTTTGAGGACTAATCTTTAAAACTACGCAACGAATTTTGATCCGTTCTTTTTTAATAGATAGAGTGATTGAAGAGGAAGGTTTTATGTATAATAACATGCATGGTTCCCGCGGGATTTGTGAAAAGCTGAAATCCAATTTTGTTCAACTTTAAAGTAGTGACACGCCAATTCTAAACTTTAGGTACTCATAGATAGCTATAGGTAAATCACGACGTCCTCGTGTTTTATAAGTTAATGCCATCTTTAAACCATCTTTGCAAATAGTTGGTTCTTTTCTAAACAGACAATGTCATTTGACGGCACAGTGTGTGATGTGATTGTAGATGGCGCTGTTTCTTTATTATCGTCTGTTAGTCATAATAATTACTATAACCTAACAATAATTAGAATTTAAGTATCTAAAAATTATTAAAAAAAAATACAAACAAATAATAATAGATTAATATATGTAAAGTAAATAGTAATTATGTTATTATTTTATGCAATAATCTGCTAATAGATGGCGCTTCTAATTACAGACCAAATAGTTCCATTATTGCTTACAGATGTCGCTACACGTTCTCAAATACGCCGATCTTTTGTACAAGAGTCCGTTTTTCTTTCACTTTCAATAGTAATTTATTATTGTCTGTCGTCATAGTAATTAAATTATTGGTAACCTATCAATATTTTAATTATTAAGTAACAACAATTATGAAAAAAATGCAAACAAACAATAATAATTTTAAGTAAAGTAAATATACATTCTGTTCAGATTATTATTTTTTACAGTAAACAGATGGCACTTCAAATGACAGACCAAATAGTTCCATTTTTGCTTACAGATGTCGCTGCACGTTCTCAAATACGCAGATATTTTGTACAGGAGTCAGGACGTTACTACCATAGTACGCTTCGCTTCCGCCTACACAACTTTAGACCAATATTTCCACCCTACGAGAACGACACGGTACAAGACATACGCTAGGGATGAGAACGAGATAGTATAGAGCATACAACTCTAACGCTATGTCGCATCGTAGTCGTACCGAAAAATAACGTTCGGTATAAGCAAAGCTCGAGCATTCTGAGTACACTGACTCCCGTAGTCCGTACGAACGAAGTACCGCAGTTGAGGCATAGAATAGACGACAATCGGTCTGCGTTTCCGTGAGTCATGCCACCCAAAACGTGTATCGGTGAATTTTATACACATCGATTAGTTTAGTGTACAAAAAACGCCATCCGTTTGGACGTTTATTTATTTACATGTTATGAACAGTGAGCTGGGACTTAGTACATTAACTGGAACGTTGCCGGCATACTTAGTAAGTGTTTAATTGTTAGTTTACTGATAATGTTATAAATGTTTACGCTCAGTGCTCTCTTCGACGGAGACTTCCAGCTTTAAGATGCACAATATAGTACTTAAGTACTTACTTACCTACGTAGCTACCTACTTACTAATGTATTAATACCTATTATTTGAAGATACATACTTACTTAAATTTTATATTTAGAGAAATAGGTAAATACTATCTACCTACACGCATTTTGGTATCTACCCACGCACCTATCTGTATTTACCTACCTATAAGAATAGGTACCTACATAAATAATTTAAATTTTTAGTAGGTATGATGACTGCCAACGACATTTTATACTAGAGATAGGGCACTAGTGCATCAAAATACCAATAATAGTCGCTATTAAAAAACCAAAGTTATTATAACATATATACTTACAGTATAAAATATGTATATACAGTACTAGCGGACGCCCGCGACTTCGCCCGCGTGAAAATCGATGTAAACTTTCAACTACCTCTAGCCTACCCCTGCCCTACCCCTACCCTACCCCTACCGTACCCTACCCCTACCCTACCCCTACCCCACCCCTACCCCACCCCTACCCTACCCCTACCCTACCCCTTCCCTACCCCTACTCTACCCCTATCCTACCCCTACTCTACCCCTATCCTACCCGTACCCTACCCCTATCCTACTGATCGAAATTGTACAATCAATTGTGTTTTTAAATTGCACTGAATGTAGGTACTTAAGGAATTTTGTGTTTTGTACAAAAATTAGACAAGTTAGGTAGATAGGTAGGTATATTAGCTTATAAACCGTAAAACTTCGGCTAGTATACATACTAAAATTTGGTAATTTTGTAGGCCTTGATGTCAGTTATCACCCTGTAGAGCAGCGTTTCCCAAACTTTTTCAGCCACAGACCCCTAGGAAATCAAGCACAGTTTTCACGGACCCCTTTGTAAAATAAACAGTACCCGGTCATAGCCCGAGCACCATGGGTACTAACTGCCACAAACTTCTTACAAGTAATTTCATGAGTGGAATAAAGTTGTTCAATACTTCAAATATTACTTCAAATGTAGTGTGCGACGGCAGAGGTAAACAAAATAAAAAAAAAACATATGCATGCAAATTTGCATCATTTCTAATATCTGTGTTAGTTAGTCTCTCATCTGAAAAGAAAAAATCTGCTCGCTTTAAGTAAGCGTAGCGATTACGAGATATTAGCATTTATGTATGATCCAGAGACGGCTCCGCGGACCCCCATACACATACTCGCGGACCCCCTGGGGTCCGCAGACCACAGGTTGGGAAACGATGCTGTAGAGTATCTCGTGCCGAATAGATTTTGGAAAACTGGAAAGCTGAAGCATGTCATGAGTTCAAAGTTCGAGAGTACTTAAAGATGTTTAAAGTCCCCATTTTACCTACCTACTCTAAAGATCACTTCATTCGATTTGTACATATTTATTTGTAACAGAGTTCTAAAAGTCCGTATTTTCGAAGAGTTTATTTTCGTGGAAAATGGTCACATAATTGGTTAACTAGCAATGTGATCAACCCTTTATTATCTGGTAATCGTAGACCATTGACGAGTTCTGTTTGATTGTAGCAATTATTTGGTTCTTCGAATGTGGAATTTTGGGTTCAAATGGTTAAGGGGTTGCTTAATGAAGTAATGTATTTATCATCTCAAGTTACTTGTTATGTATGTTTGATAGGTTTGGACTGGACCTTCAAGCACGAAGAAAAGCAGAAGTCTAAATTGGCTAAAGCCTAATTCGGCTTAAATTCGATGTAACAAACGACTAATTAGCATAAATAGGGTTATAAAATTAAAAAAAACTTATTAGTAATCGATACTGATGCCAAAAATGCAATCAGTAAAATTATTCTTCATACTCCTGGGCAGGTTACAGTATAGGTCCTTTTCATGTTACTCCATTTTTAAGGGCTGGATTAAAGTGGTCTAAGGGCGTACGAAGTCGCGAACGACCGCTAGTTCTTTAATAAAGGCATAGATAATTGACTTGAAAAATATTTTAATTATTTAAAAAAAATTTTAATGTACTCGTAGGGGTACATTCAAATTTTGAAAAAATAGTTTTTGTCTGTATGTATGTCTATCTGTTGACCGGACTAATCTTCGGAACGGCAGAATAGATTTTAATGGGACACTTCACTGGATTCACTGGAAGATAGAGGAGGTTATCTAGCACATAGGCTACATTTTATCCAAAAAATATAAATGGTTCCCGTGGGATTTGTGAAAACCCCAATTTGTCCGCTAGTAGTTTAACGAACATAACCGTCAGTTTACAAAACTTTAGGAGCGTCACAAAGTTGTCGCGCGTCGTGTTGAGAAGTTGATATTGTACATTTTGGTATTATATACTATTCAACGGTACGCCGAGAGGATTAACCGCTTATGCAGATTTACCCGAATGGAAACACGAAAGTTTGTTGGTACATTTTCACAAAGGCAACCCTTGCTAGCTGAGCTTTGGATGGCTCCCTTATTTCTGAGTCTCATTCGAATTGTCTTTTCATTTGTGTGTTATGATGTAACATGAAGATACTATATGTTGTGAGAGTATACTGTTTTTGTTTATTTTTTTATTTTAACTCTCGGAACGCTTTTCAATGTAATGTAATGTATGTTTTTTTTTTTTTTTTTTTAAATAAACCTTTACACATTTATAATGTACAAGAATAGCCGTGATAGCCCAGTCCGATTCCGGAAGGTGTGGGTTCCTATCCGGTAAGGGCATGCACCTCCAACTTTTCAGTTGTGTGCATTTCAAGAAATTAAATATCACGTGTCTCAAACGGTGAAGGAAAACATCGTGAGAAACACCTGCATACCAGAGAATTTTCTTAATTCTCTGCGTGTGTCAAGTCTGCCAATCCGCATTGAGCCATTTTTTTGGGCCAATTTGGGCATTTCGTGGTGGACTATTGGCCTAACACCTCTCATTCTGAGAGAAAACTCGAGCTCAGCAGTGATTTAATGCATAGTGCAGCTGTCAAACGCGTATCGACAGAAGTCAATAGCTCTGCCACGAATTTCATCAAACTTTTCCTAAAAAAATACATACAACGTGTTTTTCAAGATCCATGTTCTCATTGTTCGTTTCCATACTCCTGCGAAACGGCTTGATCGATTCTTATGATTTTTTTTATGCATATTCAGTAAGTCTAAGAATCGGCTATTATAGATTTTTCAAACCTCCAAGTGATTTACCTCAAAAGTAGGATAGGGGTAGGGTAGGAGTAGGGTAGTATATGGGTAGCTTGGGTAGCTTGCCATATTACGAATAAAATCATTTTTACAGTTCTTTCAACCGCTGTATCACGGAAATGGCAAGACTTAGGAAAAAAAGTGTAGATACATTTTTTGTAGAGAATCGGATGATCTACAATTTTTATCCTAACTATTTTTGCTATAAAACTTACCGTTTAGCTGAAAAACGCGAAAAACCTATTGCAAACTTTCACCATCAATAATTTAATCACAAGGGAATTGATAGGGACTTTTCACAATTCATTTATAATAGTATTCTGAACATTCATACCAATTTTTAGCTCTATAAGAATTATTTGTAACCTTACTTCTATTTTAAGGATTAATTTGACTGGACTACAAACAATGTCATCGAATTATAAAGCTCAAAAATGTTTTTTAGATTAATGTCCTTTAATATTTATGTTTTAGTTCTCGTAGAAGGTAGACTGCAAATGAGGCATTTCACGGGACAAGGAGTCACAAAAGGACTGTCATGTTGTGCTCATTTCGGTTAGGGTTCGTCCCTTTTTGTTTTGTGGCTCGTCTTTGTTTGAAGCACTTTTAATGTAGTGTAATGACGTTGCGTGCATCTTAAAAAAAAATGTAAAACAATGTCAATACTGAAAAAATCCAATACATTGTTTTTATTAAAACTATGGAATGAGACCACTTATTTGACTATTTATATATTGATAAAGCGCACTTATAAAACTTTTCGTTGTGTAAAACAAAAGTTAAACATTATGTCTCATATTTATATATCACTAGCAGACGCCCGTGACTTCGTCCGCGTGGAATCCAGTTTTTTACAATTCCCGGGATGAAAAATAGCATATGTGTTAGGTTAAAAGACCGGCTCAGAACTTGCATCCCGAACTTGTGGTAGAATCTTTACACATTGTCAAGCTTGACGTTTCAAAAGTGCTTGTAAACTAAGCCTACTTGAAATAAATGAATTTTGAATTTATTTTTTAAATTAAACGGTCTCGAGCCGCCAGCATCCAGCGACTCCTTGCAACCCGCTTGATATCCTCGGTCCACCTAGTAGGGGGCCGACCAACACTGCGCCTTCCGGTGCCGGGTCGCCATTTCAGCACCTGGGGACCCTAACGTCCATCGGCTCTTCGAACTATGAGGCCTGCCCACTTAAGCTTCGCGACTCGTTGAGCTATGTCAGTGACTGGTTCGTCTGCGGATCTCCTCGTTCCTGATTCGATCACAGCTCGCTCCATCGTCCGCTGAGTGACTTGGAGCCTTCTAATAAGGCCCATAGTCAGCGACTAAGTCTCGGATCCGTAGGTCATTATTAGCAACACGCACTGGTCGAAGACAAGTTCAAGCAAGTTAATTACCGGTAGTGAACGGTAGAAAAGCTTGTAAAAAGTTAAATAGCCAGAATGAACTTTTTACAAGCTTTTCTACCGTTCTGATTACTCACAAGTTGCAAAAGAGTATCGCGTGTGCAATGCCCCTTGTAATATATCATTTGGCAGTGTCTAGGTATGCAGACGCCCTAAGCACGCCAGCTGGTACCGATGAGTCACGAAGGAGGGTCTCCTCCCCCATTGAAATATCATAACGTATACGATATTTGACCTTAAATTTTGTAACATAGAGTTCATTATACAATACAAATTAAAGTTTCAGTAAGTTAACCAAATAGTATCTGGTATATTTGTATACATAAATAATACTTGGGAATATGTTAAATAGTAAAGCACATCGCAGTTCTTTTTCCTGTAAAAACCTTCCTTTACTTTTACACGAGGCAGGCTATTATCTGAACCTGCCTTCCGAACCGGTGGTAGAATCTTTACAAATAGTCAACTGACGTGTCAAAAGTGCTTGTAAACTGAGCCTACTTGAAATAAATGATTTTTTGATTTTGAAAATAAGGAATTAACACTGCATTGCTATTGTACTAGTTTATCCAATGATTTTTTTACTATTAGAAATCGTGCCTACATCACCGCAAAAGTGTTCCAATATATGTTTAGTCACATTATATAACTTTATGTATATTGTATATACATATAGTTTTTACACTTCTTGAACAAAATATTCGGCATTGTAGACAATATTTCAAAATTATTATGCTCAAATAAACTTCGGGACACATCTATTGGCCTACTTTACATTTTCAGTTTCGTTTGGTCCTAGCTAAAATTTTATATTAGGTCAAACGAAAAGTTTTTATGCAGTTTTGAAACTGGCACATTCATAATTTCATGCAATAGTCTTTTTTTGAACACAGAATTTAAATTTTTATTGTGTCCAGAAGTTTAACTTTCGTTGTTTACTATGCGACTAAATGAAATTAAGCCAATTGGATGACTTTGGTCGCCTCAGTTCGATGCGCCAATACCATATCTAATAGTTTATAATTATTGAGTGTATCCAATCTATGGTTGTAACTCATAAAACTCTAACTCCAACTCTAGTTGCCTACCGTACTTAGCTATGCTAAGAACATGGGCTTTCAGATTTGTAAAATCTCTGAGCCGTGGTCTTTTGTAAAACGAAAGTCTGGTTATTTCAAGGCTACAATACTACTAATATTTTAAATGTGAAAGTTTGTATGGATGTTTGTTCTTTCACGCAAAAACTCAATGTATTTGGCTGAAATGTGGAATGAAAATAGATAATCTGAATTGACACATACTTTTTATCCTAAAAAATACATGGTTCGCGCAGGATTTGTAAAAAACTTAATTTATCGCAGGCATAATCGCCGAAGTTCCGTAGTCTATACTAATACAATAAGTTTGTGGTGTTGTAGGGGATAATCTCTGGATCAACTGTATCGATTTTGAAAATCCTTTTACCAATATAAAGCTACGATATTTGTGAGTGTCATAGGCTTTATAGGCTTATAGTTAGTCCTACTAATAGTATACGCAAAAGTTTGTATGGATGTTTGTTACTCTTTAACGCCGCAACTACTGAACCGATTTGGCTGAAATTTGGAATGGAAATAATCTACTCTTTTAATCCCGAAAAATCCATGGTTCCCAAGGGATTTGTGAAAAACTAAATTTCACGCGGACGAAGTCGCGGGCGTCCGTTAGTGTACAATGTAAACAGTTCCTACTCTAAAACTGTTACGTTACATTTTTAATATCAGCAAAATTCACTTATCTAGGAAGTATATTTTTTTACTTTTATTAAAAAAATATGCTTTTAGCTTAATATAAGTTTCAAAACCATTCAAAGCGGTTTAAAATGCAATCGGATTATATGTGAAACCAATTTTGCAATGTGCAGTATTAAATGATATGAAACTAATTGATAGGATACGATAGGATAGCTTTTAAATTTTTATGAATTTTTAAATCGGCTGTTCTATAATTATTTTTATTTCAGTAACTACCGCGGTACAATATTTTAATCGTTCTAATCTTATATACTTGTAATGTTTGACGGCCTCCGTGGCGCAGTGGTATGCGCGGTGGATTTACAAAACGGAGGTCCTGGGTTCGATCCCCGGCTGGGCAGATTAAGATTTTCTTAATTTGTCCAGGTCTGGCTGGTGGGAGGCTTCGGCCGTGGCAAAGACGTACCGCCAATCGATTTAGCGTTCCGGTACGATGCCGTGTAGAAACCGATAAGGGTGTGGATTTTCATCCTCCTAACAAGTTAGCCCGCTTCCATCTTGGACTGCTAGACTGCATCATCACTTGCCATCAGGTGAGATTGTAGTCAAGGGCTAACTTGTAAAGAAAAAAAAATGTTGTGGAGGTTGTATTACATGCAAAAAAAAAATTACAAAGAAAGAAAGAAAAGGTTATTTAGAACACACATCATACAAAGAAAAGAGAGAAAAAAAAACAATAAATTAAATACATTGCAACTTGCATGATGTGATCCTAAAAGGGTCTCCACTCAGCATATTGCTGTGTCTGTGGGGACACCGCGCTGATCTTCCGTGGAGACATTAAGGTGACGTTTGGACGGTATCGAGACGTGCGGAGCGCCCCTAACATCGACAAACATAAAAAAAAGACAGAAACGTAAATTAAATACAAAAATATCACACAAAAATATATAATTACACTTCATCAATTACAATTTACGGGGACTTTTCAAAATTTTCAATTCCATGTTATTATCTAAAAGATTCCAAGCTGGGTGGCATCTCATAATAGCTGTATGTGCATAATGTATTAATTCATTTAGTGCAATGGGGATGATGACTAGGTTTGAATATATTGATTTTTATGATACATTCGGGTAAATAAGGTCAATGTTAACTAATTTATACATAAAAAGCAAAGATTGACTGGTTATTTGCAAAATAAATAAGATTATAAAATTTTAAAATCTACTAAAAATATTTTATCGTAATTAGATGAAAATTCATACAGTTTTAGCTTCCTTACGTTAAATGTGACATTTTTAATATATGAACTATAAACATAAATGCATAAATAACAAAGATATTAGTAATTTTGTTTAAACGCCCATACAAATCTAACGATCATTAATTGCCTACGACGTCATAAGTTCGTACCATTTTGTATGGGGCGTTTTTCAGGGATCCCTGACCCTTTAAATCCCCGTAGCTCCGAAAGTAATGATCGCAGATAGCCTGTTCCATTTATAAAATTGCTTTACTATTAGCATACTCTTAATTTATCTACAATTAAAAAAGTCATCATCCCTAAAATTTTCAATATATGTTATTATCTAAAAGATTCCAAGCTGGGTGGCATCTCATAATAACTGTATGGGCATAATGTATTAATTCATTTAGTGCAATTGATTAGAGTTTGCGACCCGATAAAGGAAATTGTCCGTCGATGAACCGGCGGTAATCGATCACGCTTGACTTTAACGCGTTTAATGCTCCGCTTCCGGCGCTGGCGCATCGAACAGTACGCTTTTGTTATATTAATATCGTATGCGATAAATATAGACCGAGAGCCTAAGTTATCTTCCTACCTACCTAGATATATCGAGAAGTACGGAGCGTTTAGGCAGATTCCAGTAAACGAGTAGACAAGAAAGCTACACGAATCATTTAAGGCCACTTTTGTCTCCTTAATAACTCAAAATCTATTTAACATGAAAACCTAAAGTTGGATTTATATATTAATACTAGTAGACACCTCCGCGGTTTCACCCACGTGGTTCCCGTTCCCTTAAGAGTACGGGGATAAAATGGGCTATCTAACACTGAAATATTTTTTCAAATCGGACTAGTAGTTTCTGAGATTAGCGCGTTCAATCAATCAAACAAACAAACTCTTCAGCTTTATAATATTAGTATACATTAGATCCTGTAAGCTTATCTTAAATACCAAATTTCAACTACTCAAATAGACGTTGAAATAATACCATCTAAAAATCGTTATTTTAAAATTTATATCAGATTTTCAGAACGAGTGTTCTAAGTTCTGTGAACTAACTAGATTTTTAATTTGTTAAATAAATTTCCTTATTAAAACAATCTGCAGTCAATTATTATTATCGATAGATAGGCTGTACATCACTAACATCTGTAATAACGTCTGTAACAGCAACATCTTCCATTTTGCACTTGTCCATAATGTCAACTGCCACGATTTTGCGTGTTTACTTCAACATGAAACATTTAGTTAAACTTCAAGCTACCTCTAGCATGTGCTAATAAACTTTCATCCTTCCTAAACTGAAGTATGTCTGGCTATGCAGGCTCTCGGACTAATATAGACACATACGATCATATTTATAAACATGGAATAAGATTTAAACCTCAATTTTCTTCGAAGTAAAGTAAATTTTAAACTGTAGTAATTAGGTCCAGTTTACTTTAAAGAAAATTGAGGTTTAAATCTTAAGCCATGTTTATAAATAAGGTCGATAATGAGTACGAAATGCTTCATGTTTAAGTAAACACGTAAATTTGTGGCAGTTGCGGACATCGTGGGCAAGGGATGGACGATAATGCTATCACATTCGTTTTTATAGATGTTAGTGATGTGCAGCCTACCTATCGATAATAATTTACTACTGTTTGTTTTTAAATAAGAAAATTGATTTAACAAATAAAATGATATAGTTAAATCACAGAACACAGAAAGCGCTCGTTAACTCTTAGTTCTCATTCGCACGAGAGATTTTTTAACAGACGTTAAAAAAGCGTTGAAATACAACAAATGCATTCCAAAGTATATGTTCACACTACATCGTTTTTAAATTACGGCGCTTTTTTAACGAGCAGTGTTGCATTTTCAATTTTGGGCAATGGAAATAGACCTTCATTCAACTTCATACATTTAAATACATACGCTACGCCTTCTAACGTCTTGTTTTAACTCATCGCTTTTTCAACTCTCGTGCGAATGAGGCCTTAGTGCAGCGCATAATACTTACACGAGTGAGAAACATACTAGACTCATATAGCATTCTCCTTTGTACTGTGTTATTATAGTACAAAGACAGATCAAGGGTTAACCCTGTTGTTCTGCGTTATCGATGTCTGGCGCCACGAACACAATAGTGACAGCTGCTTAGAACTGTATCATATCACGATTGAGATATACTCGTAGTCTTAGTCTAAGAGGCGAAACATTGTTAAGGGATCATTATCTATCTAGAATACATTACTATACAAAAATAATATTCTTTGGTTATTTAAATTACAAATTGATACTATCATAATAACCCAGTGGCCTCTGCCTCCGATTCCCAGTTATATGCATTGTAGGATTTTTTTTATCACGTGTCTTAAACGTTGAAGGAAAACTTTTTTCACCTTGATATGGCAAGTGATGTTGTAAGCTAATTACGAAATATCTTGAAACAGAAGGTTCTTTAAGTACAGACTGAATAAAGTAATCGACTTGGTAATACATGGATCTCACAACTTTTTTTGGTAGCAGTATAGAGTTGCGAGAATTGATATATATTTGTAGTGTTTTTGATCGTTGATTTTTATAATCATGTAGGTAATTTTAATGGAGTAAAAATTAAACTCTGCGATGGTTAACAAAGACGAGAAATTGCTTTTAAAGATTTGTTAATCTGCAGTCTGCATCCTACATTCTACTAGATTGGCTTATCATAAACAGATAGCGTGTTTTTAACTGACTTTTTATTTAAACCAGTCTATTCCCCTCGACTTCAGAAAAAATTACGAAGATTTCTATCTGGCTTGTAATGCATAAATTTTGTTCATGGTACTTATATTATTTTATCTATCATAAAATGAATTGTGAGATTAGAAATTTTGACGTGACAACGTCTTATAATTCGATGGAGCCAGAGCACACTCGAAAATAGATGACGTCATGCGTCGTTCCCTTGCTCTAGGGTTGCCAAATTTTTTTACAAGAAGTAAAGTATATGAAGATTATTAAGCAGTATTTTAGAAAAACGAAGTTCTTCTTTTGAAAAATGCAACCATTCCATTTTAATGCATTTTATTATGACGTTGTCACTTTCAATTATCGTAAGTAAACCGACTTTACAGACAACCGATTTTTTTAATAATAAGTTCAATGCCTAGTTTCCTGAAATACATTTCACCGGCGTAGTCACTATTCCTGTGGGAATACGGGAATAAAATACATGTACGAATGAGAATAGCTTAAATTATTCTTTGATAATGTAGCTTTCCGTAAGAATAATTAAAATCGATCTATAATTTTATTACATACTAGCCGACGCCCGCGACTTCGTCCGCGTAAAAATTGATGTAAACTTCTCTCCCTCTACCTTACCCTGCTCGTAAGCCTACCCAAGTCTACCCTATCCTACCCCTACCTTACTCCTACCCTACCGCTAACGCTAACCCTACCCTCCCCCTACCCTAACCCTACCCGTACCCTATCCATACCCTACCCCTAATCTACCCCTACATTACCCCTACCCTACCCGTACCCTACCCCTACCCTACCCTACCCCTATCCTACTCCTCCCCTACCCTATACCTTCCATATCCTTCCCCTACCTCTAAATTGCCCCTACCCTACACTACCCTACCTTATCCGTACCCTACCCTACCCTATCCTACACTTTCCCTAAATTACCCCTACCCTACCTCTATCCTACCCCTTCCCTACCCCTATCCTATCCCTACCCTCAGCAAAATTGGTCCAGCCTTTTGAGCGTGGTGCAATGACCAAAAGACTATAATTTCCCAAGCGACTTCTATGCTAATACTATAAAGAGGTAAAGTTTGTGTGGTTGTCGGGGGTAATCTCTGGATCTACTGGACCGATTTGGAAAATTCTTTTACCAATAGAAAGCTACATTATTTGCGAGTGGCAAATAATGTAGCTTTCTACAGCTGTAGGTCCTCATATTCACACTGGGACGGGAACCACGTAATTGAAACCGCGGGGCGTCATAAAGCGGCATTTCTGGGACTTTCAGAAATTTTGTATTATCTCCGAAACTATATAACTAATTAACATACTGTAAAGGGCAAATCTTATCTCTATAATATCCTTGTGATTATTAAATAATTTATTTTGATAAGGATTTAAGTTTAGTTGTGTAAATAATGACTTAAACCTTAGTTTAAAATTTAAAAAAATTATTAAAGTACTAAAGGTAAAAAGCCTCCATACATTAATTTCAGTTATACGCAATGGTTGAGGCAGCGCATGCGAATAAGTAAGTTTTTCGGTCCGACCTGTAAGAGAAAACCCGCGATAACTCAGTAGTTATATATGATAGAAATATAAAATATCAATTATAGCACTCCCCGATAACGTAGTATTCTACTGGTGAAAGAATTTTTAAAATCGGACCAGTAGTTCCGAAGATTACCCCATTTCAAAGAATTGTTACAAACTTACAAACTTTACCTCTTTATAATATTAGTATAGAAGTATAGACTAGAGGACGCCCGGGATATCGACCGTGTGGAATTCAGTTTTCCCACAAATCCCGCGGGAACCATGGATTATATCAGGAGTAAAATCTATTTTCATTCCAAATTTCGCTTTTGCTTTTACACACAAACTTTTGCCTTTATAATATTAGTGTGATAGGTACTACACTCAGTCAAATTTTGGCACATTTTGAAGTATTATATACGTAAAGCTTTTCCCGTGGTGCAATAAGCCTCTTGAGCCACTGCTAGGTTTACTGTCGAGTCGGTTGAACGAAAACAATATATCCTCTTCATTCCGTTGAAAATTGCATTCTTTGTGAATGTTGTTTTCAAATGCCTCGATGTTCTACATCTAGTCTTCTAGCTACTGATCTGTTCTTTATTAGAGGCCTGACTCGCTCCGATAGTAAAAATAAAAAGTAAATTACTATTTCTTCATAAAAAAATACCAAGTTGGGAAGTTGGTGGTGCACTCTTACCTTCGCGAGCTCGATAAAAATCAGAGATTCGTCATATTTGCGAATTGAGCGATTTTTAAGTTGAGTCTCAAAGAGCTGGCAGCTACCTCGGTCAACAAATTAATTTGGTCATTCAAGCTTGCTGTAGTAGTCAAAGAGATTGTAGATTTAATTTATTTACAAGGTGCTGGAATGGTGAACCTGCACTAGAAAGCGCAGCGTTGGTCGATCCCCCACCAGGTGGACTGACGACATCAAGCGAGCCGCAGGAATTCGCTGGATGCAGATGAGGATCGCGATGTTTGGAAGTCCCTACAAAAGGCCTAAGTCCTGCTGATATGATGATGATGATTATCATTGCTTTTTTTATGTAGGTATGGGAAACAAATAGGGTATTGAATAGTTCAAGTTGAGTAGGTACTCACATTGCCATTATAACGGTCTAATGGACAAGGCTTTGTCTACCTTGCATTGTCTTCTCATCTATAGAAACGTAGCCTGAGCTCCTTGCTCTACATGCGTCATTTGCGATCTAGATCTCAATACAAAATAGTCTGCATTTGTGTGGTCCATTTATTCTGCGGTAACTATTTTATATGTACCACTCACTTGAGCGAATTGAGGTGTTTTTATCCATCTTGAACAGTTGGAGTATACTTTAAGTTTTTTTTTTATTCTTTACAAGTTAGCCCTTGACTACAATCTCACCTAACGGTAAGTGATGATGCAATCTAAGATAGAAGCGGGCTAGCTTGTTAGGAGGAGGATGAAAATCCACACCCCTTTCGGTTTCTACACGACATCGTACCGGAACGCTAAATCGCTTGGCGGTACGTCTTTGCCGGTAGGGTGGTAACTAGCCACGGCGGAAGCCTCCCATCAGCCAGCCCTGAACCAATTAAGAAAACCTTAATCAGCCCAGCAGGGGATCGAACCCAGGACCTCAGTTTTGTAAATCCACCGCGCATACCACTGTGCCACGGAGGCCGTCAAACTTGCCTAAGGGAGCATAGGCTGGCAGACTTTCGGGCTTCATAAATACGGTAAGCATAGGCCGGCAATCATTCACGCTTCATAAATGAAGTTTGTCTGGCTATGACAAGCTCGTTCTATGTTATGTCGTCGTCATCAACCCATATTCGGCTCACTGCTGAGCTCAAGTCTCCTCTCAGAATGCGGATTGGCAGACTTCACACACGCAGAGAATTAAGATAACTCTCTGGTATGCAGGTTTCCTCACGTTGTTTTCCTTCACCGATTGAGACACGTGATATTTAATTTCTTAAAATGCACACAACTGAAAAGTTGTAGGTGCATGCCCCGGACCGGATTTGAACCCACACCTTCCGGAATCGGAGGCAGAAGTCATATCCACTGGGCTATCATGGCTCTATGTTATGTAGGATAACCTAATTAAAAGATCATATTACTTTATTGGCACAAGAGTCTCATAATGCGTTGTAGTGGTACGTCACTGATTCGCTTTGTGATCTTTGAAGCGCTGACACGTCCGCGTTTCTAGCTCTCTCTCTCTCTAGCTCTTTGGTTTCTCCGCTTCCTTTGATTCATTAAAGAGAGTGCTCGTGTTTATCACTTATAAACCAGATCAATGGACTGGCTTGTGTCCTCCATCTCATTTTCTTTATACCTATACAGGGTGATCGGGAGTATTTCCCATAACTTCAAGGTGTTGATAAGTCCATTTATATGAGCCGAATTCCTTAACTAATATTTTTTTAACTTAAAAATGAAACTTTTATGTTTTCATACAAAGTAATTAAAATACCTGTAATTCCGACAATAATACATTGTAATCTTTGATTCCGACTATCCATGTAACACACATCTTTTGCATTTTAAAATACGTAAAACTTGGCTACGTCATAATTATAAGGATGCGTATAAGGGACACATTTTAAGATCTATTTAAAAAAGAAATATTATTTACTCCGAAAATATTAATTTTAGAACCCATGTTCTTTGAACATTTTTAATTCATTTTCCGTAAAGAATATAACCCCTGTGTTATGGGAAATACACCCCAGCACCCTGTATATTAAAACGATGTCGGGTTAGTTACACAATCCCAGTAACCTTAGTAACTCGAGCAGTTGAGTACATTTTTATAAGCTGTGATTTATTGTGCAAGTATTGAGAGAAGAATTGCGCGGGTATGAAGTCGTACGCGCGGCGCATCGCTACCCCCCTCCCGGCCCGCGCGGACCATCAGGAGTGTTACGAACGAATTTGCCAAGCTATATAGTTCAGCATTCTTGTGCATTAGTCCACATCTCTTAAGGAGTACTTTGCTTCATGCATTACTTTGGGTTAGGCAAGGAGAATCTCTCTCAAACTCCAGCAAGGAACTCTACTGTATTTTGACTATAACCTATATGTTGGTGTATTTTTTCAGTAAATCCTTATCCCAAATAATATAAAACGATGATTTTTTTAAACGTTTTGTATGGAACGCCTTCTTGACATCATCTCGGGAACTTTCATATTAAACATTTTTTAATATATCGGGCAAACACGTCTATCACTTTTGTTTATAATTGTACCGGCACAAACAACTGTAATTTTTGTTCAACTTACTTGCAGGGGTCTATACTTGTTAATGCAATTTACCAAGTTTGTACCAAGCGTTGCTCATCCACCGCTGTGACAGATCCATTTCATTCAATCTATTTACGATGCGCGCACTTTGATTGTATGACCATTATGACGCAAGTTCATGACAAACAAACTTGTAACCGACAAGCAATCTCACTCAAAGGCCTTTCTTATTGATATTAGCTCAAGTGATTGGCATAAAACGTTATCAAACAGCATAAGATGCGTTCATAGGCCTCATAGTGCTATTGTAAATTACTCTGACCTATATTGTTTGTAGTTTGGTTGCATAACTGCATCTTTTGAAGTTGCATACCAGTATCATAATATGTTACATCATCATCATCATCATCATTGTCAGCCGATGGACGTACACTGCTGGACATAAGCCTCTTGCATGGACTTCCAAACAAAACGGTCTCGAGCCGCCAGCATCCAGCGGCTCGCTGCAACCCGCTTGATGTCTTCGGTCCACCTAGTGGGGATCGACCAATATTGCGTTTTCCGGTGCGGGGTCGCCATTCCAGTACCTTGGGATGCCAACGTCCTGGCTCTTCGAACTATGTGGCCTGCCCATTACCACTTCAGCTTCGCGACTTGCTTAGCGATGTTAGTGACTTTGGTTCGTCTGCGGATCTCCTCATTTCTGATTAGGTCACACAGAGAAACCCTAAGCATAGCTCGCTTCATCGCCCGCTGAGTGAGAATCTTGAAACCTATTCATTAAAAATCTACCTTCTAAAGCCACCACATTCCTAACTCCATATTGGACCACCGTATGTTCCCATTCATTATTTATATGATTGTGGTATCAATTTTGGTATAAATAAAAGGGTATTTTAAGCTCAGATTTTTTTAGGCAGCGTAAATACCGTCACGCTGCCAGTCGCGTTAGTGATTTTGTGCATTTATCATGTTGTTTAGTGTGGCATGGAGAACATGTCGGAAGATGAGTGTTGATTCTAAAGGTACCCCTTAAACCTACTCTCAAGTCCTGGGTCCTGCTCGAGGTGTTTCCTCTACCACAAAATAGTGGTAGAGGAAACTGTCGCTACTATCCATCATGTCATACGTACTTACCTATGAAAGAAGTATAAGCTGACAAATTTCAGCCTTCTCAGAATAAGGTATGTATGAATCTCGCAGGCACTTTGTAAACGCTGAAATAAAAACATAAAGGTATAAAACCCTTTTTGTTTTACAAGTTTCTTTCAAACTTAATACGGCGAGTCAGGATTTCAACACGTCCAGTAAAGCTAAATGAGGTAAGGTAAGTGGTTATTGTGGAAGTTATGTTATTTTTTCTAGGCAGTTTCTAGAAACTCATTTGAAACTTTACTCAAACACCTTAAAACTTACCTTCTCCTATAGACGTTATATTTTCGAAAGACTGTTTGGATATGCCAGTTTTAGTGTGAAAATTAAGAAGCGTCAGAAAAGTAGAAATATATTATATAATTAGCCGATGCTCCTCGGTTTCACCTGCATAGTTCCCATACTCTCTACTAAGGTCTAACTTTTGCGAGCGGAACTTGATCATACTTTCCTACTTCCTACTAATATCATAAATGTGAAAGTTTGTATGGATGTCCGTTTGGATGTATGTTACTCTTCAACGTCGCAACTACTGAACCGATTTGGCTGAAATTTAAAATAAAGATAGATAGTACCTTGGGTATATAGGCTACTTTTCGTCGCGGAAAATTCCATGGTTCCCGCGGGAAATGTGAAAAACTGAATTCCACTCGGACGAATCATTTCCTCGTTGCTTGAATACAAAGCGTAACTTTTGCGCTTTATGTTGTGTGATTTATTACATAATAGCGGACCACCAACTTTAGGGGTTGAATTTTAAAATTTTTTGAATCACTTTATATTTCGTATTTTATGATTTATAAACAAATTTTTAAAACTGTAACTCTAAAAATGAAGGACTTTAAATACAAACTTTCAACCCCTATTTCACCTCTTTTTATTTTATTTTCGCAATAAAAAGTATCCTATTACCTTCTCCATATTATGGTCTCGAAGCGAGCAAAAGTTTTATTTGAATTCATTCAGTAGTTTCAGCGTGATGCCCGAATAACAAAGAGAAATGGACAGACAGACAGAAAATCGAAAAAAAAAATATTTTTAGTTTCAGTATCGATTATATAATGCCCCCCGACAAAAATTTTCAAAATATCTTCAATGTACAGAATATACAAAAGTTACAGTTTCATTATTAGTTCTAGATGGCGCTAGTAGTATCTTATGCCACGGTAACGTTCGGTGTTACAATGGTATAAGAAAAATCTCAAATTGTAAATTAATGTATAGAATTTGACCAGTTTTATTATAAGTATAGATTTATCGTTGACTGCTAAAATAAAATGGCGAATAAAACACTTGTGCATCAAACTAAAACTTATAAGACTTTTCCGTGGAGGTTGAAAATTAAAAGAGCGAATGCAGTTTGTGTGCTCTGGTAAAATTTTAAACTTGCTCTTTACGTTGCTCTGAGTTTATATTGAAGTGAAAGAATGTTTTCCTCATATTTTACACACTCTACTGCATCCACAATATTTTTATCAACAAGGAAATTTTTCCAATCCGTCTACATGCGCCTTTTTCCCCAACAAATGAAATTCTCAAACGCTATTGTGAATGTGCATATTGGTAGAACACTTACCAAACAAAATGTTATTTGCTCTAGAAATCATGTACGTAAATATTTTCATGCTTAAAAAATAAGTACTAACGAATTTGTTAGAATGTTACAACATTATCTGACGATAACGATGAATGATATACATGATGATTCAAATTTATATACTCGTACTATCAAAATTACATAGTAGTTTCGTAGTGATTGGTTTAGGTATTCAAAGATTTAATGCTTTAGTCACTTACCAAACCAAATGTTATTTGCTCTAGAAAGCATGTACGTAAATATTTTCATGTTAAAAAAATAAGTACTAAAGAATTTGTTAGACAGTTACAACATTATCTGATGATAACGATGAATGATATACATGATGATTCAAATTTATATACTCGTACTATCAAAATTACATAGTAGTTTCGTAGTGATTGGTTTAGTTATTCAAAGATTTTATGCTATAAAATATCGTTGTTGATATTTTTGACTGCATACCTATTAATAATAAATTGTGTTATACAGTTCCACGTCTTGTACAAATGCGAATTAGAAAACCATTGGTTGCTATAGGTGAATGCCGTACTAACTCTGGAAAGCGTTCGCCAATATATGCATTAATACGAAGCTATAATGATAAATATAGATATATGTAGATATATTCTGATATTCGTCCAACTAAATTCAAAAAGCAATTTTTACTAAAAATGTAAGAATCTAATGTAAAAGTAGCTTAAATTTGTCATTGTCACTTCACTTTAAATATTTCACTTTTCTTGTTTAGTAATTGATCCGTGGCTAATGGTAGGTTGACGATCTAGTTTATAGATTATTGATTTTTTTGAAATGTAATCTTATCGTTTACTGTTTGTTAACTCAAATAAATAAAAAAACCACCGTATATTACAAGTTCCTATTTATTATTAATATTCATTTATTGTGGTATCAGTTTTGATATAAATAAAAGGGTATTTGATGACTTAAGCTCAGTTTTTTGGTAAGCAGCGTAAATACCGTCACGCTGCCAGTTGCGTTAGTGATTTTGTGCAATAATCTTTTGTGTTGTAATTACTGTTTATCGTGTTGTTTAGTGTGGGCATGGAGAACATGTCTGACAGGGAAGGTAAGTGTTGATTTTAAAGGAACCCCTTAAACCTACTCCCAAGGTTACAAGTCCTGAAACCTGCTCGAGGTGTTTGCTGTAACAGTGCACAAGTTAGTTTAACATCGTAGATAATAATCTGTGCGGGAAAATCAACTTATATAATCTAGGTAATAAAGAAGGCCATTATAGATGACCTAAAAAGGTTCAATAAGTATCAATACGGGTAAGCCGATAGGGCAGGCCGACGACCGCGCATTGGGGTCGATCGGCGCCCGCGCACAAATGCAATCGGCGATAGCACCTAGCGGGTCACCTATAACAATTAATCTTTCTTCATAAAAACTTGTATGCGCTTAGAACGAAAGTATGACATACATTTTATCAAGCAAGTGACTATTATACGTGTGAAAGTGACTCATATCTATACTCTATAATCTAAAATAATATTATAAAGCTGAAGAGTTTGTTTGATTGAATGCGCTAATCTCAGAAACTACTGGTCCGATTTGAAAAATTCTTTCAGTGGTAGATAGCCCATTTATCGAGGAAGGCTATAGGCTATATATTGTCCCTGTACAACGATAACCACGCGGGTAAAACCGCGCGGCGTCAGTTAGTTAATCTATACTTAGGTATAATAAATCTGTAGAGATTATCATCTGTACATGAAATTTATTTCTAAAATAACTATCAGGGGGTGCTTAGTGATCGATACACAATAAAATCCAATCAGTAAAACTTTTTGCCATTCTGTCTGTATGTTCGTCACAGAAATAAAAACTACTGGACGGATTTTAACGAAACTTGGTGCAATTATTCTTCATACTCCCGGGCAGGTATACTTTTTATCACGCTACGATCAATAAGAGCATAGCAGTGAACAAACCATTATGGCCGACAGCGTTTTAGGCTCGTATTGTCAAAAAAATATATAAGTACAGTACGTCTTTGTCGGTAGGGTGGTAACTAACCACAGCCGAAGCCTCCCACCGACGAGAACTGGATCAATTAAGAAAACCTCAATCGGGGATTGTACCCAGGACCAAATCCACCGCGCATACCAATGCGCCACAGAGGCCATTAGGGTAACTATATTTCTTATTATTACACACTTTATAATGTATTGGTTTTCTATAAAAGGAATCCACTTATATTAAGCCACTCAGTTCTCCTTGCTTTTGAGACTCGTCGGAGTCTAGAGCCGTTGTCTTCGATTTAATCTTTTTGCTTCAAAGTAAATAAGTTCTTTGAAGACGTTCGCAGCGAACGGCTGTATTGATCTTACTTAATTCAATAGGTATTCGTTGAAAAGTCAGACAAGCTTAAGACTCAATTAATTTAACCGTTTAAAGTTACCTTTGCCAAGATAGTTGCGCTTTTCTTCTATCGTAACTGTTAGTTCAGGAAACCAGAAGTATATCCTACTAATATTATAAACGCGAAAGTTTGTTTGGATGTTTGTTACTCTTTAACGCCGCTCTCAATATCACCTGATGGTAAGTGTCGACACAATCGAAGATGGAGACGGGCTAACTTGTTAGGAGGACAATGAAAATCCACACTTTCGGTTTCTACACGACATCGCACCGGAACGCTAAATCGCTTGGCGGTACGTCTTTGACGGTAGGGTGGTAACTAGCCACGGCCGTAGCCTCCCACCAGCCAAATCGTAAAGCCTCCATCTTACTCATAGACTGGTATTAACAACAGGTGATTCGATAATGAAAATGCACATATCCTGCAGTACGTAAACCGTATCATTATTAACAACCCATATTCGGCTCACTGCAGAGCTCGAGTCTCCTCTCAGAATGAGAGGGGTTAGGCTAATAGTCCACCACGCTGGCCCAATGCGGATTGGCAGACTTCACACACAGATAATTAAGAAAATTCTCTGTTATGCAGGTTTCCTCACGATGTTTTTCCTTCATCGTTTGAGACACGTGATATTTAATTTCTTAAAATGCACACAAATGAAAGTTAGAGGTGCATACCCCGGACCGGATTTGAACTCATACCCTCCGGAATTTAAGGCAGAGGTCATAGCCACTGGGCTATCACGGCTCAATAAACCGTATAGCGATTAAGTTTTCGTATACGATTCTCGATAGAATTATCCTAGGAAATTATTGGCTTAGTTACGTATTTACGAGTTGGATTAGTTAGGTATAACCTATCAGCAAAACCGCTATACCAAGAGACTTAGTGTTCCGGTGGATTATTCCACAGCTACCAAGTTAGCGCTCTCGATACTCGTGTTAGATTGCATCATCGCTTGCAGGTTAGATCAAACCAAGCGTAAAACCAGTTACAGAAAAGATAGCTAACTATGTAAGACTTCCGAGTTAAAGTGGTTCCGTATCATAGGCACCAAGTTGTGTTGTGACTAGCGGACGCCCGCGACTTCGTCCGCCCTTAGACCTCTTTTCCCAACATTTCCCTTCACTGCTCTGCTCTTATTAATCGTTAGCGTGTTGAAAAGTATACTATAACCTGCCCAGGAGTATGAAGAATAATTGTACCATCGAGTAGTTTTTGTTTCTATAACGAACATACAGACAGACAAAAAGATGACAGATGAAAATTTCACTGATTGCTGTTCGGCATCAGTATCGATCACTAATCACCCTCTGATAGTTATTTTGGAAATATATTTCATGTAAAGAATTGACCTCTCTAGGGGTAGCGTAGGGTAGGGGTAGGTAGGTAGTTGAAAGTTTACATCGAGTTTCACGCGGACGAAGTCGCGGGCGTCCGCTAGTGTGTTTATTAAATCACCTGCAATCATCTGAACTTACAGATAATAATTTTGACATACAGTACAGCTGGCCTATTAACTATTTTGGTCTTTATTATCAGCTTATTAAAAGAACATCAAATCAATTGACAGAATGTCATTAACTGTGCGAAATCCACCAGTAAGCAACGGATGACATTTTACATAGCATACTTCAAAGATAGTGAATTTATGCTCGACTAATTCAAACAGCTGAATGTTAAAGTGGTGAGTGTACTTCTGTATGAAGAAGAACTCTAAAAATATCACTGGACATACATAAAAAAAAATAAAAAAATAAAAAATAAACATACATACAGCCGAACGTAGAACCTCCTACCTAGAAGTCGGTTAAAAAGTGCAGTGTGATACTGCCTCTCTCTCTCTAGTCGGTCCCTCACGACTGAGGATCGTGACCACCTTGGCGAGTCATCGTTTGGTATATAATGCTCCTTCATCGAGTACGGTCGCTGGCCATTTGGACGGCTCTGTAAAAGGTGCGGGCTCCTGCTTCCTTGAGAATATCCGACCATCGGGTTGGAGATCTACCTCGTGGCTGTTTGCCTTCCACATTTCCCACCACAATATTTTTTTCCAAGTCGTTACCTACAACTTGGACTTACTTATATAGTTATGAACATGTTGAAGCTTGAAATAAAGTATTATTTTTATTATTATTATTGTTACCACTGAGGATGCGCTGTAGACAGATGGTTGAGAGACGTATTTTGATACTGCCATCCTTTAAAATATTCAAAACCTGATATTTAACTTATGAGTACTTTGTACTCGTATGAGGCTGTAGATATTTTTCCGCTTCCACGTAGGTGTATTATCATGAAGTCATGTAAATTAACTATCACAGCATTGTCACCCACCATCAAAGAATATAGAAGGGGTACATCTAAATGGGTCATCAAACTGCATCTGAGTTCAAACCCCGGTCTGGTCCGCCCACAGCATTGCGCCACATAACATCACGTTCAAGCCTTATTCGTGTACCTTTACAACCGCTGTAAAGGTCACACTTTTACATGTTTTTATTTATGTTTTTAATGCGTTTTGAATATGACATCGTGTAATGATTTTAATCTGTTAGTCATTATTTTTTGTGACAAATTTCGTCTGGCGAATCACTATTGACTTGTTTGTTTCTGTTGGCAACTTCGTTCAAAACACTCCCGATGGTCCGCGCGGGGTGGCGAACGTGTAGCGATGAATGAAAAATCCACGGCTAATGCATCCCACTTCCCCGCTCGCACGATTTCACACCCGCGCAGTCTTTCCCCTCGTCGCCCACATATCGTGGGAGTGTCATCAATGAACTTGTCAGACTATAAAATACTATGCCTAGGAATCAATGATGTTAGAAGAAAAAGGAGGTAGATAGGTTATACGCGGACCGCAAGTGGCAAGTAACTATGCTAATTAGCAAACCTGAGCTCAGTCGCCGCACGGTCATCGCTCCGTTGACAACGCAGTTGAAATATTTTTTCTTAAGTCTTATGTATTCAGATATGAAAAAACGTCAATTAATTATTTACTGGCTAACTTTTGTAAAAAGTCGCCAATCTGAAATAGCTTCGAATAATAATAATCATTAAATAGGAGTTCTGTTCAAAGTTGTAAACATCGAATGTTTATGTAACCTATCTACCTTTTTTTCTTACATCATTGCCAGGAATCATGTGATTCGATGACGGTTTATTTAAAGGATTTTTGTTATCCAATACAATATTGAATGAATATTTTTTTTTTGTGCCCGTGTTGTTGTATCGCTTTCTCTTTTCAAGATCATAGCGTTTGTACAAATAGAATGGTTATTTGTTCTCGTCTTATATTATCAGCGAGTAACGTAGGCTATATTTTATCCCTGTATTCCCACAGAAATGCAAACTATGCGGGTGAAACCGCAGGGCGTGGTCCAGGTCTCTTTATTTTTTTATTGATAGAGAATACATAGCCACTTTTATGTATTCAGATATAAAAAAAAGAAAATGTCAATTAATTTTCAACTGGCTAACTGTTAAAAGTCAGAATAATTAATTAGGAGTTTTGTTGAAAATTAAAGCGGAACCACCGTTAGCTTTTAGCGATGTCTGTTCTGTGAGCGGAACTATATTTGTCTGACGTGTCAGAATCGGTATCATACTTTCTGTATGACAACGTTTACACTTATGTGTTGTGTGTGTGTGTGTGACATGTCGTGATGGCTTCTGACATGTCGAATACAAAATGTATGATACCGATTCTGTTCTAATACGTCACGACACGACACGTCAGATAAATATAATTCCGCCTTAAAGTTTGAAATATTCTCAAGTAGTTCACGGTCTCTACGGATTTACCCATTAACGAAAATAACATAATAATAAAAATGTTTCAGAAACGCGCATTGCACATCCATAACCTTTGATACCTTATAATAAGCGGTATTGTCGTAAGCATGCGACATTGAAATAAATAACTATTAAGTACTATTAATTGAAACAAATAGCTAGCAGTACAATCGCACTATCCCGGTATAACTGGTTTTCGCTTACTCTATTCAGTTAATTTACTGTTGGTTAAGTGGTTAGTTTATGTGGATGCGATACTTGAGGTCCTGGGTTTGACACCTCGGTCGGGTTATGAGTTACAAAACTTTTCTTTGTTTATAAAAAAATTCAAATTAATTATTTATTTATTTTTATACAAAATACATATTGAAAGCCTAAGAAACAGTTGGTTTTTACTGTGCACTGGCTATATATACTGTATATATACAATAACTGATGATAATTAATTAAACAATATTATTTTTATTATTTATTTATTTATCCATAACTTAATAATATAAACCAATCAATTTGCATTGTGTCAATGTGAATATTTTTCTATTATTTATTTCTTATCCAAAATTTAAAACAGATGTGGTTATATAAATTTTAACTGCGGTAAAAACTGTCTGTATTTCTCGTGGCATCCGATATATTGATTCGTAATATAACACTTCGTCGTATAACACTATATGAATTCGTAAGTTTTGTAGATAATTACCTAATGTTTGTCAAAAATCTAGGTAAGGTTGACACCTCGAAGTTTTAAGCAAATTCTTGAAGTCCTCATATCTCCCTCAGGATTCGGACTAGGAAGCTAATATTTTTTTATTGGCATGTATTATACCTCTCCAACTCCTGGTTGACGGCTTGATAGGGTATTTACCAAACACCCTGTATATTCCTTATACTGGCTATATTCTCGTACTATTATGGCGGGCGTCCGCAAATCCGCATCGTAAGTGTCGGAAGTATCATCAAACGGATTTTTAATTTTACTTTATATGAAATCCGTTCCATGCAATTCGTACGATGCGGATCAGTGGACGCACTTGTATTACTTTCTATACAAAGAATACTAAAATCCGTTTGATGCGATGTGTCCGAAGCGGATCTGTGGACGCCTTACGGGAAACAATTCCGTCATGCGAGATACATAGTAGGTAGCTACTCACGTAATGGGTGCTCTCAAATGGAATAAATTCTTCCTGTTTTTGTCTCATTTATCGTTGATATTCGGCTCATTTGGCGTTATGTTATATACGTTAGCTTTCTAATGGGCTATATTATCTAACACAAACATATTTTTAGAATTCCAATCAGTAGTTTCTGAGAATAGCGCCAACCAAAACAAAACAAACAAACAGACTCTTCAGCTTTATAATATAAGTGTACACTGTACAATTACATGCTTTGCTGATTTTCTTTCTAAAATAATGTAACATAACATTTATGTAATACAAAGTTGTTGAGATTGTTATTAACGATTGTTCCTGAGATCGTATGATAGAGCACGCACTGTATATGCGGTCTTGGTCCCATTGTTGGTACCACTTGTGTTTAACTTTGAAACAATAGTATATCGAGTAACACACAAAGGAAAGCTCGTTACAATATTTCTCTTCTAAAAAGAAAAAAACACAATTTTATTATATTAATTTATTATAAAACACGGTTAAAATTCACGTGATACAACCTAGTTTCAACGCGCTGAACGCTCTCAGTCCAAGCTCTCAACGCGCGCTGCGAGCGGCCGCTCACGCCGCTGCGTCGCAGTTTGGACCTTACCGCGTTATAAGAACCAGCTCATGACTAAGAGCCCCGTATGGGTTCAAAACTAGTCTGGTATACTCCGGCGCTGTATCACGTGAGTTTCAGCCGTGTTTTATAGTAAATTAATATGAATAACATTCACGATAGTTTAAATTCTAAAACAACTTTATTATGTTAGTTTGATAGTACCAACCAAGAATAAATTCAATGAAATGAAAGTAAAGTTTATTGTACACTATATTTACAAAGAGTACAAAAATAATGAGTAAAATACACTTTTTAGACCCTCGCTAGAAACTAATTTCTTTACATTATTAAAGCATATATATTTAAAATATATCGAACTTTTAGTAGCAAACTATTACATACCAGTAATTTATTATGATTTAGGTTTTGTTATCGAAATATGTGTGTTTATAATATATATGTTATACCAACTTTTTTATACAATATTATACTATATGACTGTTATGTGTCTACTACAAAATCACCGCAAAAATTGATACTTTAGATATTAGGCGCACATATTTTGTGTTTACTTACATTATATTATATTTAAGTATATATAGTTTTTACACTTCCTGAACACACAAATCGACATTGTAGACAATATGCTTAGATATTATTTGTTTAAATAACTTTCGTTGTTTAATAAGCGACTAATTGCAATTAAGACGATAATGCACAAATTATTCTCCTCAGTGTTGATGCCCTATCTCTAGTGAAACTATTTTTTTTTTTTTTATTCTTTACAAGTTAGCCCTTGACTACAATCTCACCTGATGGTAAGTGATGATGCAGTCTAAGATGGAAGCGGGCTAACTTGTTAGGAGGAGGATGAAAATCCACACCCCTTCCGGTTTCTACACGGCATCGTACCGGAACGCTAAATCGCTTGGCGGTACGTCTTAGGGTGGTAACTAGCCACGGCCGAAGCCTCCCACCAGCCAGACCTGGACAAATTAAGAAAATCTCAATCTGCCCAGCCGGGGATCGAACCCAGGACCTCCGTCTTGTATATCCACCGCGCATACCACTGCGCCACGGAGGTCGTCTATCGTTGCTTTACACAACTTTCATGAAAACAATATTGTCACTTACACAGATTTTCTATTCCCTGAAGAAATAAAGGATGTCTTTAACATACTTTAGCATTGTAAACAACAATTAAATAAAGACCCTGAGGCCGGACTTGTGAATTGTGACAGGTTCAATGCAAAAGTTGTGACAGGCATCCGTTTAGACCATTAGGTATTGTAATGTATGTAAATGCTTTGACCCACTAAGTTCTACTTCGTATAAATTAGGTATTGTTTCCCTTTACTTGCCTGCATCTAAAGCTTTTAACCGACTTCCAAAAAGGAGGAGGCTTTACGTTCGGTAGTATGTGTTTTTTTTTGTATACATGTAATACAATATGTCATTGACCTCTTATACAAAACCTAGCGGATCCGATCTCGGCTCGACTCGTTCCATACTCCTATTCTATTCTACTCCCACTCTACATCTATCCTACCCTTCCCACCCTACCCTTTATGATTATGGCATTAAAGTTCAAATTGCCTTTTAAGTATTATTACGAATAGTTTGTGTGTATATCGAAAGTATAGAACATTATTTTAGAGTGGACAACTCGTATCACTTAGGGATTTGAAAAATAGATAGTAGCCGATTCACAGACTTACTGAATATGCATAAAAAATTCATAAGAATCGGTCAAGCCGTTTCGGAGGAGTATGGGACAAAAAAAGTCGTTACTAAACGAATGCCAATTACCTATTGTAAACCAAAACCCAAATATGGACAGTTTTTAAGTGATATTTTCTATCTTAGTATCTCCATTTTAATAACATATCGATGATGTATAAATAGGCTTGCTATTTTTACTGACTATCTGCAATGACAGGTCTTTCTCAGAAAGTAGATTTATAGAGATGATATGATTATTAGACCTAACATGCTTTTGACGGCCTCCGTTTCGCAGTGGTATGCGCGGTGAATTTACAAAACGGAGGCTCTGGGTTCGATCCCCGGCTGGGCAGATTGAGACTTTCTTAATTGGGCCAGGTCTGGCTGGTAGGAGGCTTCGGCAGGCTAGTTACCACCCTACCGACAAAGACGTACCGCCAAGCGATTAAGCGTTCCGGTACGATGCCGTGTAGAAACCAAAAAGGAATGTGGATTTTCATCCTCCTCCTAACAAGTTAGCCCGCTTCCATCTTAGACTGCATCATCACTTACCATCAGGTGAGATTAAAGTCAAGGGCTAATTAGTAAAGAATAAAAAAAAATGCTGCTGGAATTCAGCTAAAATGCTTGACTATACATATAGAACGGATGTGAAAAGGAGACTCAACCTCGTATCCAAGCCCACTAATAGGTATTATAATGGCGAAAGTTTATGTCTAAATGTGTGTGTGTGTGTGTGTGTGTGTGTGTGAATGTGTGTGTAGTGTGTATATTTGTTCGTCCTTTGCGCTGCGGCTACTGAAGCGATTTGACAGAAATTTGGAATGGAAATAGATTTAACTCTAGATTAACACATAGGCTTTTCATCCAGGAAAAATCCATGGTTCCCGCGGGATTTGTAAAATCCCACGCGAAGTCGCGAGCGTCCGCTAATTTTAACCGACTTCTAAAAAGGAGGAGGTTCTACGTTCAGCTGAATGTATGTTTTTTTTCATAATATACCTAGGACTCGAATCATGTACTTCATATTACAAAACCGTATATTTTACTGAACACTCGAAAGACAAAGCAGTTTGTTCTATAGTTGGTACAATTATGTAATGTTAAGGATACCAAGATTTTTTTTATTATTCTTTACAAGTTAGCCCTTGACTACAATCTCACCTTATGGTAAGTGATGATGCTGTCTAAGATGGAAGAGAGCTTGTTAGGAGGAGGATGAAAAACCACACCCCTTTCGGTTTCTAAACGGCATCGTACCGGAACGCTATATCGCTTGGCGGTACGTCCTTGCCGGTAGGGTGGTAACTAGCCACGGCCGAAGCCTCCCACCAGCCAGACCTGGACAAATTAAGAAAATCTAATCTTGCCCAGCCGGGGATCGAACCCATGACCTCCGTCTTGTAAATCCACCGCGCATTCCACTGCGCCACGGAGGCCATAGTTCTATAGTATAGTGTCTGTATGGATGTGCGTCGTCAAAGGCTAATTACACATAACATATTAATCTCAGAATCTGATTCAGATCGGCTGTTATGCATGTTAATTGCTTCCAAACCTATAGATAGTCCAGACGTTGATGATCTTAAACATAAACAAGGCTGAGATTACTTTCAAAACACAACATACAAAATAATCAAAACATTGCTATCGAATCCGATTTAAGGCTTTAATTTTTGTCAGTTTTAAATAAGTTTGTAAAATGGTGTTAAATAAAAAAAAAATAAACCTTGGCTGAGTTTGTTGTGGGTTCTTCTCGGACCAAGGCGCGTTTGGAACCCTTGTAACTTTAATTTTAAGTTTTCGAATGATTATTATCACCATTATCTGAAGTTTAATATTATTACCTGACGTTTCGAAAGAGCTTGTAAACTAAGCCTATTTGAAATAAATGAATTTTTGACTTTGACTTTGACTTTGACATTAAATTTGTATGTACGAGTACAATAAACACATTTATTTGGTAAGAAATATATGTAACTTATATATTTCTTACCAAATATATGTAACCTCTGAAATATTTTATCCGTTCCATTTACAAAATACTCGTTGTATATTTTTATCTTCGCAGCGATATCTAATATTAAGGGTACGTGACATCTATTTCTACGCACTACAACTATTTTGTCGAATACTTTTAGCCCCCGACACAAAAAGAGGGCTGTTATAAGTTTCACGTGTCTGTCTGTCTGTCAGTCTGTCTGTAGCACCATAGCTCCTGAACGGATGAAGCGATTTCAATTTACTTTGTTTTGTATGTAAGGTGGTTTTTATCATTTTTTTTATTATCTACAGGTTAGCCCTTGACTACAATCTCACCTGATGGTTAGTGATGATGCAATCTAAGATGGAAACGGGCTAACTTGTTAGGAGTAGGCTGAAATCCACGCTACATTCAGTTTCTACACGACATCGTACCGGGACGCTAAATCGCTTAGCGATACGTCTTTATCGGTAGGGTGGTAATTAGCTATAAACCGAAGCATCCCACCAGCCAGACCTGGACCAATTATGAATACCTCAATCGGCCCAGCCGGAGCCGAACCTTGGAACCCCAACTTCCATAGACTCTTCGAACTATGTGGCCTGCCCATTGCCACTTCAGCTTCGCGACTCGCTGAGCTATGTCAGTGATTTTGGTTCGTCTGCGGATCTCCTCATTTCTGATATGGATGGATTTATGGTATGGATGGATGGATGATATTTTAGTAACAAAAATAAATTATCATAACTGTTTCAGAAGTAACGGTTAACCGTACAATTTTAAGTATCTAAATGTAAATAAATATCGTGAATCCGTAGAAACACAATTTATCATACGGAAACATGACAGTGTTTATTTAATCGCAATGTTGCCGCTTGGAACTGTCTTGTTAACGTCGTATTGATAATATTTGCTTTAATGGGTAGGTACACTATTAATACTTTCGAAGAAGCTATTACCAATAACGGAATTGGGACTTGGGTACACCGTTCCGCACGCATTTGATGTTTCTCTCAAGAAAAATGTGTGATTTGTTGAACATTCAATGTCTCTATTTATCATAATACTAGCGCACGCCCGCGACTTCGTCCGCGTGGAATTTAATTTTGACAAATCCCTCGGGAACCATTTATTAATCCGGGATAAAAAGTAGCCTATGTGTTAATCCATGCTATAATATATCTCAATACCAAATTTCAGCTAATTCGGTTCAGTAGTCGAGGGGTGAAAAAGTAACAAACATTCATATCATCCATCCATGGGAAACCATGGACTTTTCGGGATAAAAAGTAGCCTATGTGTTAATCCAGAGAAAAATCTATTTCCATTCCAAATTTCAGGCAAATCGCTTCAGTAGTAGCGGCGTGAAAGTGTAACAAACATCCAAACATCCATACAAACTTTCGCGTTTATAATATTAGTAGGATATTGTGGGATTTAAAGTGTTTGTGTTCTGTGTTTTTATCGTGCTTAAATAATTTTTAAACGTACATTAAAAAACAAAAAAAAATACATTCCATACATACTGTTTTGTATGTATGGATCCTCTATGTCACAATAGCGACCGTAAGACTTCACTTATCGTGTGTTTTTCTTACGCTTCAGTATAATTAGGAATAGAAGTCTATTTATTTTCATAAATTGATATTAAATGAATGCCACGCGTACTTTTGGATTTATTTATTTATTACTGTTGTTTACTGTTACGAATCAAAACATGTTATGTTTTGATTCGTAACAGTACATTCAAAAACTTAAATTGCAAGATTAATCCCAACCGTAGAGCTCTTGGGTTTGAATTCGACCAATTACCAGTGAAGCTTTTGAGGATTAACAATATACTGAAATGCACCAAAATTTCCAAATTCACGCTAAACTCACGCACGGCGAACAGCGTTATTCGAAACTAACGCATAATTATCATCGGACTACGGTGAAACATCGGATTAGTTGCCGAGTATTTAGAGATAATACGAGTCATAATTGACTCTGTAGGTAATAATGGCTAGTCATAATACCCACTCTGGGCTACTAGGCAAGATAGAACAGCTCAATATTTCATAGCTCAATCCAGGGGTCGAATCTAGGTGTAGGTATGATATTATTATTTCACTAACACTGTCTTTTCGGTATATTTGGAGGGAAACGAGAACATTGGTCAATACTTTTAAGTACATAATATTATGTATTCTGTGGTCAGATTTAAAATATATGACAAATATAATTTAAAAAATGTTTCATCATTATCAACCCATAATCGGCTCACTGCTAAGCTCAAGTCTCGTCTCAGAATGAGAGGGTTTAGACCAATAGTCTACCACGCTGACCCAATGCGGATTGGCAGACTTCACACACGCAGAGAATTAAGAAAATACTCTGGTATGCAGGTTTCCTCTCGATGTTAATCCTTCACCGTTTGAGACACATGATATTTAATTTCTTAAAATGCACACAACTGAAAAGTTGGAGGTGCATGCCCCAGACCGGATTTGAACCCACACCCTCCGAAATCGGAGGCAGAGGTCATATCCACTGGGTTATCACGGCACTCTAAATCACTAAAATTTTTTTAAAACATCTTAATTATCATTAAAACATGATGATTTGAAATTTAACGTTTTGAATTTATAACAACGTATTAAATTTCAGCTAGCTAGACAGGTTAGTTGGGTACCACAAATAAACACGGATGAGGAAGTCACGGCAGCTAAAACACATCTATAACCGACATTATAATAAAATAATGCTATTCCAGTCACAGTACCGCACGGGACATCCTTCCGCCGCTTTCGGTGCTAACAATTGGACAACGTGCCTCGCTTGCGACGACACGCATTATGTCGACTCGCCAACGCGACGTGCTAAGACGCTATGGAGCCCGATTTCGCAACAATCCATAAAAAAATTATACCTAACAACTAACACCTTTGTCTACATCTAAAATTACGCAGCGGGTAGGTCGATGACTTTTAAATGCAATGAATAGTCCGGAAACCGAACACTAGATTTACAAGGCTGATGAAATATCTTATACCTGTAATAAAGGGGGTTTAATAAGAAATATCTCAGAATGACCTCTGCCTCCGATTCCGGAGGGTGTGGGTTCGAATCCGGTTCGGGGCATGCACCTCCAACTTTTCAGTTGTGTGCATTTTAAGAAATTAAATATCACGTGTCTCAATCGGTGAAGGAAAACATCGTGAGGAAACCTGCATACCAGAGAATTGTCTTAATTCTCTGCGTGTGTGAAGTCTGCCAATCCGCATTGGGCCAGCGTGGTGTACTATTGGCCTAATCCCTCTCATTCTGAAAGGAGACTCGAGCTCAGTAGTGAGCCGAATATGCGTTGATGACGAATAAGAAATAGCTTGTTAACAAATTTTGCTGATTTTTTACTTAAGATTGATTTGAAAGGAATAAACGAAATCTGTTTTTTACATTAAAATCTATAAAATGGACAAGATAAAACACAATAACTGTCACAACTCCATATTCCAATTACACGATTGGTAAAATGAAAATCCATTTTTCGACGACGATATTATAAATACATTATTAAACTCGTGAAGACAGGATTGGTGAGGTAATTAGTGAAAACTATGAAATCGACGGTACAATTTTTTTATCATAAGTACGTACGTACAAAACATAAGTATCTGTAAGTATTCCTTGTATAAATATTCATTTCTAAAGGTTCGATATAAGTATTTTGTTTTTATAATAAGCCCCGCTTTTGTACGTTGTAGACGTAAGAGGGTATTAAATTTACTGCGAAGCAATATTTTTATGATAAAAGCTTTTGCTGCAAGTTTATTTTGTAAAAACAAAATATTGAAAGTTGGTTTTAAATAAAATATTGAAAATTATCCTTTAGTTTTCCTTTGCACTGTTTATCGCATTTTAAGTGGTACTTCATAAATAGTTACTGAGTTTTCTTTGTTAAAGTTGATGCATTATATATTTTATTCTTAGTCATTTGATCAAATCATGGAATACATTACGAGCTGTGTAGTATAGATTGACAAAATTCTTCTCCTAACTTAAATTATAAATTTTACTAACAATATCTAATTATTTAGCCTTTAATAATAATAATAATAATAATATTTATTTCAAGCTTCAATAGGCTCATAGTTATGTTAGTAAAAATAAAAATAGAATGTGTTAGTAACTTATAAACTATAGTAATATAACTTATTTTTTTTTTTTAAATAAATCATACTAGTAATATGTGTGTCACTGCCGCTCCAATCCATTTGACATGGAACAGCAGTGATTCACATATTTACAGTCCAACCTGCTCGCAATCATTGCAAGAATGCTGTTGGTGCCGCCCCGCACCCTACGCACCAAGGATCCACAACGTTTGCGCATTGTGGCGTAAAAGCAGTCAACACGCGCATCCGCGAACATCCCCGATGCGCTACAAAAGCGGGGCAACCCCATCAGCACCCTGAATGCGTTGTTATATTGTACACGGAGAGCGTTATAAGATTTTTGAGAGTATTTGGCCCACAGGCTGCACGTGTAGAAGCTAGTGCAGTATACTCTGAACAACGTAATTTTAACGGCATAAGAACACTGCGCAAACCTGCGAGCCAGCATATTTGCTCTTACTGATAACGCTCTCCGTTCTCTCTCGATATCAGTGTCGTCTCTAAGGTCAGGGGTCAACATGTGTCCAAGGTACTTTACTTTATTTACTCTCTCTAATGCTATGCTATTCAGCGAGATAGGTGGAAGAGTCAGATTTTTAGATGTTTTACCCTCTGCCTCAAAGACCATCACTACACTCTTTTTAGTGTTATATGCAAGACCATGTCTCTCCACATAAGCCTCACATATGGCTATGAGCTTCCTGAGACCACAGATTGACGCACTCAACAGCACCATATCATCGGCGTAACTTAAGTTATTTAAACACACTCCGTCTATGTAGCAGCCGATTCTGGTGCTGCTGAGCTCGCCAAGCAAGTCATCCACGTACAAGTTGAATAGCGTAGGTGAGCTTAAACCCCCCTGCCTCACCCCGCACTCCAACCCATACGAATCTGACAAGACGCCTGCCCACCGGACATTATTGACCTGGTTTCTATACCAATATTTAAAAATATTGGTGAGTTCTGGAGGTAGTTTTGCTTCCTCCATCTTTCTCCATAAGATGTCATAAGAAACCAGATCAAATGCTTTAGACAAGTCCAGAAAACAGGCGTAAATCTGAGTCTTCCTCCTAGCATAGTATGTGACAGCATGTTTCAGCCCCAAAACAGCACTCTCAGTAGACAAACCATGTCGGAAACCAAATTGGTTATCGTGCGGTCTAAAGAATTTATTTAAGTGAGAGTTAAGCATGCTATCAAATACCTTCGAGATGACAGTAGCCAATGAGATGGGCCTATAGTTGGTTTTATCGGATAAGTCCCCGGTTTTGTTTTAGTGTTATAAATAATCTTTTTAACATAAAAATGGAACGGTAGGTTAACAGAACTTCTCAAAAACGTATTTCAGTTATTTTGATCTTAACACGAAATTACTAAACCTATTTTTATGAAAATGAAATGGGACCAATCTCTTTCAATTAAAAAAAAAGTAAATGACCAAAATATGAGTTGACAAACATTAAAAAAAAACATACGGGTCAAATTGAGAACCTCATACTTTTTTTGAAATCGGTTAAAATTGGCTGGCTTGGTAAAAATTGTTCATTGTTGATTCAGTACGAAAGTCTAAAAAACTTTGGTTACTTCCCTTATGAACAAAGACTTCGCGTTATTACAATGGCTATCGATTTGAACGTAATAAACAGTGGTCGCCATAAACGATGGTGCGATTGTTATCCACCAACACAATTGAGCTATTTGTTACAAGGACAGATATTTTGTTGTACAATTAGTCTCTCCTTTGTAGGTGACGCCTTTAAGTGTTTAATGGAAAACATTTCGAAACTCCTAATAGCGTAGGACATGCGAACTAATCTTTTTAATCAACTTCTAAATTCCGGTGGTTATCATTCTGGCTACAGCTGGCCTATTCACTATTTTGGTCTTTATTATCAACGTATCAAAATAAACATCAAATCAATTGACAAAATGTCATTTACCGGATGACATTTTTACATAGAATCTCAATTTCGTATTGGGATTCTCGGTTGACATATTGTCAACTAGCATACGTCAAAATAGTGAATAAGCCTGCAGAACGGGAGCCTGTATAGTAAGATATACCTCTTCTTCTTCTTTCCTGGGCCTTTTCCGCACTTGGCCACTAGGGTTGGCCGTTGTACGTAGGTCCTTTTGGTGCTGGTCTCCGCTGGAGTCAGATACCTCTTTTTGTAAAGACTGGTGTCAGTCTATGCTCCTACTTATGGATATCCTAATTATGGAGTTTGGACCGTGGTGGCTTGAGAAGGTAGCAGGTTTGAACGGTCCAGGGCCTGTACCCATGTGGCATTTTGATTCAATCAATCAATCAAAGTATGAAGCAAAGAAATCAAAGTAAGAAGCGTATTTTTATACTGACTTCAAAAAAAGGAGGAGGTTTGATATTTTATTAGTAAAAGAGGATGGCGAAAGTGGGAGTCAGACTCAGAAGTGTCGTGCACGCTTATTTATTAAAACTATCATTTTATAAGATGCTTTTAAAAATAAATATTGATATTTTACAGAACGGGAGTCAAGTTTACTTCTATACTTAGCATAGTAAAATTGTTCTACTTGTTGACTGAGACCGAAACGCCTTGTCGTATTTATAAATCAATCTCAGAGTTGTATGACAGTGGCGATGTTTTTAGTATGAAATTTACATTTATTCGTACGCATAGATAGGTTACCTTCTAATTTTAAGGTATATCTTTTTTCTCCCTGCTTTTCAAGATTGGTTACCATTTGTTTTTTTCTTAGTTTAATCACGATTGACGACTAGTAATGGGTTTCCATTATGTACGCTACTTCTATTTGCTAGTCCCAAAATACATGCAACCTCGCCATTCTCCTTTAAGAGCGTGCAGCACGGTACGATATGACTAAAATTCGAAGCGCAAGCGAGACGCCGAATTATGACTTTCACGCGAGTGAAAAGCACGGAGCGATTGACGCGCGACGCAAATTTTATGAAGTGAGCGCCAAAACTATTTTTACCTAATTGCAAGTAAATTAAACAACATAACGAAAAACAAAATGGCCATGTTCAAAATCTCAGAATACAGAAAACCACCAGAAGCCACGTTAAGATGTCATTCTATAGTGCGCAGTGTGTCCAAAAATTGTACACAACAGCCTGCACTCATCGCAATTCTCACCCGCGTAATGTTGCTAGTACATGAGGCTGTTAAATTTTTCCCTATTTTGTGGTAAAAATTTATAATGTTAAAAGGAAAACAATAAGTGTACAGTTCATCACATTAAATGTTAACTTGTATGGTAAATAATAAAAACAGTGGGACCAGTTTTCTAGTGATTGCTAAGAGTCAGCAAGAAAATGAACTCTAAAAAATTTAAGACAAGGACAAATAAATAATAGATATAATAAGACGGTTATTATAAAACTTATCAACTAACAAACTAAAGAAATACATATTTACAATAATAATTTTATATATTCCATATAATTATATTATATTATTATTATAAATATGTATTTCAATCGTGTGCACAGTTATTATTATCTCGTCTTATTTCTCTAATTTTTATGTCGCTTAAAATTCAAGTATAAATAAGGCCACTGAATTGGTTTAATATCTTTTAAGAATGTGTTTTGAAGATAAAAATAATTTATTTAATCCTCTTGCTCAAACAAACAAGCAAACAAGTAGGTACACAAACAAACAAAAGACCAAACAAGCACACGAAAACAAACAAATGTGCAAACAAACACACAAACAGACAAGAACGAACGAACTTATTATAATATAGCACGCCATTGTTATTTGTAAAATTTTAAAGCTTTAAGATTATTTTACACTTTCTTTATCTGCGCTGATTACCACAATTTTATTTCAACTTAATTGCCGGAACCTATGCCTACCTATTTAGTTGATTAATATTTTACATAAATAATAAATCCTTGAATTGAAATTAAAAGTAGGGAAAATCAAAACAATTACATTGGCAACACTTGAAATGAAGTCATCGGTTTCTATGACAACTAAATTCACGTAAAAATTATTCATTATTTTAACATAAGAATATTTATTTGTGCTACTTACACGTGAAATGTGATCCTATTCAGTTTCTTTTTTTTACCAACGGCATTTTTACACGAAGGAATAGCACAAGACGGCTTAATTTAATTAAATTTGTCACCTGTATAGCACGTCAAACAACACGACAAACACAGAGTGAGTAATCGTAAAATGTGTAGTTTAAATGGCTTCACTTCTTTGCGCTATCATTCCTTCTGGTGGTTTTCTGTATTCTGAGTTCAAAATATATACCTAATTTTCTATACAAATCAAAAATTTAAGAAAATAAGTTTGCCTTTCCTGAGATTGAAAGCAAAATGTGAGCAAAACATGTATTTTTCAAAAAAATAAACTATCGAGAAAAGTTTTAAAAATTGTGTATTTTGTATAGTCATAACGAAACTAACACTTTGAAATATCATTTACCCAAATATCAGGCTCCTAACTTTTCCAGAATCTGAGATCCAGAACCATTTGTAACCACCAAACTACATATTGCACACTTTTAAAAATTATCAAAAATCTGGTTGGAAACAGTCACAAGCGTGGTATACGATCATAGTACGCGAGCGAGAGCGTACAATTTATTGATAGTACGAGTGGGTGCATCGCCCGGTGGCGGTTGTACGTATAAATACAAATGCGCTGCGTGGCGTGGGTGTCATCGGTCACATAGTAAACCTTGACCTATTCAACTGTCGATGCCTGCTACAGGTACACTATCTATGAGTTTTAATATTCTAGGAACCTTTAAACAGTTTTTGTGTAATAGTCACTGTTCAGTAGTACTGTTTTATATTATTCTTTGACAAGCTAGTTAGCCCTTGATTGTAATCTCACTGTTAAGTCAGGATGCAGTCTAAGATGGAAGTTGGCTTACTTGAAAGAGGTACCAGTTTCATCTATACTAATATTATAAAGCTGAAGACTTTTTTGTTTGTTTGAATGATTGACGCGCTAATCTCAGGAACTACTGGTCCGATTTGAAAAATTCTTTCAGTATTAGATAGCCCATTTATCGAGGAAGGCTATAGGTTATATATATTATTCCGATATAACTACGGGAACGGTAACCACGTGGGTGAAACCGCGCGGCGTCAGCTAGTTATACCTATATTTCTAACTAGTAGTTCCTAAGATTAGCGCGTTCAATCAAACAAACAAACAAACGCTAGATCAAATCAGACCAAAGTCTATATAAATAATATTAAATATAACTGATATCTGATGAGAATCGAACCTAGGACCACTCTTTTGAGAACCAGCACTAACTATAGGGTAGTTGACTCATATCAAATTTAATATAAACAATATCAATTTCATGTTGTACATGGATGATGGCTCCGAAATATATCGATATTAATTTATAAAGTTAAGGATTTCTTAAAAAAAAAAAATTAATAATCATGTATTTTATCAAATTGCTTTACCATTAGCATATTCTTAATTTATATACAATTAAAAAACTGTCAGCATCATCACATTTAACGGTAATATTTGTAGCTACGACATATTTGACGTGTTGGTAGATCCCCACCAGGTGAACTGACGACATCAAGCGAGTCGCAGGGATTCGCTGGATGCAGGTGGCTCAGTATCGTGGTGTTTGGAAGTTCCTACAAAAGGCCTATGTCCTGCAGTGGACGTCCATTGGCTGATATGATGATGACGACATATTTGAAACATCTCCAAAGAGTTACTCCACTGTTCTGTGATCTTGGAAACAGCTTAATCAATTTAATATTAGAATCGAGTCAAGCGTACAAAGCTCGGATTTTCAGAATAAAGCAAACTTCCGTTTGAGTTTGAAAGGAAAAAAGTATAAGAGTTTTACCCGCTTCCTTGACGGGCAAATCGAGATGAACTTTAGCTGAGTTGAAGTTTCCGAATTTTTACATTCAGCTTGCATATTCCTTTACGAGGTTCAAGTTTACTATTTTCTGGTTATAAAATTAGTAAATTTAAGTTACTCGAGGCATCGTTGATCTACTCTTTAACTTTTATTTTTACCAATTGATTTTTTTTTCGACGCACTTCACTAGTAAGTTATTCATTCACTAGGACACTAGGTCATAATATAAGGATGAGATATGCGGGACAGCATTTAAGATCTATTTACAAAAGAAAAAATTTTTACTCCGAAAAATATTCAAAATTTGAAAATTAATTTATTTCAATTAGGTTTAGTTTACAACCACTTTTGAAATGTCAAGTTATGTCATAATTTATTATTCATTTTAGAACACATACTTAGATATTTTAATTAATTTTCCTTAAAAAATATAACCCTAGAATTATGGGATATACTCCCCAGCACCTTGTATATACATACTCTGTAAAAATTGTAAATGTTGTGAAAATCTTTTAGTAGCATATGTACATAAATGTAAGCATGAGCGTAATGTATTAGCGGTTGATCTTCCATAATATATAAATAAATAAACGTATTATTTAAGGTATGGATAGTAAGGTGGTGTTAAAACCCCTTGGGGTCATATACTTGGCCTTGGGGACACTTCACACCGTCAATCGCCGTCATCATTATTAACATATGAAAGTGATCGTTACAGAATATTATCATCTTAAGGGCACCATACCCTTTTAGAGAAGCGTGGTGATTCTTAGCTCCATTTTCCCATTCTATAAGAAGAAGGAGAAGATGCTGTAGTGGGTTATTAAAAATATTGAGATGATAAGGTGTTTCAAGGACTTATAGTAATTTATTCCTAGTAAGTCTTCTTTTCTTTTGTCAAAAGTCATTTCAATGTATCAATAAATATTGGCTTAGTTTACAAGGTCTTTGGAAACGTCAAGTTTGACCATTTTTGTAGTTGGTCAGAAGAAAGAACAAGAAGTTCAGATTCTGTTGAGACGAGCAGGCAATAAACTCAGTTGCTCTTTTAGAATCATTCTTTACGATGTCTTATTTATAGATACGAACATATCTATGAATTATATATTCTTGTTTCGTAATGTAGTGTAAGATAAGCTAAGACTGCGCGGGCGCCGATGGTGTGGGCTAGGCATTTCCGTTATACACCGTAACTCTATGACGCCTCAGGGCTATAATATGTTAATTATAATATAATGCACCATAATGCACGACCGCAACGTTCTCAGGCCAACTGATAAATTAAGTTATTGGATAACTGATAAATTAAGTTATTGGATTCAACATAGATGCACTTTGGGATTAAACATAAAAACACTTTGTTACACCAAAAATTTGACGGCCTCCGTGGCGCAGTGGTATGCGCGGTGGATTTAATGACGGAGGTCCTGGGTTCGATTCCCGGCTGGGCCGATTGAGGTTTTCTTAATTGGTCCAGGTCTAGCTGGTGGAAGGCTTCGGCCGTGGCTAGTTACCACCCTACCGACAAAGACGTACCGCCAAGCGATTTAGCGTTCCGGTACGATGTCGTGTAGAAACCAAAAGGAGTGTGGATTTTCATCCTCCTCCTAACAATTTAGTCCGCTTCCATCTTAGATTACATCATCACTTACCATCAGGTGAGATTGTGGTCAAGGGCTAACTTGTAAAGAATAGAAAAAAAAAACAAAAGAACTTAATTTTACAAAACAAATTAAGTGAAAATACAAACAATGGTGTAACGGCGGCCTTATCTCTAAAGTGATATCTTCCAGGCAACCGTTAATTATAAGGAGTTCACGTTTACAAAGAGAAGTGATTGGTGCGCAAATATCAACTTAAAATACATAAACTAAGTTACACATTAAAATACATAAATACCAATATTAACATTAATAATATACATATATATTCAATAGATAGATATAGATAATTTCTTTGCAGCTGACTTATTTCCTATTTTGGTCTTTATTCAAGCCATCAAAATAAAAAACAAATCAATTAACAAAATTTCATCCACACTATGATACAAATTACAAACGTCATCCTGTGCTTACTGGTGGATATCATATAGTATGTAGATGACACTTTGTCAATTTACTTATTGTAAAAGCAAAGACCAAAATAGTGAATAGGCCAGCAGAAGAAGGACATAGTAATTGAAAAAAAATACTAGTGATATTTGAATAATTAATTAAAGCATTAAATAATAAATATTAAACTTTGTGATAGTCTAATGAATAATGAAATAATATATATTTCTGTTTACCTCGAAACAAAAAAATATATACGTACCTTTCACACAAATTAGTATAGATATATATGTATATGTTATTCAGTTGTTACCGGATGCGTTTATCTCATATCGAGCAAGGGAAATCCGTCAATTTTGTTAACTTCAATAATATCCGAACCTCTCGTCACTTTACCCTTCGGATATCACAACACGGATGAAATGATATCCGTCATATTATACCATTACGTGCTAAGTGTCTTAAAGTGAATATATACAGAACTGATAATCCTGTAGATAAATCCTTTGTGTTTGAACTGGATGTCAGATATATCGCGTATCACAAATCCTTCGTTGATGTACGTTTACGAGTACACTAATAATAGACAAAATATCTGTTTAAGAATAAGAATAAGAATTGTTTCTTTGAAAAAAACTCAGTACATAAATTGCAATGACGTCCTGACCCTTAAACTAGGTAAGCCCGTGTCTTAAGGGCCAGTGACTTCTCTGGGTACATATGCTACAAGTAGGCATAATTACAATAATGGTGTAGTTAACATAAAATATCCAAAAGAATTATTTTGAGAAATTTAAGAATTGTTTGTGCCCAAAAGCTGCATTTTGTGCTACAAACTCTGATGTACACTGAAGTGATTTATTGGGAAAGTTTAGATACACAAGTTAAATGTAAAGAATAAAGATTCTTACGAATATGAAATAAACTATTTTAATTTTATAATTATTTTTACCCAACTGCGACAGAAGGAGGGTAATGTTTTTCGAGCGTATGTATGTCTATTTCTCTGGCACGCCCTACAGCCCAAATTGCTGGATGGATTTTGACATATGAGGTGTCATTGAGCTCGTGAGAATTGAGGTAGTGACATAGGCTATATAAATTTTCAAAAAATCTAAATTAATTGACCGGGTCCGCTATTGTATATAATATTTTGAAATAGGGGTTGAAAGTTGACATCGATTTTTACGCGGGCGTCCGCTAGCGTAAAAAGAAAAATTCCACCTCTTAGTATTTCACAAGATCCCAACATAACACCTGAAACCTACCAATTCTTTTCAGAATATTCAAACAAAACAACACTCAACAAAGTTACAACACAATTGCAAAAGGGTTCGAGAGGAAGCCAAAAATATCGTGTTTTTCTAAACTTCGCAATAATTGCCAACGATCCTTTGTGAACTGTTCACGTGTATTCAAACTTTGCGTAAGATTGAAAGAAAACATTTCATCAAGTAACTCATGAAACTGAAATGAAAATAAAATAATATTAACTATACAAACACAATAAACAAGGAAGAAACAATAATAAACAGAGAGTTTGTGCTGTTGTAGGAGGTAATCTCTAGATCTTCTGAACCGATTTTGAAAATTCTTTTACCACTAGAATGCCACGGTATTTCTAAATGTCATAGGCTATATTATATCCCCATATTTTCACGGAAACAGAAACTACGCGGGTGAAACCGCGGGGCTAGTATGTGTATAAAGTTCTGAATAAATTCTTTATGTTGCCGCATGCATTATATGACAAATTGGTATTTTATTCTTTGGCCATAAGAAAGTATTTATCCTCGCCTGCAGAACCACAAAGAAATTAGTCAGATTTTTATACAGATATTGTCATACCTACTTGTTTTTCTCTTTTCAGTTCATTAACCAGTCAGGTTTTTTGTTTTTATAATAATATTTTGTTTCCATTTGTTCCTACAGATATATGTCTTCCCCATGATTTGATATCAATGAAAATAGTGACAGAAGGGTTGACTCATTTTTTGCGCAAAGGATCAGCCTGGCTGTCCAGCGCGGAAATGCAGCCAGTATTCTTGCCACCATTCCACGTGGGCATGATTTGTATAGTTATTAGGATAAGTTAGCTTAAGTTCCTTATTGTATTCTTTCTCATGAAAATATGAATATAAGAATAAACAATTAATAATATATCTACGCCCGTCTAGGGTTTCTTTAAAGCAAACATTATATCCATACATTGGATGTTCGTAATATTATTATCGCATACATATGGATGTGGAATCTGACATTGTATGGCGCTACACGCCGAGAATGGTGAGTGGTCTTGCCATAAGATCGCAATGTAGAATGATAATGGGATGGCCAACGACGCCTATAACTACATACAGCCTACGTGCCTGATTGACTAGCAATAGCAATGCGTCCGATGTAATTCGATTACTATCTTAACATCGATATTTATTCTCGTTAGATGAGAATCTCTACATTCGTTTTAGACTAGCGGACCTAACCCATTCTGGTTAAGCATTGCTTTGACTTATTTGTACTTCTTCCCTACTCCTACACCTAACCCTACCCTACCTAAGTTTCGAAAGAGCTAGTAAACTGAGCCTATTTGAAGTAAATGAATTTTGACTTTGACTTTGACTTACCCCTACTTTACTCTACCCTACCCTACCCCTACCATACCCCTAATAGGCTATTAAAAATAATATAATAGTGTTATTAAATATACATATAAATACGGAAAAAAAGCTTGGAAATAAATGTATTACATGACTGGCTACTTATACACCTATTGTTAAATGGTGATAAACTAAAAAGAAAAAATCTGTCTGAGTTTGTTGTGGGCTCTTCTCGGACCAAGGCGCATTTGGAACCCTCGTAAATTTAATTTTAAGTTTTTGACTAATTATTATCACCATTATCTTATAATATTGATATCTGAGCACAAGCACTGAGCACAAGCACTTTCGAAAGTGCTTGTGAATTAAACATAATTGAAATAAATGAATTTTGACTTTGACATTGACTTATAATAATTATACTTATTTTGTTTCAGATTGGTTGAAATGCAGTCAAGATAGATAAGCATAATACAGCGGGTGAGTTAATGATCGATTTTACGTAAACAGTGCAGTGACAATATTATACAATGCATTATACATAAAAAGCACAATCTTTACTCTGGTAAAAACCTGTAGGTACATTACGGTAGATATATACAGGTTGCTCGAGAGTATTTCCCATAACTCTAGAGTTTTATTCTTCACCGAAAATTAACTAAAAAACTTCAAAAAACATGAGCTCCCCCAAAAGCCCCGGGGACGCCGCTGAAGTCACATAAGGAGCCTACGGCACTTACACATTCAGAAAAAAAATACTATCATATAACTTTATCTTAGACTAGCGGACATCCGCGGAACCATGGATTTTTCCGGGACTAAAAGTAGCCTATGTGTTAATCCAGAATAAAATCTATTTCTATGCAAAATTTCAGTTAAATCGGTTTAAAATTGACAAAGTTTCATACAAACTGGTCAATTTTAAACCTTAAAAACTTGGAATTTCAGGAAGGACCCATATTTTCTTTTTTAAATATAATATAGCTCATTTATCGAGGAAGGCTATCTTCCTCGATAAATGGGCTATCTATCACTGAAAGTGTTTTTCAAATCGGACCAGTAGTTCCTGAGATTAGCGCGTTCAATTAAACAAATAAACAAACTCTTCCGCTTTATAATATTAGTATAGATTAAAAAATAAAACACGACTTACCTAATAGATCCTATTATTTATTCCTACAAAACAAGTTCACGTCAAACATAAAGAAGGCGAAGTATTACTAGCAAATAGCAAATGCAAAAGCGAGTGTTAAGCTTTAACTTCAGTCTTCTCCAGGGACGCTAAAAGGCTTTCAAAAGACGATGCGAACAATTTAACTTTAAATACAAGGTTCCGCTCGTGTGTACCCGTGGTAAAGTCGTGTTTACGTAGTTGTGTACTTGCAGTTTGTGTTGCTTTATACACGAAAATATTTGCATATTCTGCATCCGTCCATCTGCTTGCATACCTTGCAACTGTTTCATATGCACAATCGTTATCATCATTCTAAGCCTATTTTCGTTCGTTCGAGTCTCCTCTCAGAATGAGAGAGGTTAGGCCAATAGTCCACCACGCTGGCCCAACGCGGATTGGCAGACTTTACACACGCAGATAATTAAGAAAATTGTCTGGTGTGCAGGTTTCCTCACGATGTTTTCTTTCACCGTTTGAGACACGTGATATTTAATTTCTTAAAATGACACACAACTGTAATGTTGGAGGTGCATGTCCCCAACCGGATTCGAACCCACACCCTCCGTCTGAAGTCTGCCAATCAGCATTGGGCCAGCGTGGTGGACTATTGACCTAACCCCTCTTATTCTAAGAGGAGACTCGAACTCAGCAGTGAGCCGAATATGGGTTGATAACGAACGAGACTGTTTAGAATGTTAGTTTGATAAAATTAGACTACAAGTGAATACTTACAATTACTGTACTAGCATAGGTACACACATATTCTAAAATTAATGAAAGCTCACTTGTATGTTGTGTATTTGTTTTTATTATAGTAGTGTTTTCAACTATCCCGTCTGTATAGAACGAATTGGAGACAAAAGCCATTGAATAAAATAATCCTTCAATGCTAACAGGCCCTTTGTTCGCACGACCACCCGTTATGAGGTTATGAAAATAAAAAGTAAGACCTCCTTTTAAAGGATGGTATGGAACTAAAACTTACACAATAGGAAACTTGTTCGCAGTGTGATAATCTAAAGACACGACAGTGTGTTAGCCAAGTTCGATATTGTGGTACAGCAGTTTATTAATTCACACGAACTTGTTCAATTTTTTTTACCGACAAAAATATAGAAGTGCCTTCTATAGAAGTTCCAAAAGATGCTACATACCAAATAGGCTCTTGAAGTTCATTATGTTTTCAAATCGATCGATAGGAACATAGGTACGATGTTATTTTTCTCTTTGTACAGTGTAAACGCATAGTGACCGTAACCGCCACAGTAATGGCAATTTCATTCATTTATTTCAGTTATTTTGATTATAACACAAATGCATGATTTACTTATATCTAACAAAATCTTAATAATTCTACTTTAATAATGAAACTTTATGATAAAAAGTTTGCTACAATGTTTTACGACATTTTTAATTTGTCCACAACGGGGACTAGCTAAGATCGTTGCCAATACACTTGTACATATGTTTTCTGCGATATAGCCTGAGTTTTACGATATTTTTTGAAGACTTATCGTTTGTACGTTTTCTTGTTTATTAAGCTTGTTGGTAACAGAGAAAAATAATACAAGAAAATACAGCTTCAAATGTTACTTAGCCGCTTTGGTAGGTACACCGTAAAAACAATGTTAATCGTCTCACGGTATTAAAATAAACGTTTATTTTTCTTTCTATTCATTTAATTTGGCAATCAAATACATAAAGCCAAAGTATATAGTTTCGATAATTGAACTGATCTCAGGGGGCAACAGGTATGGGAAATAAAGGAAAATATAATCATTCGTAGACGTAATTGCCTACTCATTTTTACCGTCCAATATTATCGATATTAAGGCATTCCCCTGAGGGAGTCCACAACAAAAAAACAATATTATTCGTCTTTGTACAGTACAGTATTAAAATAAACGTTTATTTTTCTTTCTAGTCATTTAATTTGGCAATCAAATACATAAAGCCCAAGTATATGGTTTCGATAATTGAACTGATCTCAGGGGGCAACAGGTATGGGAAATAAAGGAAAATATAATCATTGTGTAGACGTACTTGCCTACTCATTTTTACCGTCCAATATTGTCGATATTAAGGCATTCCCCTGTGGGAGTCCACAACACAAACATGCGGCTCGGCTGCGGCCGCTTTGTGCTTTATTGGAACGATAACAAATAACCATATAACGTACTCCGTTGCGGGAAGGCCAACAATTTCTTTAATTAAAATATTTTTATTACAGTACTAGTACGCCGCGCGGTTTCACTCGCGTGGTTCCCGTTCCCGTATGAATACGGATTAAATGTAGCCTTTCTAGATAAATGGGCTATCTAACACTGAAAGAATTTTTCAAATCGGATCAGTAGTTCCTGAGATTAGTAAAATAAAAAAGAATAAAATATTTTTACCAAAAAAGTTGAACTGACTTCAAAATCACAAAAGTAATGCGAAAAAGAACATTGTGATCACTTTGAAGGCGGTGCGTAGCCAGTGACATATTAATTAAAGACGTTTCTGAAAGAACCACGAAAAGAACTTTCTTTGAATTCTAAAGCTTTTTTATGTACTCGGCTTTAGTTAATGCATCACTGTGTTGGCAGTGTGCAGTGATCAGAAGATAGCACAATACAATGTTATTTTTCGCTTTTTAGTTTTTTTGTGATTTTGAAGTCGTTTCAACATTTTTGTTAAAAATGTTTTATTTTTGTGTTTTTAGCGTGTCCTAGCATAGTGAACGAAAGCGCCACAGTACGGGCAAATTCATTATTTTCATTTTAACACAAAATTACTGAACCGGTTTCATGAAAATTAAATGGGACCAATCTGGAAGTTTACTCTTTCAAACAAGGAAGAATTTTTAAAATTGGTTAAGAAATGACAAAGTTATAAGGTAACAAACATTAAAAAAAACATACGCGTCGAAGACAACCTCCTCCTTTTTTTGAAGTCGATTAAACAGAAGTATATTCACTAACCGGGACTTGAAAGATATGCATATTTCAGTAACTGCAAAAGCATAAGCTGCTTAGTCGTTAATACCGTTATCGAACTATAACAGAGCCAGTGTTATTGTGTTGCTGCTTTCGCTTCAACATGAACATTTTCAGATTTAATGTAATAATTTGTATAAATCACAGAACATCGAGGTTTACTTTTACTTCATCATCATTAGCAATAAATCTGTAGAGAGGTCAATTCTGTACATGAAATATATACATTTCCAAAATAACTATCAGGGGTTGATTAGTGATCGATACTGATGCCAAAAGTGCAATCAGTAAAATTTTTGTCTTGCTTTCGTTCGTTATAGAAACAAAATTACTCCAAGGATTTTAACGAAACTTGGTACAATTATTCGTTACACTCCTGAGCAGGTTATAGTATACTTTTCATCACGCTACGTTCAATAGGAGCAGAGCTGTGATGGGAAGTGTTGGGAAAACGAGAGAAGTTTCTCCATTTTTAAAATGATTTAAGAGGTTTAAGGGCTGATGAAGTCACAGACAATGTCCTTCCACTTGCCAATGCGATCCTTACATAATATTTCCCCTTGAAAATGCTTGCTTCTTTCATAGCTACAAATTATTATTGATCGTCTGTGCTCCGCCAGTTGACACTGAGCACTTGTTATGTTAACAAACGGCTCGTTTGCATTTTACTGCGTCCAACAACGGTACTTCACCCTTTTTTGGGACTTAACAAGCGACCGTTTGAATTATGATTCTAGTGGAACCATACGTGAAAAATTCTGTTTGTGATCAACTGTGTTATTCGTTCAATAACACTGACTATCCATGAACATGTGTTATTCGTTTAAAACTGTTTTGACGAAGCAAAATGAGGGGTGTTATACGTTTAACGTGTCTGTCTGTCGTTCTGTCTGTAGCTCCCGAACGGATGAAGCAATTTCAATTTAATTTGTTGTGTATGAAAGGTGACTTATGTGCAAGTGTTCTTAGACATGTTTGATGAAAATCGGTTGAGCCATTTAAAAGTTCTAGGGGGTAAAACTGGGAAAGAATAACTGAACGTCTGCAGATACTCGTGGGGTCTCAAACGAAAGCGCACTGAAAGAGATTATTGATGACTTGATCGAGAGTGTAATTAATAATTAAATGTCCTTCGGGAATTTTTAAAAAATTTCAATTTTATATTATTAGAAGATTTTAATTCCTTTCCGTTTGTGTAAAAGTGTAAATAATCTACAATACAAAGTGTATTAATCTATAATAGTATCGCTGTAAAAATGGATTTACTTCTCCCGTTTTCCCAACATTTCCCTTCACTGCTCTGCTCCTATTGATCGTAGCGTCATGAAAAGTATACTGCCCAGGATTATGAAAAATAATAGTAGCAAGTTTCGTTAAAATCCGTCGAGTAGTCTTTGTTTCTATAACGAACATACAGACAGACGAAAATTTTACTGATTGCATTTTTGGCATCACTATCGATCACTAATCACCCCCTGATAGTTATTTTGGAAATATATTTCATGTACAAAATTGACCTCTCTACAGATTTATTATAACTTTAGATTACTAGCGGTCGCTCTAGATTTCACCTGCATAGTTCCGGTTCCCATGTCAACCCCGGGATATAATGTAGATTATTTTATTTGCTGATAATGTAGCTATTGCATTCGTGAAAGAATATTTTAAATCGTAATAAACAAACTTACATTCGTAATTGAATAAATCGCACTGTATAACAAATACGAGTACATAACACCTGTACGTAAATAAATTATATTTTCATTTAGTAAATTGTCCCCTTTTTATGTATGCCGTCTATCAAAATAATAAACTACCCGCGCAGTGACACGTGTCTAGCGCATTTGTTCTAGCTGACGGTGATGAATGAGAAACTTATATAGGACATCCATTTTGTGTAGAGTCACGGTCACGATTACTTGAACTGTTTAGGTACATATATTCATATGTTTTGATTTAAAAAATAATGTGCAATGGACTTTCAACTATAATAATAAATGAATAAAAATCGTTTAGTTCAGTTTCTAAGATGACTTAAATAGATGCGAGTTTGAACCTTATTTTAGGAGTAGTATAAACTACCTCAGTACTATAGTTTGGCTAGTTCGTTTATGAAACTCCCAGAGGGAATGACTGCGCGGGTATGAAGTCGTGCGCGCGGGGCATCGGGAGTGTTTGCCAAGCAATAGAAAACTATGCTCTTCCATAGCATATGTATAGCATAGTACATTGTGAAATAACAGATTTTAAATAAACATTACTAAATTAATTGATAATAGGTTGTTTTGCACGTGTGTATGTGTGTGTGTGTGTGTGTGTGTGTGTGTGTGTGTTTTAAGATATAAGTTTTAATAAAGATTCTACTTCTTCAATATTCAGTGATGATAAATATTTAATAACTGTTTTCTTGCATTCCTTAAGTATTGCTGGGTATATGTCGAGTTTTTTTTATTTATCTTTATCTTATTATATAAAACACCTATAAATGCCACTCATGATTATTATCAGCCGATACTGCTGAACATATACCTGTTTGAAAAACTTCCAATCAACATATTGAGCCGCCTATTACTAGCAGCTCCATACAACTCGCTTGTTACGAGTACCTACTTTTACTGGGGTTGACCAAAAGTATGCTTTCCGATGCAAGATCGCCATAGAAATCTGGGACCCAAACGTCCACCGGCTCTTCTAACTATCATCATCATCATCATCATATCAGCCGATGGACGTCTACTCCAGGACATAGGCCTTTTGTAGGGACTTCCAAACATCACGATACTGATATCTGAATCCCTGCGACTCGCTTGATGTCGTCAGTCCACCTGGTCAGGCACCCCTGGCCCCACCAGGTGGACTGACGACGACGACTGTGTCGGCCAACACTGCGCTTTCTACTATGTGCCCCGCCCATTGCCACTTCAGCTTCGCAACTCGTTGAGCTATGTCGGTGACTTCTAACCATATGCCCCTCGAATTGACTAAACTAACCCGATTTTGTTTGTTTAATTTAGAAGCCTAGGAAGGCTTCAAAAGTAACCGCACTGCAGGTTCAAAATGTTTTTTTGCCAAGACCTAATTTAGGTTTTGTACGTTTGTTTGAACATTCGGAATGGTACTTTTAGATGCATACACGTTTGTGTACAATCTGGCATCCTGCAAACTGCCAATAACTGGAAGCGCCAGTTTACCATGCAGTATTGTGTTTCGTTCGAACTCGAACAACAGGTCAAATCAAAACGAAAATTCAATTTCAATTTTCGTTTCCAAGATTATTCTATTCCAGGAAAAGTTACTGCACAAAACCACTTGCTTGCTTGCACCTATTTGTTCTATTAGCCACCTCATAGAAACAAAATATAAAATTTATAATAACACCATGTTATGTAGTGCCCATTGTCAACCAAAATATGATCGAAGTTTGGTGACCATCAAAGATGTGAGAATCAGACCCCCTAGCCAAGTGGCATATTGATTCTCTTTCTACGAACGCTAACGCTTCGAAAACTAGAAAAATGTATGAGAATGACAGATCTTGATCACGTGACCTGTCACTGATCACGTTTATATAAATGATAAAAAAGCTTGGTGTTAAACTGTGCTACACGTCTGTGTGCTTAGTTTTAAATAAGTTTGTAAAATGGTGGTAAACAAAAAAAATAAACCTTGGCTGAGTTCGTTGTGGGCTCTTCTCGGACCAAGGCGCTTTAGGAACCCTCGTAACTTTATTTTAAATTTTCGACTATTATGACCACCATTAGATTAAATTACTACATAATCCTGACTATACAAAAGTGCTTGTAAGCTAAGCCTAATTGAAATAAATGGATTTTGAATTTTGTCGATAGCAAATGTCATTCCCATACATCTTTCTTGTTTTCGTTAGCGATCGTAGAAAGAGAATTGACGTGCCACTTGACTAGGGCGGCAGGTCAGTAATGACCAGTGGTAAAAAATAATTGGTGCTTATATCCGACTGCAAGAAGAGTTATTAATTACTCTTTTTATATTTTATAATTTATTTTATTTATTATTCTACAAAAAACAGATTTCAATTAAGCCTAACCACTTTTTTTAGTTAGCCAACTAACGTTTTACTGTGCACTTTTTATTATGTAATAATACAATATTCAAGAACAAAAATAATTAACAAACAAAAGAGAAGAAAAACCAAGAATAATCATTAACTAAATATCGTAAAAGTGTGAGTAAACCTATATATGAGTAGTAGGCACATGAGAAGTAAGATTTACTATTTTTAAAACAGTTGCAATAGTTGTATTTGGATTGATTTATTCATAAATTTGGGCTTGCGAAAGGGGACATTCATGCCGCCCGCCTTCCGGTCTAAATATATCTGAGAGCAACTGTAAGGAGCGGAGCGGGGGGAAGAGCAATGACCTGACCCAGACCTTTTGCCACCGGAAGCTAAAATAACACACTAATACCTAACTACTTACATGTAGCATAAAAAAACTTACATTTCAAATGTTACGCCTGGAATATTAATTATAATAATAATTTATTCATAATAAAGATAGCTTGTGTTATAATTAAGACCCTGATACTTTCTACCAATAATGATTTGGTGTATTAAAAATTTAAATAGACTATGTACGTACATACATACGTACTATGTACGTATGTATGTACCTATACCTAAACCTAATTTTTATTCAAACAAAAAAAGAAAACGTAATAGCTTATACAATTTGACATTTTATGATTCTACTAGCGGACCCGCTCAAGCTTCGCTTTGACTTATTAATTTATTTATTTGCACTATCCCTACCTTACACTACACTACTCCTACCCCTACCCCTACCCCTACCCTACCTCTACTCTACCCCTACCCTACCCTTCCCTACAACTATCCTACCGCTACCCTACTCCTACCCTATCCCTATACCATAAACATACCCTACCACTACCCTACCCTACCCCTACCCTACCGCTACACTACCGCTACCCTACCCCTACCCTATCCCTATACCATACCCCTACCATACCCCTACCCTACCACTACCCTACCCTAGGATTTAGGGGTTTGAAAAATAGATGTTGGCCGATTCTCAGACCTACTGAATATGCACAAAAAATTTCATTCAGCCTTTTCGGAGGAGTATGGCAACGAAAACTGTATAATTTTTAATAGAATTTAAATAAAAACAATGAAAAAATTTTTTTTTGTAATAATTGTGACTGTTAATTAATTATAGACAAATAATTTGCAATAAAATAAAATTGCGACTGTAATTAAAGAACTAAGTATCCTATCTCTCAAGTTGGCTCAGACTGCTCGCGGTGTGCCAATTTAATTTAAAATCGGTGAAGTAATTTAGAAGTCCATCGCGGTCAAACATTGTGACAGGAGATTTATATATATTAAGATGACCAATACAAATCTAATTCAAAATTACTGTGACTGATGAAATAAAACAATAATAAAGCCAAATTTATACTGTCAAAATCATTAACATAAGTTAAATTTAGTGCAATGTTAAATATTTATTTAGGAAGATCACGTGAACAAAGTGACCTAAAGACGTAATACATAGTTAGTGAAAGACTAAGATTAAGTTATTGAACATTATCTTAGCGTTAATAAATTATAAGTTTAGGTTAAAGTTAAATTACTAATTAGTCATATAAGTAGGCTAGATCGTAATTTTATGAAGTACCAAATTGGTACTTTACAGTAGACAAAAAAAAGGAATATTACGCCTGGCATTTCCTTATTTGGAATCTTTATTTTCATGCATACGTAGAAATGCCTAAAAGCATTTACTGCATAATAAAACTTATTCTCTAGTTTTGGAGTGAAACGAATGAATTTTTGTCATGTCTATGCGATATTGTTCCTTGGATTCGTATTCATTTGTTCGTGAGGAACATTCGCAAAGTAACGCCTGCTTCTATTCAACAATAAACAATAGTAATTAATGTATGATACCCAATATGGTCAGAGAGCCTGCGACAGCCAGACATAACTCATTTAATGGAGGCTTATTTAATTAAAAGAAATCTTTATCAACCCAAATTCGGCTCACTGCTGAGCTCGAGTATCCTCTCAGAATTAGAGGGGTTAGGCCAACAGTCCACCACGTTGGCCCAATGCGGATTGGCAGACTTCACACTCGCAGAGAATTAAGATAATTCTCTGGGTTTCCTCACGATGTTTTCCTTCACCGTTTGAGTTACGTGATATTTAATTTCTTAAAATGCACATAACTGAAAAGTTGGAGGTGCCCCGGATTTGAACCCACATCCTCCGGAGTCTAAGACAGAGGTTATATCCACTGGGCTCTTTATCATTTAAAAAATACATAAAAGAAATATCACTCTGGTTTAACACATAAGTAACTTTTTATTCCGGAAAAGTCCATGGTTTCCGAGGGATTTGTGAAACGCTAAATTTCACGCGGACGAAGTTGCGGGCGTCTGCTAGTCGTAGATAAGCAAGGACTTAAAGCGTTCAAATTCCAGTATAACTTTGCATCTAAGCTTTTATCTATGAAAGCTCTCGTAATATATTAAAACGCCCTCTAGACAGACAGGCTAAGTGCATCGCGGGTGTCAGCCTATTTTAGAATTCTGCAATCAAACCGACTCCCCCATCTCGTGACACTCCACTTTGAGCGTGCAGTTCGTCTTCACTCATTTACTACTTTAATGCCGTCGCTTTTAAAAAAAACGTTAAATCATATTATGTATCTATGTTACGCTTAAAGATCGAAAACGCTCTGTGAGCGGAAAAATAGCTCACAACTCGTTGTGGTCACAGTAAAACATCTACATGGCGAAATTCGTGTTATAGCTCTAATGAAAACGCGCATGACACGTCGTGGCAATCACAGAAAGACCAAATAGCGAAATTCGTGTCGTGGCTGAAATGTGGCATGAATAAATATAACCATCCTCGATAAATGGGCTATCTAACACTGAAAGAATTTTTCAAATTGGACCAATAGTTCCTGAAATTAGGGCGTTCAATCAAACAAACAAACTCAGTAAATAAACTTAGATATCGATATTTCAGACCCTTATTCCATGTACTACACGAAATTAATATCATTTATTATGAGTCAACTTACTATTAGGTACTAGACTGCTGATTAAGACTTTCTAGACATGCCTTTAAAGAAAAGAAGGTAACCATGTAATACATTCAACCCTTCCATAATATGCAGATATCGTAAACATAATGATTTATATCAAGGTTGAGTCGGTGGGTGGCCGCGACCCCGTAGTGTTGTTGAACTCAACCCTCTTCATACTCGTAAGCGTATCGAGTTCACTGGATCAATGTTACCGTACTTAGGCTAATTAACTATTTATTCTAAATTACTACTTCATTCTTGTAGACATTGATTTGCTCGGGTCAAGGATTTTTTTAATAGAGTTAAGGTACTGTTACACATGCTCTAAAATAGCATGCTAAAAACGTGCTATTACGAGTAAGTATGCTTTATACGAGCATGCTTATCATCAGTTTACATTTGCTAGAATTAGCATGCTATTTTTAAGAATGCTCCTGAATAAGCATGCTCAAAGCAAACATTCCAATTACACATGATAATTTGTATCTATTGCTTTCTGTCTATAGTACCTATCGTGTTAGACAGGGAGAGATGAAGGTAAAGAGAATACAGACTAGCAATGCTGATCTACTAGCATACTCAATAAGCAAACCTATTCAGACGCGCTAAAAGCACGCCCCCTTCCACCCGCGCAGCATTTAGCATGCTCATAAATCGCACGACTGTTGATTCTTGAGCAAGCTCGAAATAAGTATGCTCATTACTAGCAATGTTGCAATACACATGCTAATAAGTAGCAACTGCTCAATAGTAGCATCTTTCGTGTTTGAAATGAGCATGTGTAACAGTAGCTTTAAGTCACTAGCGCGTCAAAATGTAACGCGCTAGTGACTTATAGCTACTGAAAAAAAAATGACGCGAACAAAAGCGCTGAATTGTCTTGATTTCATTGAGTCGTTGTTACTAACCAGCTGATTTTTTTACTGTGCTTAAATAATAGATAAACAATTTAACAACGACAATGTCCTACAAACTGCGTGGTACATTATCTCGTTCCGACGCTCTGAAATTTCCTGGTACCTCAGTTAGCTACCAGAATCAAGAATTTTCATAAATATAAAAGTTGGTCGTCTCATCGAGATGAAGCTACTCACAAAAAATTTGCTTGTTAGTAATCAGGTGTACAAAATTTTCTGGGGATCCCTGACTATAAGGAAGGAGGAAAATTAAAATCATGTACTTTTAAAATTTCCCAATCGTCAAAAACGACCATATTGCGTGGTATAATTCTAAAAACAAATTAGGAAATGGCTTGCCATTTCGCAAAACAATAAAAAGTACGAAAGTTATGTGGCAACTTCAACCGTCTTTTGAAAATAATTAAAAAATCACAAACAAAACGTGATGTTATGAAAGTTGGAGCCTTTTACCCCAACGTTGCACAGTTTGAAATTGTTTTTGTAATGCTTCTATTTATTCTCACTGAGCGGGCAAAAAACAAACAAAGCCTCAATAGCTCAGAGCGGTCAGACTTATCATCGAGGGGTAGTGGTTCGATCCCTGCTTCGTTGGTTTACTGTCGTACCCACTCCTAATACAATATTTCCCGAATAGTTGAAGGGGAATATTGGTCATATTTAAAAAATGTGACAAATATTCTTATAAAAAAAAACTAAGAGATCAAATACATACATACAAACAAATTTCAAGCAAATTTAATCACATATTAATATAATTCACATACTAATATCTATAGTAGTATCAGTGTCGTAGCTTGCCTTGGAGGGGCCCTTTATCAAAATTAGTTGGGAGCCCCAACGAGCGGCAAATCTCGAAAATCTCCTTAGGATGTTTTGGTTTCCAGGGAGCACCAGATGAAGTGAAATTGTAGATTAAATTTTACTCATTTTTATTATTACACTTAAGGGCTACTGTAGTCTGTATAACTGTCTGTGCCCTGTACCTATAACAGAAAGTCTCGTTATTGGTATCTTTGTTAGATTGACACTAGTTATTATCTTAGATAGTAATCTTAATTTTTTTATTATGACTGTGGTGTAAAGTATATTTATACGTGCGGCGTGCCTAACCGTGATATATTATAGTATTTGTAGGTTTTTTTTTTGTTTTTATTCTTTACAAGTTAGCCCTTGACTACAATCTCACCTGATGGTAAGTGATGATGCAGTCTAAGATGGAAGCGGGCTAACTTGTTAGGAGGATGAAAATTCACACCTCTTTCGGTTTCGGCACGGCACTGTCTATTGCCGGTAGGGTGGTAACTAGCCGTAGCCTCCCACCAGCCAAAATAATAAAAAATAATAATTTTTTTTTTAATATTTGATCCACCGATGGTTTTAATAGGTACTTTAAACTTCAAATTTGTGAGGAAAAACATTTCGAAATATAAATAAAACAGCTACAAGTTAGTGAGGGTCGTACATCATTCAGAAATCATAAAATAAGAATTTACTGCAAGAACAAAGAAGGCTAGGTAACTGGGTTAAGATGCAAACCTCTCTAAATCAGAGCGAGGTTAAAACAAAACATGATTTTACTGAAAGCAACTAGAAAGTACGAATATATGTAGGTATCGGGGATGGTTCCTTACAACCCGATTCTTACCGGGTTACCTTTAAAAATCCACGAAGACGTAAATAATTTACCGTACGTGCTCAGACAAAAAAACATTGAGACTAAAAAACCATATATCAACGAAAAAAATTCAGTCTTCGCTACTGGTAAGTATGTTCTACCAGCCAGTGAATTAGAATACTATTATATTCTCTATTATTATATCTAATATCAGTTGTTTTAAAGTAGATACTTTTACTTTTCGATCAAATTCGTTAATTTGAAGTAAACTTCGTACACTTATCACGTCAAATTTGTTCGTTTTGAGACACTACCTCGCTACAGACTCAGAAAGCCTCTACTGAGATGAACCGGCAACAAACTTGACATTTCCTTTACAGTTCATATATTTTTTATACTTTCATAGCTGTGTTTCCTTTCTTGATAGACATCCAAACATAAAACTATCCGATATGAGCTAGATACTAGACAGCATATTGCTTTAAAATAGGAACAATCGCCGCATTGTTTTTTCAGCTCACACTTCAGAGGAAACCCGATTTTGTTATGGATTTAATAAATGTTCAAATAAACTGACGCGAAGTAGAGCACTTGGGTTTTTTTCGCACCGGATAACGTAGGTAGTTCATATCAGAAGCGATATCCTATTACGATGTTTTATATAACTCGCAAATGCGAGTTTCGAATTAACCTCAATAACTCTGTCTAACACGATACTATAGAAAGAGAAAGATAGAGGTGAATTCGAAACTCGATTTTGCGAGTTATACAAAACATCGTTACAGAATAGCTCTGCAATAGCCAGGAAAACCTTATTTTATGAAGGCTTAGGTAGGGTAGGTAGGCTTTTCTATCGGTAAAACTCCTACTTTTACCGATAGAAAAGTTCGGTAGCCAACTATGTAGTTTGGACCGTGATAGCTTTGCGAGGTAGCGGGTTTCTGAGGTCCAGATCCTCAATTGTTTTTTTTAATAAACGTAATCTTTTGAATTTGTCTATGAAATATCAAGAGAAATCATGTCTACAGTCACCAGGTTTTTCGCTAAAGACATTTAATTCAAAAACATTGGTCTTTACAAGTACTAGATGGTAATGATACTAGATGTCAACCAGGATCTGATAATGGAACTGGAAGGTGGCCATAGGAACTTCGGAATAAAACGACACAACCCCATCGAGTTAGGGCTCTTCTAATTCGTCTCAACGGGTACTTTCATACTAAATGGTAACTTGTTTTATCCTTTTATTAACAAATAATAAAAGCTTGTTTTTAAAAAAGATTTTAATGGTAGTCTTGTTTTGAAGTAAAGTGGACCCAATCACTACTATCAAATTTTCACTTTACTTTGAAGTAATTTAATGTTTACATTTTAATCAATATTGCCGAGGAAATTGAAAAGAAATATGCTTTATCAGGCTACCGTATTTTCCTGTGATCGGAGCTTGGCAGCTTTCATAAAATAAGGTATGTCTGGATATCAAAAGCTCTTAGTGTATTTTAAATATAGCAGATTCTCGTATAAAAGTAATTATATAATATGTGAGGCAGCCAGTGTTAAAATTTTATACGCAATGCAATTATAACGCACAAAGGATTCCCTTTTTCGATAAAAGCCTTTGAGGGTTTATTGGAACATTATTTTACGTCCATTTTACTTATTATTATTTTTTTTTATCAATTAGCCTTGCGCTTGACTACCATCAACAGCATTACATTGGTAATGAAAAAATGGCGTTATTGGCATTTTTTTTCACAAGAAAAATGGCTTGACCAAAACTGCGCTTTCCGCTGCGGGTTCGCCATTCCAGCACCTTGGCACCCCAACGTCCATCGGCTCTTCGAGCTATGTGGCCTGCCCATTGCCACTTCACTTTCGTCGCTGAGCTATGTCAGTGACTTTGGTTCGTCTGCGGATCTCGCCATTCCTGATTCGATCACGCAGAGAAACTCCAAGCATAGTTCGCTCCATCACCCGCTGAGTGACTTTGAGCCTTCTAGTAATTTTACTACATACAACTAAAATATAAACAAAAATCTCCTCCTCGGTATTTCAAGTTAATTTTAAAAATAGCTTAATTCTGGCGTCTATTGGACTGGTCTTAAACTTTTCTTATTTGCGACCCCTTTCGCAAGCGAGCAAACTTTCTGAACCCCAACGTGCTTGAGAAGCCCTCAAGAAAATTAATTACCTTTCTTTTCCGCAAACAATTCACGTGACACCTCTCACTGTGTTTCAGCTACCCAGCAATTATATTTTTCCATACCGTCTAATTATAAAATATATGTTATAGAGGCCAGGCTCAATAAAAACACAGCTTTTGGTAAAATCGGCTCATTTCTTTGGAGACGTTTGTGGTGATCGTTTCTCGGTTGGAGGAAGAGTCGTTAGTTTCAAATTGTCGGTGAGTGACGTTTTGATTTTACTGTCAGTGAGTGACGTTTACTGTCACCACACGCGTTCCATTTCACCCTTTATTTAAACTATATACATAATATTATTAATACGCGTCGTTAACATATGTTATATATATATTAATGACAATAATATGCTCCCGACCGTATAGCTTTTTTTCGGCCGCGGCAGTCAATTTCATTTTAAGATTAACCATGTACGCAGAAGATATTATAGTGCACAAGTGTGTCACAGGTGCACTCTCTATTCCCTCACTTTAATAGTCCGATGGAACGGCAAACCGACACGATCGGTGAAAGATCAGGGTATTAAAATACATTATTGGGATTTTACTTAAGAAAAATCTTAATAGTAGCCTGAAGTTGGAAAGTCAGCGATGTTGGTACACTCCCGTGCTTAGGAGAGCATGTAAAGCCGTCATTATATTAATAGGATTTATTTAATAATTATTTAATAGATATACCAAAATTGTAGGCCTGCCCTTGAGCTTGCCACACTGTATAAGTGTACAGTTTTGTGTCTGTCTACTCCAAGTAACATTTTAACTATTTTTTTAATAATTTTCCTATCTACGGCACAGTCTTTCTTATGTGCTGCTTAGACCCAACAACAAAGAAGCATTACCTCTATAATATTAATATTACTAGCTGACACAGCAAACACTGTTTTGTCGTATAAATACAAATGGGGGTTAATTGTAGAAGGGTCAAAATTTAGTATTGCATGTATTTATTCAATTTGCAATTAATTAAATAAAAAGAAATGACCAAAAAATAAAAAAAACTAAGTTTATGAAAAATAGATAACAATCTATTTTCAGACCTATTGAATATACATAAAACTTCATCAAAATAGTTCAAGCTATGAGGAGTACGGCATACGGTATTATTTCAATTTAAAAAAAATATATCAATGTTTAAGCTGTCGTAACATTTCGCAGTTGTGAAGGACTCGGTGCCGTATATTCAGAAGCTCCAACATTTCGAACTCCCGTGCCGAGCTGCATCGTCAGGTAGTGCAGGCGTCCCGATCAATATCCACCCTGCCCCGTCCCACTCTCACTCTAACCCTACTAGCCGTTCCCACCGCACAGTCGCTGCCAAACCAAACAAATAAAACACCTCGATACTCGATAGCGCTTTCCTCGTTTCGTTTTTACCCGAATGCCGAAGGAGGGTTATGTTTTTGGGCGTACAATGGTATTACGGGTCAAGCTAGAAGGTTAAGGAAACTTAAGTTTACCATATTTTTTTATTGAGAAAGAATACAATAAGGAACTTAAGCTAACTTATCCTAATAACTATACAAATCATGCCTACGTGGAATGGTGGCAAGAATACTGGCTGCATTTCCGCGCTGGACAGCCAGGCTGATTTGCGCAAAAAATGAGCCAGCCCTTCTGTCACCAGTCAAGGCAACAAGCCGCGGTGAAGTGATACGGTGAAATTTTTTGGCACTGCGACTCCATGGCCCAAGAGTCTCCACGGCAAAAGGTACAAATATGTAACTCTCTGTCAGAGAGGCATACTTGAGCCACTTACCGGTTTCAGCTTACCTGGGTATACTTATTATTATGAAAAGCTTTCATGTCGATCCGAAACCAATTTACTTGTATTCGGTGTTTACCTACACGCATATAGGTCTACTATCGCACTAATATTATAAAGGCGAAAGTTTTTGAGTGAGTGTGTATGTTTGTTTCTTCTTTGCGCTGTGGTTACTGAAGCGATTTGGCTGAAATTTCGTATGAAAATAGATTTTACTCTGGATTAACACTTAGGCTACTTTTCATCCCGGAAAAACCCATGGTTCCTGTGGCTTTCATAAAAAACTGAATTCGACGCAGACGAAGTCGCGGGCGTCCGTAAGTTTATAATAGTTATTATGATAAATTATGATAATCACAAGAACCCTTTAGTTTAAGCACAGCATTATACCCATGCATAGAATACATAATATAGTACATACTATTATGTATTTCTTTGTTAATTTCTAAATCTGAAATTCAAAATTTTGTCAGGTAAAACTCTGTATAGTTTAAAACACACACATCCAAACAAACACCCATACAAACTTTCGCGTTTATAATGTTAAATATTTTTTTATACAAAAACTTAAAATAGAAAATCTCCTGAAAATACATCTCTGTATTTGAAATGACAAGCGTACAGCCTGCAGCGATCTTTTACTTGTAGTCTGTGTGATGAAAAAGTAGTGATTAAAAACCTTATTTGTATAACTTTCTATTATAATCTGGAGAATCTATTTAATGGCTAGTAAAGCGGACTTTCTGTCATGTTGTCGTGATGGTTTAATGAACGCACGTGACATGGTTGCCTGATAATGTGGCCATGCACTTTGATTAACTGTTTTGTAACGAAATTACATTCAAAAATTCTTATTTGTAGAAAGGCTACAACTTAACTCCATAATAAAAACATTATGTAGTATATTCTGATAATAAGTTGATGTACATTGCCTAGGCAATACGGTGTCATCGTCGTCGTCGTTATCAACCCCTATACGGCTCACTGCTGAGCTCGAGTCTCCTCTCAGAATGAGAAGGGGTTAGGCCAATAGTCTACCACGCTGGCCCAATGCGGATTGGCAGACTTCACACACGCAGAGATTTAAGAAATTCTCTGGCGTGCAGGTTCCCTCACGATGTTTTCCTTCACCGTTTGAGACACGTGATATTTAATTTCTTAAAATGCACACAACTGAAAAGTTGGAGGTGCATGCCCCGGACCGGATTCGAACCCTCACCCTCCGGAATCTGAGGCAGAGGTCTACTGGGTCCACTGGTCCCAAGGTGCTTGACTGGTGACCCTGCATCGAAAGTCGCAGTGTTGGTCGAGCACTAGGTGGATCGATGGCATCAAACAGGCTACAAGAAGCCGATTTCAAAAGAAAAGCACGATTATTGAATGGGAACCAATCAGGTCCAACAATTCCCACTAAGAATGTTACCAATACACCCTCGAGTGGCAGAGAATAATTTTGAGCGGAATCCCGGACTTATGACCGAAGGATGTAGGGTTAAAGACGTTTTTTAAAACTAGTTAACATTCCCCTTTTCCACTAAAGTCATTCTTCCCGCCTATCCTTAAGTAATCCATGAAGGATTATCCAACAAGAGGTGTAGACGGATCGAACGTCACAACAAAAATGAGCTAGGCCGCCCTAGCGGTCTCCTACTACTCCCCACCTAACTCACGGAACATTTCGTACTATCTCGGCTGGTGATGACACGAGCCGATCGATCGAATGACTCATTCGCGCCGACACATGCAGACGTGTATTAGCTGATAATGATGATGATGATGATGATGATGATGATGATGCCTGCTAACTTTACATAGCAACTGGCAACATTAGGTAACTTGTTGTAAAAAAAAATACGTGCGTTTTTCCCTTGTCCTCGACGGGTGCCTTTTCTCCTCGGGCGCAAGTGCGTCTCATTACTGTGAGTCGGCAATGCTCTCTAATTAAAACCCACTTATTAAATTTCTTTGTCGTTTAACCACCCGGTTACTTTTTGACGACTGTCTGCAGGCCTAATTATTATTTATTTTTATCTGGATTGTAGTAGATATAGTTGTGTTTGTTCGTGAGTAATACTAGCCACGCCATTTGAGCCGTTAGTTCCCGTTCCCGTGAGAACATAGCCTGGGGATAAAATATGGTCTTCTAGCGGGAGTTTGACTTTTACTTATGTGCGCTTCTTCCCTACCTACCCTACCTCTATATCCAGAGATTACCCCTACACGCAAACTTTACTTCCTTATAATCTTCAAGGTTTACAATTTTTCTTCTTGAACTCAAGAAAAATTTAAAATTTTGTGTGATAAATAAACAATTAATTTTATTATTATTAAAGTATAATTAAAATATTTTTAAAAATAAAAATCTAAAGTGATTAAGTGAGTGATAATATTAGGACAGATAAACTTTCTTTTATATAATTACTAGCGGACGCCCGCGACTTCGTCCGCGAGAAACTCGATGTAAACTTTCAACTACCTCTGCCTTACCCCTACCCTACCCCTACCCTACCCTTACCCTACCCCTACCCTACCCCTACCCTAAGTTGTTATTTTTCCTGAATTTTCTTTGCTATAAACCTCACGGAGTCCGAGACCTTTTCAACGAATGCAAAACCGTGAAAATCGGTTCGTGCGTTCTGGAGTTATAGCGTCAGGAAGGAAAACCCGACTTTTTTTTTTTAACTAACACGACTTTTTTTTATATATATAGATTTTTAAAAAAATACAACCGCCTTCAAAACCTCAACATAGATAGCCACGATACTAAAAAGGGAAAAATAACATTATAATTTTTCCCTTTTTAGTATAGATATCTTATATAGTAGTATAGTATTGGCCTAACCCCTCATATTCTGAGTGGGGACTCGAACTCAACAGTGAGTCGAATATGGGTTGATAATAATGATATATATGTTATTTGAACGATATTACCAAAAACCGATACATCGATATCGTCACGTAATTGCGTGGCTACTATTACTGTGATATATTAATTACAATATATTCCACTGCATCAATATTATTTTGATAATTAATTTAACCCGTTCAAATTTTCATATCGGTTTAATTTGAATTCTCTGCAGCGCATCGTGTAATAGATATAAGAGAACGTAGGCAGGTATCACTTTCAGCTATTACAGCAGATTCCTTTGTGATACTTGTCATGTTAAAATAACTAATAAGAACGAGCTTTTCGAGTACCTTATAAAGATAGGAAGCTTCATTTTAGCATAAAGAATTTAAGAGATAACAAGCGTAAATAATGTTTTTAACATAAAAATGGAAACGTCCTCAAATTCGTCAGTTATTAACCAAATTTGAAAATTATTTTTTTGTTTAAAGAGTATACTTTCAGATTGGTCCCATTCCATTTTCATGAAAATCGGTTTAGTAATTTTTTGTTAAAATCGAAATAACTGAAATACGTCTTTGAAGTTGGTTCCATTTTTAAGTTAAAAAGATTATTGAAATGTCCGTCAACTGGTGAGTACCCATTGTAGGATATATTTTATCCGTGTATTCCTACAGGAACGGGAACTACTCGTATGTGGATGAAACCGCGTGGCATCTGCTAGTAATTATATAAGCCCGCCAAAGAGCTTTAAAAGTGAGTGGTGGAACTAAAGTCTCTTTAGGACTAAAACCTCTTTAGGAAAGCTCGGCAACAAGCCAGTCGCAGCCAGTTTCTGGTCCGTAAATAAACACCAATGCATCAAAACGATGTTCGTAGAAAAAGTCTTTACACGATTTATTTTATACACGCATTACGGCGGAGGCTTTGCGGCTTTTAAATATGCAACGTCACGCGTCACTACTGCCGCGTGATGCCCGCCGGCTAGCGGCAGGGCTGTCACCTTACAAAAAGAACCAGTATTTTTTTTTAGTTTTGTTAGAATAAAATATATTTTTAGCTAGTTACTGACTGAGCTTGCGGGTGTACCGGACCTACTAATTAAAATTAGAGATTGTTTTTTTTTATTTTTGGTTTTTCCAGTGGATTTTTTCCAGTAGATTTTTAAAAAATCTTACCATTAAGTCGTGGTACAAAACTGTAAAACGCAAAGCCCTGACATACACTGTTCTTAAACTGAATAACTAGTTGACCAAAACCTTCCTTATAAATTCCACTTACCTATTGGTGGAAATTCATTTATTTATATCCATTTTATTAGTATTAGTCAATGATATTTTATATTACAGATACGTTACGTGCCTACAAAATCACCTATCTAATCTCTCTCACCTATCTAACCTATCTCATATATCTAAATTTTGCTACTCCACTACACACATGCACATATTTGTTTAATTCCATTATATATTCATGAATATACAGTTTTTACAGTTCCATAACACACAACTCGACATTGTAGACAATATTTAGGTATTATTTGCTAAAATAACTTTCGTTGTTTAATAAACGACTAAATAAAATTAAGACATTTATGCACATTTATGCGCCTCAGTTTTGATGCGCTAGAGCCTTATCTCTATTATAAAATATTGTTGGTATTGGTAGTCTTTGAGTTTATAGCGACATGACAAACAGCCGTGGTAGAATACTTTGTTTTATAATATGCATGAAAATATTTTGAGCTTTGACTTTGACAATTTTTTTTATATTATATAATCTATACTAATATTATAAATCTGAAGAGTTTGTTTGTTTGTTTGATTTAACGCGCTAATCTCAGGAACTACTGGTCCGATTTGAAAAATTCTTTCAGTGTAAGATAGCACATTTATCGAGGAAGGCTATAGGCTAAATATTATCCCCGTATTCCCACGGGTACAGGAACCACGCGGGTGAAACCGCGCGGTGTCAGCTAGTGTAAAATATATGGCATTACTTGAATGATAATAAATTAATAAATTCCTAGACTCCGACTCGGGTTGGCAGCCCTACTCGCGGTTCGCGTGTCTGCAAACATGTACCTTGCTTGGCGTTCAAACGGTTCCCAAGCTTGAAACCACTGTCAATATTTAGGAGCTGCATCTAATTATAAATCTTATTAAGTCAACTATTATAGAAGGGAAAAGATTTTAAGAGATTTACGTATAAGTATATTTACAAAAATAATATTTATACTGAAAATAGATGAAAAGGAAGATCACTAGCTGTTTAGATTTGGTAAATAACTAATAACTCTTCGATATAGGTCCTGTTTAATGATCTTTGTAAGACTTGTTGTTCTGCTTAAGTATGTATGTAACTTGATATTTTTAACTACTACTACTACTTTTAGGCTAACTAATTTATTGTTATCAAAACTTCTATTGTTCACTCATAGAAGTAAGCAATACTTGGTTTTTATTAATAATGTATATCTCAAATAAAGTGATTCTTATGTATAACTAGCGGACGCCCACAACTTCGTTTGCGTGGAATTTAGTTTTTCACATATCCCTCGGGAACCATGGATTTTTCCGGGATTAAAAGTAGCCCATGTGTTCTTCTTCTTCTTTCCTGGGCCTTTTCTGCACTTAGCCTCTAGGGTTGGCCGTTGTACGTAGGTAACCTATTTGTTAATCCAGGCTATAATATATCTTAATACCAAATTTCAGCTAATTCGATTCAGTAGTCGAGGCGTGAAAGAGTAACAAACATTCATATCATCAAAATCATCATTTTCGCAAATCTCGAGAAACCATGGATTTTTTCGGTATATAAAGTAGCCTATGTGTTAATCCAGAGTAAAATCTCTTTCCTTTCCAAATTTCAGCCAAATCGTTTCAGTAGTAGCGGCGTTAAAGAGTAACAAAAATCCATACAAACTTTCGCGTTTATAATATTAGTAGGATTCTTCTTATTTATAAACCATAAGATTGCCTTGTTAGCTAGTAACCTAATAATATCAGATGCACATCGATTAAAATTTTGATAGCATTTTCCCATTCAGGAAAAACAAAATTTATATGCACGCCTTTGTGGTCGGAGGGCGCTCAGGGTATTGGTGCAAGGGGCCTTTGATGTGCACATTTTAGGTCTAACGTGGGTTGTCCTCAATGTATGCAAAATTATTCACACATCAAAACACAAGGCTCATAAGGATTTCCCTCCGTTGTTTTAGTTCAGGGGTTCCCTGAATGATGTGTTTTTTTTTTGGACAGACCTTTTCTTACACACTCACACAATATTGTATTTGTAGTAACTCTTTTATTTGTAGTAACACTTTTTGTGACTAAGCTCTTCCGGGGAAATATTGGTATGTATCCGGATAACATAATTAGCTTCTGTAATGTCTAAATTTAATTAAAAAAAAATATATAAATATATTATGTTTGAGCTCGAAGTTTCCAACTTTTTCCTTAATTCTGCTCATGTGATTGATTCAATCACACAAAAAAAAAACAAAGTTACTGATATAGTTTTAACGAGACGCAAAACTGAAGTACCAACGAGCAGGGCAAATATATAGGTTCTTAATGATGAAGTGACCAGAAAATTTACGCTACCAGTGTATTTTCACGTCACTTTTCATTAACAACTACAAATAGAAGTCTGAAAATAGATACAGCGCATTTGAGATATAATGTAAATAGACGGGTAGAGAAACCGACGCTTATGCAGCGGCCAATGACCTGATCGTATAATAATAATTAATTAAAAAGAGATCTAGGTGTAGTCTGTTTTTGGAAGTCGGTTTAGCTTTTAGAGGAGATATGACGCTTAGCCACACCAGTCCACACTTTTTTTTTATTCTATACAAGTTAGCCCTTGACTACAATTATTTCACCTGATGGTAAGTGATGATGCAATCTCAAAATCAAATCAGCAATCACATGGCTAGTTAGCAGCAGCGAGGAGTCTAAACAAACCGATTCCTAGCCGCTTACATTTTATCATATATACTCGTACACATTCATAATTATAATGCTCGAAATATGTATATATAATATTACCACAGCATTTCTACAATCTTTACAAAAAGACATGATTGGGTTACCTATTACAAAATTTCAGCCTTCGCTACTGCAAGCCAGTGGTTCAACGAGCCAGTTAGTTGTCTTAAATAAAGACAATTAAAATAGGTAGAATATTTTAATATAGATGGAATAGCGATATACATATCCATCAATTACCGACGTCTAATCTTGACTTACATTTAACTATCTCCGACACACGCAGATGAAAGCGAAACGGGTGAAAGTGCGGGTCAGGAATAGGAGTTAGTATAGGTTATGAATTTCCAGTATTAAATTTATTTTTCACTTACCACCTTATTTATGTAATACAATTGTTTCCTAACCTACTTATTCATATTTCTTTTTAATCTGATAAAAGCCCGAGCATTGGTACTATAGAAATACAGTAAAAGCTCCATATTCACGTTTTCACTATTCGCGGATTAAAATTGGGTCCCAGTTCCTATATTCGCGGCTAAATATATTTTTATTCGCGGATCTGACTGACGAAACTGACGTAAAATCTGCAAATTTAAACTTGTACTTGTAAATACCTATTGCCGAAATTCCGAGTGGATGGTTTAAGAATGCCACTGCTTAAAATCACTCTAAATAGAAGCTTTTAAAAATGTCAAGCAAGAAAAAAAATCGAAATTCTTCAAACCATTGTCTAAAACTGACTGACTGATCCCTTTAATCCATATAATACCATATAATACCATTCCATAATCACGGTTTCTGTATTCGCGACACATTTAGAGAACGTATCCCCTGCAAATAATGAGCTTTTACTGTACATAAATCCATCAATTTACTTATTGTTTCTGGAGAATTGGTAGAAATATTGTAATAGGCACAGATATAAGACGCCATCTTTTAGCGATGTCTGTTCTGTGGTAATAGGTATTTTCATTAATTTCGATGGTAACTGTCTTCCCACTTCCCAGTTCCCGTGGAAATACAGGGGTAAAGTATAGCTAAGTTACTATTGATATCGTAGATTTAAATTGGCGTAAAAATTGTACATCTTTGAGACGCTTCTTTACCCACGCAACGTCGGAATGCAAAAAAACAACACAGTCAAATATTGTACAAATTTTGGCTCGAAGACCAAAACGTATGATTTTGAACGTCTATCGAAAAATACAATGAAGACATTGTTTGTCCTTCATTATTAGGTATTTTGTGTCGAGACAATCACAAAGTAATTACTTGTTGCGTAACCGTATTCTAAAATAATAACCTATACGAAAGTGAAAGTTTCATAAACTCGTTAAGGTATCGAATTAAATGTAATCTACTTCAGCAATTTGAGTGTGTTTGGCATGTGTGGAATAGCCATTAGCCACTAACAAGTAATGTAATTAGTGAATTGACTAGTACGTGCGGACGATTTTACATACTACTAGCGGACGCCCGCGTCTTCGTCCGCGTGGAATTTAGTTTTTCACAAATCCCTCGGAAACCACGGATTTTTCCGGGACAAATAGTACTCTATGTGTTAATCCAGGCTATCATAGATCTTAATATCAAAATTCAGCTAATTCGGTTTAGTAATTGAGGTGTGAAAGAGTAACAAACATTCATATCATCAAAATCATCAGTTTTCGCAAATCTCGGGAAAAACCATGGACTTTATCGGGATAAAAAGTAGCAAAGGTGTTAATCCAGAGTAAAATCTATTTCCATTCCAAATTTCAGCTAAATCGCTTCAGTAGTAGCGGCGTTATAGAGTAACAAACATCCAAACTTTCATACAAACTTTTGTGTTTATATTATTAGTAGGATTTGTAAAGACGAACTTATTGCGTTGGGCAATAGCCCAAAGTCCAAGTTCCGGTACGCGGAACAATAAGTAATTACTGTAGAACTTCTTAGATATAATGTATTTATATACGGCTCAGGGTTTATTTATGTATTTTTTTATTCCTTACAATTTAGTTCTTGATTACAATTTCACCTGATGGTAAGTGATGATGCAACCTACGATGGAAGCGGGCCAACTTGTTAGGAGGATGAAAATCTACACACCTTTCGGTTTCTATACGACATCGTAACGCTAAATCGCTTAGCGGTACTACTTTGCCGGTAGGGGTAACTAGCCAAGGCTGAAGCCTCCCGCCAGCCAGATCTGGCCCAATTAACTTCAATCGGCCCAGCCGGGGATCGAACTCAGGACCTCCGTCTTATTAATCTGCTCCACGGAGGCCGTCTAAATATCCAGTCTTGTACTAAGGTTCTTGTGAGACTGAATATGTCAGCACATAAATAATTCTTATATTTCATGGGAAAGGCTTGTATTTCCAAAGACATACTTACGTAGCATTTAACGTAATATAACTTGACAACTAATATGTAAACTTTAATAAAACAACGTTCCCATACAAAATCGTTTCGTGTTTCGCTTCTTTTGTGATCGCGACTGTTTACTGTAATCTTTCATAGTATAAACTTTAAGCTATTGTAAGTTATTCATTTCCACATATATATTACTAGCGGACGCTATGACTTTGTCCACGTGGAATTCAGTTTATCATAAATCCCGCAGGAACCATAGATTCATCCGGGATGAAAAGTAACCTATGTGTTAATCCAGAGTAACATCTATTTCCATACCAATTTTAACGCAAAGGAGGAACAAACATATACACTTACACACAAACGTCTTAATAATATTAGTGTGATAAGAAATTAAATATAAGATATGACCTCTGCCTCCGATTCCGGAGGGTGTGGGTTCGAATCCGGTCCGGGGCATGCACCTCCAACTTTTCAGTTGTGTGCATTTTAAGAAATAAAATATCACGTGTCTCAATCGGTGAAGGAAAACATCGTGAGGAAACCTGCATACCAGATAATTATCTTAATTCTGTGCGTGTGTGAAGTCTGCCAATCCGCATTGGGCCAGCGTGGTGGACTATTGGCCTAACCCCTCTCATTCTGAGAGGAGACTCGAGCTCAGAATATGGGTTGATGACGTTAAGAAATTAAAGAAATAATTAATTTGTTTGATGCAACAACCTGTGGAAATGTCATTCAGATTTATAAAAATATTAATATTTTTTACTGAATTATTTAAATTTACTTATATGCGAAATATTATACTTGTTATAATAAACACCCTGAGAGCACATTTAGTATTCAAATATGATGTATGACTTACATGTAATATCTCAGATATCGTAGAGTAAGTTTTCAATGCTTTAGTACTTAAACAGGCGCACGTAAAAGTTTTCCGTTAGCCGGCCCGTATACACAATGTAGGGACACCTCATTTTTGCTACTCCTTGGAACGGTCGCCTATATTTATTACGAGAGTTTTACATCACATTATCTCGTAAAATGATCCTCATTATCTTAAACTTTAGGCAAATAATCCAAAATACTAACGCTCGTTTCTTTTACTTCAAGAACATCTAATCCAATATTATAAAAAGTAAGGTTAAATTTTTCGTTTGTTTGTTTATTACGAAAATACTTGGAGTATTTTAAAAGAAAATGTCTAAACGACACAGAAGTTAAAAATTTATTAAAAATCTTGTATATTTTACTAGATTACTCCATAAGAAACTTAGCCGAAATAATTAATCATTTTCACATCGATCCAGCTTTGCAAATGCATATCGTAGTGATTAATATATCCTCTTTGATGCGTATTTCATTGATTGTCAGTTGTCTTTGCAAACGCGGGCTGTCAAATTTCAAAGTCAATCACCGAATGAGATGTCATTGTCAAATATCAATATTATCATAATTTTCAGTCCACATGTCAGTTAAGTATAAGTTATAAGTAATTTAACTGGTTAGTCAAATATAGATTTCTATGAAAATTGGCCTCATGAGTTCTCTCTATCGTTCGTATAATTTGGGCCCGAGTTTCTATGGAGACTGGGTTTCTCCTTTCTTATGCCAATGGAAAGCTTTATTATCAACGAGTGACATAGGATATATAACATCATGCTACAACCAATATGAGCAGAGAATCGATAAAAAATGTGACAAAATTTTGGTAATATTATCGGCGGTATTTCCTTTTGAAGCTAATGTTGCATGCACTGCGTAAACGGTTAAAGTTACGCAAAAAATCAGAAAGTGACATCTGTAGATTGTATCGTAAACTATTTTTTTTCATTAAATGATTTTTCTATATTGAAATAAAGGCTATTGTGAAAATTACGTTTTGCAACTTGAATTTGAATATTGTTTGTGAGGGTTGTGTCCCTGAAAACTAAAAATGATGGTGTACATAGCCGGTAGAGAGCGCAATAAGGTACGTACAGGCGCGTGACTATTTTCGTTACGTCTGCATCACTCCCAGCGGAAGTTTGGACTCCATTGCATGATTCGCCTATTCATTAGTGATGTGTTTTACTTCTATATTTGTAATTACGTACTTATACGAGCATTTCGTTAAGATGTTACTGGCAATCTATATGTGTAGGTATAATTAATATTAAATAATATAATAACATACTAAAGTAAGCGTATAGCCTGTGTTATGGGTACTAAGATTTTATCATATATGTTAATAAACGATCTATAAACACTTATTATAATGTTAAGATACACCCTGACTCTGAAAATTAACGATGCTCATCACACAAATATTTTCCAGTTGTGGGAATCGAACTATGGTCAGTCGTTGCAACTAGCATGGTCATTATGACTGCGTCATGACCATGCTATATGCGACAGTTTTTTAAATTATATATAAATTAGGAGTATGCTATGTATAATAGTCAAGCAGATCAGATTTGCAGCACTGCCACGGGACCCTGAAAAACGCCCCATACAAAATGGCACGAATTAATAACATCGTTGATTCGCGGATAGTTAGATTTGTATGGGCGTTCAGACAAAATTACAAATATCTATCTATATTAGTGATCAGAAGGTAGCACATATGATGTCATTTTTCGCTTTTTAGTTTATTTTTGTATATATTGGAGTCGGATCAATTATTTTTGTTAAAAATATTTTATTTTTCTGCTTTTAGTGTGTCCTAGTATTTAATTTTCCAGACCAGATTGGTCCCATTTAATTTTCATGAAAATCGGTTTAGTATAATTTTGTGGCGGCGCCAAAGTACCTGAAATTTCGTTATTTTTATTTTAACACAAAATTACTGCACCGATTTTTATGAAAATTAAATGGGACCAATCTGGAAGTATACTCTTTCAAACAAAAAAATATTTTTTAAAATTGGTTAAGAAATGACGAAGTAATGCGGTAACAAACATAAAAAAAAACAAACAAACGCGTTGAATTGAGAACCTCCTCCTTTTTTTGAAGTCGTTTATAAAGCAAAGGTTAGACAACTCCGTAAGAAGCCCATGTTACGAGTATTATCACCCTCCAGTCTTAGGGTGACTTGTACACAAGTTATACAGTCAGCTTAAACAATAGACCGTGATGAAAGCAATCAGTGACTATTCTGCGGTGCGGCGAACTATTACATCGTGCCTCGTATTTCCGTTGAACTGAAACGCTACGAAGTTTAAGTGAATTCCCTATTCATTTCGTATATGATATCTAATATATGTACATATAAATTAATTAAATAATAGTAATAATAATAATAAAATCCTTTATTCAGCTAAAAAAATAGAGAAATTACAATATACTAATTTACAAACTCATGAAAAAGGTTAAAATTTAAATTAAAATTTAAATCCCAAGTTAGTTATTACTTAATTAATATTAAACATTCAGCTAAATGGGGCGCTGCCTCAGCTCTATGCTACAGCTGAGATATGTACTGTAGCGCTAATTTTTAGGCATGACCCCAGGGTGAGCTCACCCTAGGGTCATGCCTGCACCCCATTAAATAGTATTTAGCAATTAAATAATATAAAATCATAAGGCACCAAATATCACATAACTTCTATAAAGTAAAATGTTAGTTAAATACATAATATTTAACTAACATTATACTTAATATAAGTGTATTTTTTTATTATTATTATTCTTTACAACTTAGCCCTTGACTACAATCTCACCTGATTGTTAGTGATGATGCAGTCTAAGATGGAAGCGGGCTAACTTGTTAACTTGTTAGGAGGGGGATGAAAATCTATACCCCTTTTGGTTTCTACACGGCATCGTACAGGAACTCTAAATCGCTTGGCGGTACTTCGTTTTTTTTTTTTTTTTTATTCTTTACAAGTTAGCCCTTAACTACAATCTCACCTGATGGTAAGTAATGATGTAATCTAAGATGGAAGCGGGCTAACATGTTGCCGGTAGGGTGGTATCTAGCCACACGAAGCCTCCCACCAGCCAGACCTGGACAAATTAAGAAAATCTCAATCTGCCCAGATAGTGTTAGCCCATTTATTAAGGAAGGCTATAGGGTATACAGTACCCCCATATTCCTACGGGTAAAACCGTGCAACGTCAGCTACTTAATTATAATGTTTCAAAAATCAACAAAATTAGTTACGAATTTATGGTTTTAACTGCAAAGGAGATGGTCCATTTCAGGTCCACTCTTGTATCTACCCCGTATCATTAAAATTATAGAAATACAAGGATTTTATTAAAAACTAAATAAGTTAGTAAATCTTACTAAATAAAAAGAAATACATAAAACTAAAACCCAAGTTTTTGAGTTATATCAAGATGGCGCCCTTAGAGAAACTATGACATGACAATTGACAGCAAACGTCAAAACGACTACTGCATTGAAAACGTCATCAATCCGCCATTATTACCCTTATTGGTGTTACATTTATTGGGAGAGACTGAATATTATTTCGACAGATTTAAAGTAAATTCGTAGAATTGTATAATCAAAAATAGTAAAAAAAAATATTTTCTTTTATTTCCACCAGGGTACAATGACTGATCCTGGGGTCCATACAATTTTAGACTATCTCCTTCCTCGTAAGATGATATATAAATAAATAGATATTTGATAATAATATATACATCACAAATTAATTTATCGTATTTCAAATTAGCATATAATAAAATAACGCAAAACGACCTTCGCAATGTGTCACGGATATAATAACCTTGACGTACATTTATACCACATTCTATTGTAATTTAAAACTATATAGGTTAAGGAAATTAAGCGGTTACAATCACGGATTAATTTTATAATTTATTATTAGAAGTTTATATATTTCAATAATTTTATCTAATTACTAGTTTTAAGATCACTGGCTTGGCACCGACTTCAAAGTAATCAATAGGTACAAAATATTATAATGCTAAAGTGAAATAGGGGTTGAAAGTGTATTGTACATTGATTTCCATGCGTCTGTTATCTACTAACACAAAATGTTACTAAGTGTACCTACTTAGTAACATTATATTAAACGATAACGCATAAATAGTAGATAACTTGCATCCAGAAAAACGTAGGTATAGTTCCCAAGGGGTTAATAATAATGTAAGAGGTGATAATCATAATAAAATTAGTTGATTATTAAAAAAAAACTGTTATAGAATAGTACAAAATATTGTAGTCTAAACTATTATTCGACCTCTGCTTTCATTCCATTCATAGAACGGACTCTTGGGCACGTTCTAGCACTTCATGGCACTGTCAAAAACTTGACCGACAATCAATTCTTTGTTGTATTGGAGAATTAATGAATTAAACCCAAACTGAGATAAATTTCAGGATAATTATACTATTAAGTAATTGTATAAGTATTTATGTTTTCTTAATAATTAAAAGATCCAAGATCATCAAAATTGTTTTACTTCCTGAAGTCATAGAAAGCTTAAATTTGGAATGCAAGCTAAGATTTGGGGCAGGCTTCGGTCGTGGCTAGATACCACCCTACCGGCAAAGACGTACCGCCAAGCGATTTAGCGTTCCGGTGCGATGTCGTGTATAGACCGATGGGAGTGTGGATTTTCATGCTCCTCCTAACAAGTCAGTCCGTTTCCATCTTAGATTGCATCTTACCATCAGGTGAGATTGTAGTCAAGGGAAAATTCTAAAGAAAAAAAAAATATATTGAGACTAAAGAATAAAGTGTAAGTTTGTAGAGAACTTAGGACTAGAATTCACGCAGAACACTATACTAAAACATAATCAAACTTATTTTATTTCATGCGTTTGCCTGCCTGTTTGTCCGGGATAATGTTTGGGATGGCTAGAACAATTTTAATGGGACTTTCACTGGATAGAGCAGGTTATGAAGCATCAAATAGAATACTTTTTATTCCGTAATAATCAATGGTACCGCGTGAAATGAAAAATTTAAATTCACGTGGACGTAGTCACGGGCGTCCACAAGTCTTATAATAAAAGTGTTGGCTATTTCATGATAGCACCATACATTGTCACCCGATATACCCTCTTTTTGTTTATTCCATGTCAGACTCATATTATTGATACAGTATGTCATATGATATTGGCGAAGACAATGGTGCTCTTTGGACGATGGACGTAACAAAAGGACAAGCATGTAAAGAAAGGCTTATGACATTGCCACAGATTAACTACGTATATAATATGTCTCTTATATATTTTAACAACACACAACACAACTGGAAAATGATTGTTAGTTTGTGGTGTCTAGGTGTCTTTAAAAATGTATATTCCAGTATGCATATATTATACAATTAGGTATAATATTTATCTGCTTTCTTAATACCAATAATACTCTTACTATGGGGCTATATATAGCCAGGTATGTATTGTCCAAATACGCAGTCAAAGGCTAACTTGTCAAGTAATAAAGAAATATCAACAGTTACTACCATTATAACAAAATATTTATCAGGAGCATCAAAATGTCACTATGAATCATAACTTGACTGGTAACAAATACAGTTGGAAATACAATTGGAAATAAATATACGGTATCCCGTAATTAATGGATAAAACGCATATGGTAGACACACCGCCTAATTATCTAAAACTAATTTGAATAGTTTTCCAAAAATCCGGTTAGGGTGACCGATTTATATTTTTTTTCGGAATTTTCAAAAAATAGTATACATAATACATTGGTGATTTAATCCGTAATGTTTAACAAAAATAAGATGCTTGAAATCTTAATTATAGGAGCTACAGCATAGAAAAAACTGATTCGTAATGGAAAATTTTGAAACATCCGAAAAAATAATATAACTTGGTCACCATAGGGATTTTTGGAAAACTATACAAATAAGTTTTAGATAATTAGGTGGTGTATCTAACGTTTGCTTTTTTTCTATTAATTACGGGACTCCCTGTATATAAAATATCTATACATATACATAAAACAAAATCCTCTGCCCGCTAGTTACAGTATAAAATAAGTATTATTATTTATTAAAGAATCGTCTGAAGTCCTAAGGATTACAAGATGGTGGAAATATGTTGCTCATTAATGTACCTAGTCATATTAAATTATGTTCATTCATTAAATGAGTCAGCTTCCTCAGTTACATAAGACACTGACACGAAGATTGAGAAAAGCGAGTGAATCATTCGCGGAAAACTATATCTACATTCTACTCGTAGTGACTGTAGTCACTGGGCATACAGATAGATTAGTAAACCCGGCGATTACGACCTCGTAATTCCTATACCGATGGGAATACGGGAATAAAATATAGATTATGCTACTGGCTGATAATGTAGCTTCCTATTGGTGAAGGAATTTTGTAAATCGGTCAAGTTGTTTCGGAGCCTATTCGTTACAAACAATCAAACGAAAAATCAAATCTCTTTACTAATTGAGATAATAATAACTATTGGTGTGCCCTTTACGTAATAGAACGATATTATGCCAGAAAATGTTTTTAGCACTTGATGAAAAAAAGCAAATATCAACTATAGCTTGGCAAATTAGTTCGTAACACTCCCGATGGTACGCGCGGGCTGGGAGGGGGGTAGTGATGCTCCGCGCGCAAGACTTCACACCCGCGCAGTCCTTTCCCCCCGTCGCCCACATATTATGGGAGTGTCATCAACAAACTTGCCAAGCTATATTAACAAAACTGTCAAATTTCCACATCGTCAAAGACCGATACGATTATTTCCATGTTAGTGCTCTCGTTGACACCATCTTTCATGTCAAATCATTTTCTTCCACATCCTCATTATATAGTCAACCCAAGCACCTACATTAAGCTAGATACCGCGCGTCATCTTTAAAAGCGTTCCCGAAATATTTGTACGCTTTTACTTTTAATTGCATTCTCTTTTGTTGTTAAATGGATGTTAAGGTAGTTTTTTTTATTAAATCGACCAAACTAGCTCGTAGTGATTGAATCACACAATCGCACTCTATGCTTATATAGTGCTTATGAAGCGAAAGCCGTAGACGAAAACTTTACACCTCTTTCTACAAAAACTACGCTGATGAAAGTGAACTACGATACAGTTAAAGTTTATACGAAAAGAAGTGCGTAAAGTTATTTTTCAACTTAAAATGCATTATAATTATTTAAAATAAATTTGAAAGACACAAAATAGTATACACACTTTCGACAACTACTAGTTTAAATTGAAAAATATATTAATGACATTTTATTTTAAAATTGGACATTGCTTATTAATTTCATTATTTTTTTCTAATGTAATTGGGTGGATATGTTTATTTAATTTTATTGACTCTAATTAATAATATTATTATGACATTACTATACCTGACGTTTATATTATTTAAAATTTTGAACATTCTAATTTAATTCTATGATTAACGTTCCACTCAAATTTCTACTTTAATTTTACTTTTATTTTTAATTTTGTCCAATGAAATGTAACATTATTATTATTAGCAATGCCTTGACAGGGCCCCATGTGATGCTAATCTTTTGTATTCGTTTGTAAGTGCATGGATGCTAAATAAATAAATAAAAGCTTGTATTGAATAAGCGGCATCTAGTAAATTTAAGTCCGTGAGTTAACCCGATTATCATATTTGCCCACTCCGTGTGCGATAAAGATAAACAGACTAACTTACACAAACAATATGCGTGAATCATGTAACGATTCATCTATAAACAGAACCGGTTTATGATCAGTTATCAAAATATAGCTAGTAGTAGTGAGACTATATCAAATTACTATGTAGGTAGTAGTAGTGGTAATCATCATTAGCAACATATTCGGCTCACTGTTGAGCACGAATCTCCTTTCAGAATGACCGGGTTAGACCTTAGTCCACCACGCTGTATAATTGTGGATTGGCAGACTTTACACACGTAGAGAATGAAAAAAAAATTCCTTCACCGTTTGAGACACGTGATAATTAATTTCTTAAAATGCACATAACTGTAAAGGTGCATGCCCCGGACCGGATTCGAACCTACGCCCTCCGAATCGAGGGCAGAGGTCGTAACTACTAGGCTATCACGGGCTATCACGTTTCAATAGAGAATATATTAACCGATTTATTTAATACAGTCTCTAACAGCAAATCGCCTCGAACAGCAAACCTACCTCGGATCTAACTAAGCCTTGTCCTATGGGCTTCACGATCACGATACCTGGGTTCGAGTCCTGAATCAGGCTAAGAAATATTAATATTAAGCATTTCTTTCTCGGAAAAAATTCTCAGCCTAGAGCTAAGAAGTCGGTGGTGTTGCGAGTACATTATACCCGTAAAATTCAGATTTTATTTTGACCTATTCGTAAGGAGCCTAGATAAATGAAACCTTGCATTGGAGTGTTCATAATATATATATTTTTTTAAATACTTTAAAAGTACGGCGTGGTACATAGCAGCGTTAATTTCGTAACTAAAATAGAGATAATATAGAAGAGAAGGATATTCAAATCCATAGAGATTAAAGACCGGAAACACCAACGCATGTTGTGATTTAATGCGGTACAGATAACAAAACAGTGTTTTGTTATGAAACGGTTTTATTGTTCCAAAATTATACAAATAACCACTTTAGATTATATTCAATTTATCGTAGTATATGTAATACAGTGTATATTTTGGTATTTAGGTCGAAGGTTGCTAAAATCTGTTTTTAGAATAACCTTTCTTCTATCACCAGAAATCGTAATTACTAATTACCAGTGGCGAAGGATGGAATTTAGATGAAAGTAAGCCGTCCCAAAGAAAAGGAAATTCATATAGCTTGACACTAACTCCGGTTTCTCAAATATTATCTAGATACAGTAGAACAATGAACATGCATGGATTTTTAAAGGTAACCCGGCGTGAATCGGCTTGCATAAACTCTGAAAGCTGAAGAGTTTGTTTATTTTATTGAACGCGCTAATCTCAGGAACTACTGGTCGGATTTGATAAATTCTTTCAGTGTTAGATAGCCCATTTATCGAGGAAGAATATATTACACATGCACCTACGGGAACGGGAACCACGCGGGTGAAACCGCGCAGCGTAAGCTAGTTACCAATAAAATTGTATTCGTAGTAGCATATAATTATAATAAATATTTACATCGTATGAGAATGTTATTATCTAAATTCCAAAAATTATTAGCTATAAGTAGATTGATTTCTCGTCAGTCCTAGTAGTGTCTACAATATTTACCTTCGTATTTTCAATTCATTGCATCGATTATGTAAAATACGTCCTATTTTGCATAATATACTTTGGCTAGGCAGGGAGCAACACGAGCGGGTAAGGGGAGTGTTAAATCGATTGTCAAGGAATTCCTTAACCCTACAATGGTCACAAGTCCTGGACTTTGCCCGGACTTTTATCTCTGCCATGCGATGGACCCGGCACCTGCACGGTGAATCCATGGATTTCTAAGATATTTTTTTTTTTTTTTTATTTTGTATCTTATTATATGAATTTTTATTTTGAATGTATTTAAAGTATTTTGATTAGATGTTTAATTTATAATTATAACTGACTGTGACGTCACCCGGGTCTCAGCTGAAAATCAGCGCTGCGCATTGCTTTCCTGCGATGAACGGCTAATGCTGAGCTGTAAACCCTTTCTGTTTGGTGTCACAGACAGTCATGTAATATCTAAGATAGGATGTACTGTTTGTGACACTAAAAAGTGAATAAACTTATTTTCTTTCTTCTTTCTTTCTTTCATATTCGTTTCGTCTCATGCGCAAAGGGTTGGAATAAAGTGGGAGTCACATAAACGCTACAATACATGGTAACAAATTACGTTTGCTATTTTTGACGACTTCTCTTACGCAGTTAATTCTCAATGGAGAGGTACTTTTTTTATCCTCTACAAGTTAGCCCTTAACTACAATCTTATTTGATGATAAGTGATGATGTAATCTAAGATGGAAGCGGGCTAACTTGTTAAGAGGAGGAAAATCCACACCCCCTTCGGTTTCTACAAGACATCGTACCGAAACGCTAAATCGTTTGGCAGTACGTCTTTGCACGTAGGGTGGTAACTAGCCACGACCAATGTCTATCACCAGACAAGAATAAGATACTAAATTGACCCGAGACGAACCCGATTTTCAAATGTATTTTGACTATGCACAGTCATTATTTTCATTTCTTTGACATCTTGTGTGTTTTATTATCACACTAATATTATAAAGCCGAAAGTTTGTGTGTAAGTGTGCTTGTTCCTCTTTTTACACGATTTTGCTGAAATTTGAAATGGAAATAGATTTTATTCTGGATTAACACATAGGCTACTTTTCATCCCGAAAAAATGCATGGTTCTCGCGAGATTTGTGAAAAACTTAATTCCACGCGGACGAAATCGCGGGCGTCCGTCAGTTTTTAATAAAAGAATTAACCTTCCACTATAATAAACATGCACCTTTATAGAGCACGCCCGACTCCCCATCAAGTTGGGAAATAGACTAATTTTAAACCTCAGCACAAGCAATTTCATTACCAACTTACTCTCAAGACTGAAAGCGCCTTATTGACAGAAACAAAGTGATATTGCTTACTTCTTCTAGAACTCACAAATAGATGTTTCTACTGTATTATACTTTTAAAACGATTCATGATAAACAAAGAACATCTCTTTGTCTTACTTGTTTGTTTTATACATCCGTCGACAACTAGGTTAATAAGGGTGTTGTTGTGAATGCTTAAAATATAAAGGAGCATAAGAGGAATAATATAAATAATGCAAAGTTAGCCCCAATATAGTATGAACCAATGTATATAAGCAGAAGATAGAGCGAATCGTATAGGATCACGATCGCCATTCCATTCATAGCCGAGTTCCCGTCGCGATCACTCCTATCGCAAAACGGTATCCGCGATTCATTTACGTTGGCGCAACACGTAGTCGACTGTACCGGCGACCGACTGGATTGCGGAAAGTACAGTGAGATACCGATCAACAACCCACGGAATATTTAAATTTCATCCCGCAACTGAAAGTGATTTGACCGGTATTCAAACTCGGATTATTATATACGGAAAAGTGCACATTCTTTGTTTGAATTGAGTATTGTGAAGTGTCGCGTTCATTGTGTAGTTCGATATGTTTAACTTTAATTGCAATGTAAAGTGTTTCGTGGATTCAGCAAACGGACTGCAGAAATTGTATTAACGGCGCTCACATGTTCAATTGAGCAAGACCTACATTGTTAAATTTGAGGTTAGTAATACGCTGTTTTAGTCACTTCACGTCTGCCTTAACGAAATTGCAACTACTTAAATTGTTAAAATTGTATTCTTAATTTATGTTTATCATTTAGACCTAAGTTTTTTTTTTTTTTACACATCACTATCTAGCCCCAAAGTAAGCATACAGAGTAGCATGTGTTATGGGTACTAAGATAGTTGATATTATAATATTTATATACTACATATAAATACTTATATAATAAGTATAGATGTAATTAAAAATGCATGTTTTAAAAAGTATCAATAACAATTGGAGTATTGATACTTTTTATAATACTCCTTACCTACTCACTATTTCCTATGTTTAATGATCAAAACTTTGTAACTGTACTATATTTTTTTTAAGTACTTTTTCGGCAATGTATTACGATTGTATTTTCTTTTAATTAGTTTTGTAATGTCTGTTTTTGCCAAAATAAAATAATATAAAATAAAAATTTATGTGGAAATGGAAAATTGCTCTGGAAGCTCGGAATACTTTCAGTATTAGGTACTTATTACAAGACGCGTTAGTTAGTTCACGTGAATTTCAGTTTTTTACAAATCCTGTGTGAATCCATGGATTTTTCCGGAATAAAAAGTACCAAATTAGTTAATTTAGGGTATAATCTATTTGCATTCCAGATTTTAGCCAAATCGACTTAATAGTTTTAACACGAAAGAGTAAGAAACATACATTTCGCGTTTCTAATATAATTGGGAATAATATATTAATTAGCTATAGCTTTAATTTTCTTATGCAATGTATAATAAATAGATTGCTGTTAGTTTGTTTGCTAAAACTCGTAAACAGATAATTATTGTTTTGTTTGACTGATAGTTTATAAACAATAAATGTTTGTTTTATTTTTTCACTCGATTGCGTAATATTTCTCATGATGTAGAACAGGGTTTCTCAAAGTGGGGTACGCGGACCCCTAGGGGTTCACCATTTGACGGCAGAGGGTTCGCGACAACATTTACGTAATGGTGGCTTGATAACTGATACCGAGCCAGAGTTAAGGTTAAAATTGTCCAAAATTACTCCTAACATTGAATCCGTTTGCGAGAAAAAACAAGGATACCCATCACATTATTATGGTACTTTATGCGTTACCTTATAATCAAATAAATTATTGTCTTCAACAGTCAAATTTATTTTATTAATGGGGAGGGGGGGGGGGGGTTACGGGTCCCAATAAGTAAGGGTAAGGGGTTTGTTAATTTTAACAGGGTGTATGTTTCTTTGAGTTTGTATAGTGGCCACATATATTTTTAAACATAGATTCATTATCTGAATCTTCATACATATGAGTGTCATTAATTTTGTAGATGACTCAGTAACAGTGTAGACTCGGTCATCGGTGATGATGATCCACGTTTGTTTAGCGTAACAACACAAACTGGTTTGTAATGGAAACAATATTGCGATGTTTTATGAATAGAAATTATTCATATGACACAATTTATATTGCTAACCTATTTTATGAACCCCGACGCATGAAGTTAAGATTGACGTGTCTGTATGTCAGTTTGTCTGTGGTTCCATTGCTCCCAAATAGATAAAGAGATTTCAATTTAGTTTTTTTTTTTTTATAAAAAGTATTTTTAAGAACTCTCTCAACACTCTTTACGAACTCAACACCTCATATCATTCGTTCGTTATCAACCCATATTCGGCTCACTGCTGAGCTCGAGTCTCCTCTCAGAATGAGAGGGGTTAGGCCAATAGTCCACCACGTTGGCCCAATGCGGATTGGCAGACTTCACACACGCAGAGAATTAAGATAATTCTCTGGTATGCAGGTTTCCTCACGATGTTTTCCTTCACCGATTGAGACACGTGATATTTAATTTCTTAAAATGCACACAACTGAAAAGTCGGAGGTGAATGCCCCGGACCAGATTTGAACCCACACCCTCCGGAATCGGAGGCAGAGGTCATATTCACTGGGCTATCACGGTGCCAATTTAATTTGCTAACCTATTTTATAAACCCCGACGCATAAAGAGGGTTATTATAAGTTTGACATGTATGTATGTCAGTCTGTTTGCTCCATAGCTCCCAAACGGCTCCGGAAACGGAGTACTGTTTATCAACAAAAAAATTAGAAATGAAGGTAGAAAACGCCATCATGTCATTTCATAACTTATTTATTTTAAATTATGTATGGTTTGTTTATAAAATGTTATATAAAATATATTAACCATAACTAATTGTTCTTAGCTTGTTAATAAAAAAAAATTTCATTAATTTAAGAACAAGTTAATTATAATTATTATTAGGTGTGAAATGACTAATGATATATACTCTCATTTTTAATTTGTTTGTTGGTAAACAATACTCATCAAGAAAGGCTATAGTACCTATAGTTTTTTTTTATATGAAAGGTACTTTTACGAACTCAACATCTCATATCATTGATTGATCAAAATCCGTCCAGCCGTTTGGGCTGTAGAGCGTGCCAAAGAAATATACATTCATACATACGCTCGAAAAACATTACCCTCCTGACGCAGTCGGGTAACAAAACCAAGGAACTGAAATAACAGTCTCATTTTTACTACTACAACTAATTTAGCAGGTACATTGAAGTAGGTAGTAAAAATGCAACTCGTATATTCGTGAAAATGTTTACGTGCATTTTACAGAACCACTTAGCGACGAAAGTAATTAAAATAGTAACAGTAGATGTATAATAAAGATATATGTAATTAAAATCTATGCGACACACTCCTGCTTAATTACTTTCGTCTCTTTGTTTTTTAATTACATTGTCGATGAAAGCTTTATTTTAATCAACTCAAAGTATACTCGTAACTATGTTATTCGTGACTGAAGTACGAGTAAGTACGTGCCACCAACGTAAACATTTTTTTTTTATGCAAGTACTTGTTACTCTTACTCCAGCGTAATTGTACACTAGTTAACCGTGATAGCCCAGTGGATGTGACCTCTGCCTCCGATTCCAGAGGGTGAAGGTTCGAATCTGATCCGGGGCATGCACCTCCAACTTTTCAGTGGTGTGATTTTAAAAATTCTTTCAGTGTTAGATAGCCCATTTATCGAGGAAGGCTATAGACTATATATTATTCCCGTATTCCTATGAGAACGGGAACCACATGGGTGAAACCGCGAGGCGTCAGCTAGTTCCCTCCTATCTTATCAACATGAGTATCTTGAGACTTCTGCTTAATATAAATGACGAAAACACTTATTGGTAATAAAATGACATCAGCGACTACCGCGTAACGCAGTCGGTAGTGACCCTGCTTTCTACACGGCCGTGGGTTCGATTCCCTTTGGAAAATATTTGTGTTATGAACAAGAGTGCTTTCCCGTCTCTGGGAGTATACTACATATAAATACTCATACATTGTATAAGTATTTATATGTAGTATTATTATCATCATTATCAACCAAATATTCGGCTCACTGCTGAGCTCGAGTCTCCTTAGAATGAGAAGGGTTAGGCCAAATAGTCCACCACGCTGGCCCAATGCGGATTGGTAGACTTCACACACGCAGAGAATTGAGAAAATTCTCTGGTTGTGCAGGTTTAACCACGATGTCTTTCGTTAACCGATTGAGACACGTGATATTTAATTTCTTAAAATGCATACAACTGACAAGTTGGAGGTGCACGCCTCGGACCGCATTCAAACCCAGAACCTTCGGAGGCCGAGGTCATATCCAGTGGACTACCACGACTCTCATATATAGTAGGTATACTATACATATATATGATAAAACCCGCTATCTTAGTACCCATCATCATCATCATCATATCAGCCGATGGACGTCCACTGCAGGACATATGCCTTTTGTAGGGACTTCCAAACATCACGATACTGAGCCACCTGCTTCCAGCGAATCCCTGCGACTCGCTTGATGTCGTCAGTCCACTTGGTGGGGGTCGGCCAACACTGAGCTTACTAGTGCGGGGTCGCCATTCCAGCACTTTGGGACCCCAGCGTCCATCGGCTCTTCGAACTATGTGCCCCGCCCATTGCCACTTCAGCTTCGCAACTCGTTGAGCTATGTCGGTGACTTTGGTTCTTCATTTATTTATTTATTTTATCAGTTTTTATTATAAAATATTACTTACGTGATAGGTTTTTTACGAAATCATTAGCGTCTCGACACCATCGAGCATCATACTGACGTCATTCCATACCATCCGTATTTTATTAAAGCATTATTATTCAAAGACATGACAGTTACATAATTCTTCTTTATCATCGTGCGAGGAGATATCTTTAATAAAATGACGTTACATACTCTTGACCCCATTTCAAGGTGTTATCAAAGGCCAATCTTGTGAACCAAGCAAACGTCTTTGCGAGTGTCCACGACTTTTATATTGAGTGTTTGTAATACATTATCTATTACCGGAAAGTTACAACGATATTTAATATAAATTGTTATTCTCGCCACTCATTTATTTATTTATTTTATTAGGAAAATCAACGGCTAATACATTAAGTTCGTGCTTAACTATGTACATTATTTGAGTTAGTGAATGCTTAGCTGCTTATAGATTCTCACAACGTTCACAATTTTTAGTTTAAGTCATTATTCGTTAATTATATACAACTAGAGGACGTGACTTTATCTTATTGAAGATCAGTTTTAAACTATGAATTTTTAATGATTTTAAACTTATTTCGTGGTTGTTCATTATGAATGATATTTAAACGGGTACATACCACGATAAAACGACGAGATTTTTTTTGTCGATATTTCGACCCAGTTGCATGGATCGTGGTCACGACGTGACTGAAGTTGCGAGATGAGAAGTGAAGTCAGCTGTTAGGGGCAAAATCGATCTACCCTCTTTCTTGTTCTTTTTCTTTTTTCAACGACCTCGCGTTTTTGGCTGTTTAGGCAAACCACACTCACGACATCGCTTTTGTTATTATGCGTATCGCGGCGCCCTCTTGGTTTGCACAATTCTACCACCGGGTTCCACTCGCTGGCTAGTTTGAAACCATCTTCTCGATTGAAATTTTTGTATTTTCGAATTTCAATGGCTTCTCGAACTACTCGGGGTATATAGTGGCGGTCCGTGGAAATAATGCGTGGATTATGGATCTCAATCCAATGTTTAGTTCCCGGTTGTAGAATGTGATCAGCTATCGCAGACTTTTGCGGGTCGTTGTTTTTTATCGCTCGTATATGTTCTGTTACACGGGTTGCTATGGGCCTCTTCGTTTGTCCAATATAAGAGCTACCACAGCTGCAGTCGATTTTATACACACCCGGACACTGGTATGGCAAACGATCCTTTGGAGAACGCATCATGTGGGCGATCTTTTGTAAAGCAGTAAACACAGTCTTTATGTTGTATTTTTTCCTTAGGAACGATCCAATTTTATCAGTTACCCCTTTAACAAAAGGTAAGTAGGCCATTCTTCTTTCGACTTCCAAAGGTCGTTCTCTCCGTTGATGTGAACTATTTTTTAATACAAGGGGCTTATGACCATTTCGACGTAACACCTTGCTTATATGTTCCAGCTCAGCCTGGATGTGAACGTCATCACACAGGTCCTGGGCGCGATTGAAGAGGGTGGTAGCCACTGACGCAAGGTGTCGTGGATGGTGATGCGAAGAGCCATGTAAATATCTGTCCGTGTGTGTCTGCTTCCGGTAAACAGTGTGACTAAAACTACCATCTAGTCGGACCTTGACTAGGACATCCAAGAATGGAAGCGACCGATCTTTCTCCATTTCGTATGTGAAGGTCATTTTCCGGTGAATACCATTCAAAAGTGCCAGATATGTGGCGGTGAAAAAGAGGTGCAACAATATCTGGCACTTTTGAATGGTGGTTTTAGTCACACTGTTTACCGGAAGCAGACACACACGGACAGATATTTACATGGCTCTTCGCATCACCATCCACGACACCTTGCGTCAGTGGCTACCACCCTCTTCAATCGCGCTCAGGACCTGTGTGATGACGTTCACATCCAGGCTGAGCTGGAACATATAAGCAAGGTGTTACGTCGAAATGGTCATAAGCCCCTTGTATTAAAAAATAGTTCACATCAACGGAGAGAACGACCTTTGGAAGTCGAAAGAAGAATGGCCTACTTACCTTTTGTTAAAGGGGTAACTGATAAAATTGGATCGTTCCTAAGGAAAAAATACAACATAAAGACTGTGTTTACTCCTTTACAAAAGATCGCCCACATGATGCGTTCTCCAAAGGATCGTTTGCCATACCAGTGTCCGGGTGTGTATAAAATCGACTGCAGCTGTGGTAGCTCTTATATTGGACAAACAAAGAGGCCCATAGCAACCCGTGTAACAGAACATATACGAGCGATAAAAAACAACGACCCGCAAAAGTCTGCGATAGCTGATCACATTCTACAACCGGGAACTAAACATTGGATTGAGATCCATAATCCACGCATTATTTCCACGGACCGCCACTATATACCCCGAGTAGTTCGAGAAGCCATTGAAATTCGAAAATACAAAAATTTCAATCGGGAAGATGGTTTCAAACTAGCCAGCGAGTGGAACCCGGTGGTAGAATTGTGCAAACCAAGAGGGCGCCGCGATACGCATAATAACAAAAGCGATGTCGTGAGTGTGGTTTGCCTAAACAGCCAAAAACGCGAGGTCGTTGAAAAAAGAAAAAGAACAAGAAAGAGGGTAGATCGATTTTGCCCCTAACAGCTGACTTCACTTCTCATCTCGCAACTTCAGTCCCGTCGTGACCACGATCCATGCAACTGGGTCGAAATATCGACAATAAAAATCTCGTCGTTTTATCGTGGTATGTACCCGTTTAAATATCATTCATTATGAATTTTTAGATTAAACAGTATGTAGTAAATCTTGCTCAATAACCTCCTGAAACCTGAAAATCCCATTAAAATCGGATTAGCCGTTCTAGAGATTAGCCTGGACAAACAGACAGACAGTTGATTTTTTTACAAACGTAAAAAAAATACTTGCCTGGCATCATAGTTTAAAATAAATAGGCTTTTAATGAAATTCCTCTTCCCTTGACCCTTGAAATCCGAAAACAGCAATTATATCTAAATATTAAATAAAATAAAATTGATAATTTAGTAATTCCCCGAATGTCATCAAATTATTATTAATTACATTCTCGATCAAATCTCTTTCAGTGCGCTTTCATTTGAGACCCAACTCGAGTACCTATATTTGCTTTTAACTTCGAGTATATTAACTTTTCCATCGCCCGCTGTGTGACTCTGAGCCTTCTTATGAAGCCCATAGTTAGCGACCAAGTCTCGGAACCATAGGTCATCACTGGCAACACGCACTGTTCGAAGACTTTTGTCTTCAGGCACTGAGGAATTTCGGACGAAAAGATGTCACGAAGTTTGCCTCTCTTTCTCGACGAACTATGTTAGGAGTATCTCGATGATGCGTGATCGGATCAGAAATGAGGAGATCCGCAGAATAACCAAAGTCACCGACATAGCTCAACAAGTTGCGAAGCTGAATTGGCAATGGGCGGGGCACATAGTTCGAAGAGCCGATGGACGTTGGGGTCCCAAAGTGCTGGAATGGCGACCCCGCACTAGGTGGACTGACGACATCAAGCGAGTCGCAGGGATTCGCTGGATGCAGGTGGCTCAGTATCGTGATGTTTGGAAGCCCTACAAAAGGCCTATGTCCTGCAGTGGACGTCTATCGGCTGATATGATGATGATATTAACTTTTGAACGGCTCAACCGATTTTCATCAAATATGTCTAAGAACAGTCGCGCATATGTCACCTTTACAATACAAAAAAAACTATATTGAAATCGTTTCATCCGTTCCGGAGCTTTGGTGACAGACAGACAGACACGTCAAGCTTATAACATCCCTTTTATTTCCATCGGGGTTAAAAATGAAGTTATCCAAACCACGTTAGTGACAAAATAACCGTCGGTAGGCGGCAGTTATGTGATTAATTAAACGCCGTTCATGCACTAAATACTATTACCGCCGCGACTAAACCAGGAAATTGTGTAATATAGTGAAGAATTTCCCCGTTGGACCTGAGCAAAATCTAATTTCTATCTAACCTGCTCGTTGTTATGCTAGATTTTCCATAAAACAGTTTGTCTTTAACAAAAAAAATGTTTGTTAAACTTTGATTTAGGATTACAATGCATAATATTAAGATTTGATACGTCATTTTCATAATTTTTATTAACAAAATTAACATTTTCAAAGTTCACGCAACTTGGAAACTTGGAAAAACCTTAGGTTGGATCTAAGTTCTATAAGACCTAAGTACGTAAAGAACCAAAATGTTCTCAGACCAAACACTCAAGCTCATGGAAGAGAAGCAAGAAATGAGATCACATACTTCGGCAGACACGTCCAAATCATCATCATTATCAACCCATATTCGGCTCACTGCTGAACTCGAGTCTTCTCTCAGAATGAGAAGGGTTAGGCCAATAGTCCACCACGCAGGTCCAATGCGGTTTGGCAGACTTCACACAGGCAGATAATCAATTAAGAAAATTTTCTGGTATGCAGGTTTTCTCACGATGTTTTCCTTCATCGTATGAGACACGTGATATTTAAATTCTTAAAATGCACGCAACTGAAAAGTTGGAGGTGGACCGAATTCGAACCCACACCCTCCGGAACCGGAGGCAGAGGTCATATCCACTGGGCAACACGGCTCACGTCCAAATACCGACGTCTTAATAGACAGATCTCTAAGTCGCAAACCGTTTGTGGACTATGAGAAAACCTTCGATTTGGTAGAAACCTAAGATCATTGCAGAGATGCCGAAATGACTATGATAGCCCAGTGGATATGACCTTTGCCTCTGATTCCGGAGGGTGTCGGTTCGAATCCGGCCCGGGGCATGCACCTCCAACTTTTCAGTTATGTGCATTTTAAGATATTAAATATCACGTGTCTTAAACAGTGAAGGAAAACATCGTGAAGAAACCTGCATACCCGAGAATTTTCTTAATTCTCTGGCGCCCCGCAAATTCACCCGTGTAATTTACATTACACGGGTAAATTACACGGGTGAATACCCGTTACTCCGTGGGAATACGGAGTTAAAACACAGCATATGTTACTCACTGATAATGTGGCTTTCCATTGGTGAAAGAACATTAAAAATAACTTTTATGACATTTATACTATTAAGTATTAAATATTAATATAGGTTTATTTATACTAAACTTATTGAAATGTGAATTAGCTTAAGCGGAACGGCTTTGCCGATAGACCGATACAGATTATATTCCAAACCTATAGGCGTTGCGATGAGACCTAAGCCGATTAATATCGTAATCCTGTGTGAGTTACGCTTTCACGCGTTAACTATTGCACCAATCATTCTGAAATCACCATCAAGTTGTAGTGGGGTCCACATTAGCAACCCATATTCGGCTCACTGTTGAGCTAGAGTCTCCGCTTAGAATGAGAGGCGTTAGGATAATAATCCACCACGCTGGTCCTATGTGGATTGGCATTCTTAAGATTTCTTAAATACAACTATGTATTTCTCTTTGCAAAGCTTCCTATTCCCGCATGTAGTAGCAATAAAGTTAACGTATAACGCGTCTATTTATAGAACTTCATACACAGTGTTTTATTGTCGTGACTGTAAATGGCAGCGGTATGCCAGTAATGTTATGGGCGATTGGTTAGTTTTATTTGGATCTTGTTGAATGGTTTAAGTAAAGCATTCTAGTTGGTTATACAGGGTGCTGGGGAATATTTCCCATAACTTCAAGGTGTTGATGAGTCCACTTATAGGAGGAGAACTGCATAACTAATTTTTTAACTAAAAAAAACTTTTTATGTTTTCATACAAAGTAATTCAAATAATTCCGATTATGTAACACACGCCTTTATCTACGTCATTATACATACGTTTAGCTACGTCATTATTTTGATTTTGATTGGCAGACTTCACACACGCACAGAATAAAGAAAATTCTCTGATGTGCAGGTTTCCTCACGATGTTTTCCTGCACCATTCGAGACACGTGATATTTAATTTTTTAAAATGCACACAACTGAAAAGTTGGAGGTGCATGCCCCGGATCGGATTCGAACCAACACCCACCGAAATCGGAGGCAGAGGTCATATCCACTGGGCTATCACTATATGTTTATTAGTTGTGTTTTTATTAATAAAAAGTCACATAGTTTAATATCATTAAAAAAACACGATATCTAAATACACAATTTGATTCAAATCGGTAGAGTCTATTCTAAAATATCACATAATTCGTACAGGTACGTACGTACAAATAAAATAAATGTTATTGTAACGAAATTAGGCAGAAAAGAAACAGTTTTAATATTTCGGTTATTGACCTACTTTCAAAAGATCCTGTGAACATTGAAAGAATGTTACTTTCCTTTCATACCCACAACCATTTAAGTATTATGTACAAACAAAAGGGGCCTTTTATTTAATTTTTTACAACTCAAAGCCTTTGTTACGGGTCTTGTAATTGTTCATATTTATAGTATTTATCTCGTTGGTACACGTGTTATTTATTATTGAGAATGTTAACAACTTTTTACAGTTAAATATTTTAAGTATTATTAAGTACTGCCAATCTGTGGAACAATATTAAGACTGGTCCATATCTGGCGTGCACACCATAAGAGACGTGATAGCCTAATGGATTTGATCTCTGCCTTCGATTCGGAGGGCGTAGGTTCGAACCCAGTCCAGGGCATGCTGCTCGAACTTCTCAGTTATGCGCATTTAAATACATTAAATATTTCGTACCTCAAACGGTGAAGGTACGACCTACTTGTGTTAAGTCTGCCAATCCGCATTTGGCTAGCGTGGTGGACTATTGGCATACCCCTCTCACTCTGAGAGGAGACTCGTGCTCAGCAGTGAGCCGAATATGGGTTGATAACGACGAATAGTAGTCCAGCGATTGTATTTGAATAACCACTAATATTTTTGTTACAGATGGCGCTGGTAGAGGACACGGGCGCTGGCGCCGCCGGCGAAGACCCTGAAGCTCTGCTGAATGAGTGGCTTGGGGAACTGACTGTACTTACTGCGGTAAGCGTGTACTATGTATACCTTTAATGATACGGGGCCTCCCGGGCTACAGCTAATACTAAAAATAAGAAAGATGTAATCCACAATTTTACTTAATCGGCGCTACCCGAAAAAAAAAACCTAAAAACGTCGCGAGTTTTCACTTCAAAAATGACAAAAGTAAAAAAAAGTGCCGCCGAAAGTTGATAACATCCTAATTCCTACATAAGTTAAATCACTGTTGTATTTATTTTCAAGCAAGTATTTTTGTTTTATTATTGAGAATTCAGCGAGAGAGAATTTAAGAGAGAATTCTTTACCGTTCATTTGGGCCCCTCAACATTTTTTGATACAGAGGTACGCTACGCCACTGACATACAACATCATTAGCAACCTATATACGTCCATTGTTTGTCTAACAAAGCCTGTATGGACTTCGAAACATCACGGTTTCTAGCTACCAGCATCCAGCGGCTCCCTGCAACCTGCTTGATGTCGTCGCTTCGCATAGTTGGTCTCTTACAAATTAAGTAACTGACCTAGCTCAGCGAGTCGCAAAGCTGAAGCGGCAATGGGCAGGCCATATAGTTCGAAGAGCTGATGGACGGAGGATATTAAGCGAGTTGCAGGGAGCCGCTGGATGCTGGCGGCTCGAGACCGTTGTGCTTGGAGGTTCATCCAAGAGGCCTTTGACTAGCAGTAGACGTCCATCACTGATAAGGTAAGGTAAATTGAGTAACACACGCGTTTCGTATGCTTCTTATTTCATTTTATTAACTCCCGATGCAAAAAGTTATATGTTACGTGTTACTTTAACGTGTCTGTCTGCCTGTGGCACCATAACTTCCAAACGGATGAAGCGATTTCAATTTAGTTTTTTTTTTATTAAAGGTGACTTATGTGCGAGTATCCTTAGACATGATTGATGAAAATCCGTTGAGCCGTTTAAATGTTATGGGGGATGAAAGTGGGGAATTGTAATCGAATGTCTGCAAATATACCTACTCGAGTTGGGTGTATACGGCCTCCGTGGCGCAGTGGTATGCGCGGTGGATTTACTAGAAGGAGGGGGTTGGGTTGGGTTCGATTCCCGGCTGGACCGATTGATGTTTTCTTAATAGGTCCAGGTCTGGCTGGAGAGAGGCTTTTGCTAGTTACCGACAAAGACCGCCAAGCGATTTAGCGTTTCGCTAAGATGTCGTGTTGAAATTGATGTGATTTTCATCCTCCTCATCCGCTTTCATCTTAGATTGCATCATCACTTACCATCAGGTGAGATTGTAGTCAAGGGATAACTTGTAAAGAATAAAAAATAATTAAAGCGTACTGATAGAGAATTGATGGAGAGCGTAATTTATAATGTCATAACATTCGGGGTTTTTTCAAAATTTTCAATTTTACGTTTAATTGTATTCCGGTATGACGCATCTGTTTATATTCGACAAACGTCATTCAAAGGTCATTCACACAAGCATTATTTTGTCCCAAGTGGCTACAACTTGCCCAACTAGAAAACTTTAATGCGACCATACGTATGCTTAATGCGTTAAAAATAAATAAAACGCTAATTAATTATACAAAATGGTATCCAACAAAGATTGATGTGTGCACGTGGTATACGCAGCCGGCGCGGCAGGTGCTCACGCATATGTCTTCAGTCCGCATGATTTGCGGAGAGTGGCTTGTCTTCTTATGAAGCCGGATAAATGTGTGATACAATCAGTGCCGGATTAACCTAGCGCCGGCCCTGCTCATTTAAACAGGGGTCCTGTTAGATTTTATTTATTTATTTATTTTTATTGAGAGAGAATACAATAAGGAACTTAAGCTAACTTATCCTAATAACCATATAAATCATGCCCACGATTCGGTAAAATTTTTTGGCACTGCGACTCCATGACTCAAGGATCTCCACGGCAAAAGGTACAAATATGTAACTCTCTGTCAGAGAGGCATACTAGAGCCACTTACCACTTTTCAGCTTTCAGCTTTTTCTGTTAGGTTAAAATATACAACTCCATCACGTAGCGGAAAGAAAAACTCTGAGCAGAGTCCTGGACATGTGACCAAAGACAGGGTTCAGGAGGTCCTTGACAATCGATTAACTCTCCCCTTCTCCGCTCGTGAATCGTTTTAAGAAATTGAATGTCACGTGTCTCAAACGATGAAGGAAAAACATCGTGAGGAAACCTGCATAACAGAGAATTTTCTAAATTTTCTAGGTATGTGAAGTCTGCCAATCCGCATTGGACCAGCGTGGACTATTGGCCAATTATTGGCTATTAATTGATATCGATATATTTCGGCCCCTTAAACCATGTACGAAATAAATATTGTTTATATAAAATTTTCCCTATTCCCCTATTCCCGCTCTTGTGGGTATACGGGAATAAATTATAACTCATTGATAATGTAACTTTCCATTAGTGAAAAAAATTGTAATTTATTCAGAGCTGTTGCTGTGAAAGCGCATAAAACAAGTAAACTCCATTACCAATTATCAGGTATTTCCATTCAAATTAAATTAATCACATATTTATAATTGCAACTCTTGTGGAGTTGCATCCGGTGAATATTAATATGCACATACGTAAGGCCAAGTTACTATAAATCTATATACATATTAATAAATAGCAATTGCCGGATGTATGTAACAGAGCGTGGACCTGTCACAGCCAGACATTCGTAATTCTATAAATGCTGCAATTATTCCATGCATCTACCATACCATACCAGTATACGGTACCAGAGTATCACAGGTAATTACGGAACACAATAGGCTAGTTGACACTTTAAATGGGGCTTAAATTGATTATCATTCTACTAGAAAAAAAATTATTATTTTTTTAAGCATGAATACACAAAAATTCAATTTTTAAATGACAATACGCAAAACACTGTCCGCCATGATGGTCTATATTTTAAATGTTTCATGACATCACGTTAACCAAACGTAGTGATTGATAAAATGAATGGTTAATAATTAATTTAAAGGTATAAACTTTAAGGGAAGCCAGTGAAATGCTTAACATCCTTAAGGTCATCAGAACCATCGTTTAGGCAGTCCGTGTGTTTCTCCGCATCGCTGTATCTGTGGGGAGCTAGTCGATAAACTCGGCCATCACGGTCTTTCATGCAGTAGGAGCGCTGGCTGTATTCCACGGCACGCTAGCCTCGACGACATAATCCACTCGGCCAGCATCCAGCAGCTTAGCAGGGGTGAGGGGGGTTTTGAGCAACACTGCGCTTTAGGTAATTTACTTTACCTTGTATGGATAGAAAAATACCTATTATACTATACTAATATTATAAAGAGGTAAAGGTTATGAGGTTGTAGGGGTATACTCTATGTACTGACTTTTTAAACAACTCCAAAAAAGGAGAAGGTTCTCGATACGACGCGTATGTTTTTTTTATGTTTACTTCTTATCTTCGTCATTTATTAACCAATTTTAAAAAATCTTTTTTTGTCTTTCACGTCTTACGTCGTCCCGCATAGCCCATCGTGTCAGTAAGGTGTGAAGGCGCAAGGGTGTCTACGCAGGTCGCGTCCCACACCATGGCCTACCCATCTTCCATGGCATCAATGACATGCCGTCCGGTGCCCTGCCATCGTCACGTGCCAAACCTTTAGGTTCTAAAACGGCTAACACGCCGCCGGTGGGTGACAAGAGCACGATGGATGATGTCGTTCAGGCTAGTGTGCCGCGGAATACGGCCAGTGCTCCTACTGCAAGAAAAACCGTGGTGTCCGAGTTTATCGACTAGCTCTCCACAGATACAGCGATGCGAAGAAACACGTCGGTTCTATTTAATTTCAAAAATTCTTTTGTCAATGAAATTTATATTATCAGGTAGTAACATAGGCTTAATTTATCCCCACACGAACGGGAACTATGATAGTCTGTAAAAACACGGAGGTCTGGCTAAACCAGGCTCTCAGACTAAAGCGTTACATTTCAATTTCCATTTCAGAAAATAAACAAGGGATAAAGGTCAGCCGATACAATTGAATCTAGCGCTAATCGACTTTCGGTCTACGCTTCGGGCTTAAAGGATTAATTAAAGTGAACACGAATCACTAAGTAATTACCTATAGCGTTATCGCGTATTGTAATCCTCACTCACTGTTATTGAGTGGTTCGATTTTGATACGTTTTGTTCGTTTTATTTTGGATATTATAATCATGAAAGTATAAAGCATTATTTTTAGGGTTCTGTAGTCCACTAGGAACCCTAATCGCCATGTACGTCTGTCTGTCCGTCCGGGTTTTAGCGCAGATACTATTACAACTGCAAAGCTGTAAATTAGCATTAAAAATGTGAACAAAGTCGTAAAATAAAATTTTTGAAAAGTCGTAAAATATTATCTTTTTAGGGTACTTACCTCCCGTAAATGTAAAGTGGGGATGAATTGAAATGATTTTACTCGTTTATTTCATAGTGTGGGGTATCGTTGGATATATCTTTGAATGATTTGAGGGGTCTTCTACCAATATTTTTCGATTTAGGGATTCGTTTGTAAAATATTAAGCTTTTAAGAGCTAATTTTTGATAGATTGAAGTGTCTAACTGATGCTATATGATATGGCATGATGTCATGCACATCGCGACCAACACACGATCAGTTTTAACGTCTGTCAAGCCGTTAGCGCTGCAGGCATAGCTTACTTGATCGTCAGTGGCTGACATAAGTTCCTCTAGAACGTAGATCAAAGAAGTATAAAAATAGAATGGGAGAGCCACATGGTCGGGTTCGATCTTTTTCAATATTTTTTTTATTAACTGTGCTCATTCAAACGTATAGTTCAGCTGAGCTTTTTACACTTTGATTAAAATATCTACTGTAATATTATTTATAATTATAATACAAATTAAAAATTAATACTTATCACACTAATATTAACTAGTAAGTAATTGATAGCCCAGTGGATATGACCTCTGCCTCCGATTCCGGAGGGTGTGGGTTCGAATCCGATCCGGGGCTAGCACTTCCAACTTTTCAGTTGTGTGCATTTTAAGAAATTAAATATCACTTTCATACAGTGAAGGAAGAATTTTTCCAATTCCTGCCAATCCGCATTGGGCCAGCGTGGTGGACTATTGGCCTAACCCCTCTCATTCTGAGAGGAGACTCGAGCTCAGCAGTGAGCCGAATATGGGTTGGAACGACGACACTAATATTATAACGGCGCAAGTTTGTGTGTGTAAGTGTGTTTGTTCCTCCTTTACGCTACGGCTATTAAAGCGATTTGGCTGAAATATGGAATGGAAATAGATTTTACTCTGGATTAATACATAGGCTAATTTTCATCCCGGAAAAATCCATGGTTCCCGCGGGAATTGTGATAAAACTGAATTCCACGCGGATGGAGTCGCAGGCGTCCGCTACTTGTAAATATACTCAGAGGCTCAACTATCTCGCGTCATATTAAAGTGCGCGGATAATTGTGCCTCTGAGTATACATTACCACCTTGATACCTAATATCCCCGTGACAGTGACTCGGTGTTTTCTAGGGTTTTGTGCCACAAAATTAAAGAAACGGGACCTTTATAGGATCAATTAGTTGTCCGTCCGTCTGTCTTTTAAGGTTACTCAACAATCCCTTGAAGTTGTAAATAAATAACACTTACAAATAACGTAAATTAAATCATACTTGTAAAATAGTTACGTAATACATTACGTACGACTATATAAAAGGTTGCTTTTGATGCAAGATGCTCATTTTTTCCTTAGAATACTAATGAAGATCTTTGGCAAGATTCAGCGATCTACTTATGTAGGTAAACCTACTCGTAGCAAGGACAAACCTTGCATAATAGTTTCTTTACTTTTATCACTCACAAGCACAACCTCAAAAATTTGGCTCACTGTTGAGCACGAGTCTCAGAAAAAAAGGGGTTTGGCTTTAGTCCCACGCTGGCCAAATGCGGATTGGCAAACTTCACACACGTAGAGAATTAAGAAAATTCTCAGGTGTGCAGGTTTCCTCACAATGTTTTTCCTTCACGGTTTGAGACACGTGATATTTAATTTCTTAAATTGCACACAACTGTAAAGTTGGAGGTACATGCCCCGAATCGGAATGACCTGACCTGGACCAATTAAAAAAATCTCAATCTGCCCAGCTGGGGATCGAACCCAGGACCTCCGTTTTGTAGTAATTAGTCAAGTAATTACTTACCATGGCGTTTATGTGTTCACAAGTGTTGTAAAGCATTAGATTGGCC